>NW_027530974.1:13689397-13796897 GCF_008692635.1 Crocuta crocuta
CTCTCGCAGCGCCCGTGAACCCCCTCCGAGGGCAGCGCCCGGCCGACCCCGGTCCCGTGCGGCGTCACCCCGGGTGGGGGGTCGGGGACCGGCTCTTGCGCGCTGCTAACCCCGGCTTCCTGTCGCCCCGACGCAGGAGCAGATCATCAGCCTGGTCAATCAGATCTGCGGCAAAGTGTCCGGGAAGAACGGCAGCATCGAGAACTGTCTCGGGAAGCCGGCGCCGAAGAGGGGGCCCCGCAAGCGAGCGACCGTGGACGTGCCGCCGCCCCGGCTCTCCTCCTCCGCCTCCCCCCGAAGTGCTTCGAGCTCGTCGTGAAGATGCCAACACCCGTGTCGATCGATATATATTTTTTTGTAATTATTATATTCTAGTTTGGAGTACTTGCTGTAGGATACAAGCTGTCTTTGCACTAGCTCTAAAGAAGATTTTCTTCTGGTTTTAGAGAACTAATTTTGTTTTAGCATTAAACTGTTGAACTTTTTTTTGTACTTAGAATACCTAGATACTGCAGTCAGATTTGGGGAACTGCCGTATACTCACTGTTTTAAAAACCCTTGAGGGGCTGTATTAATTTGTATCGCCCCTGTGGCTGGAAAAAGCCTTTTTGGTTTTTTGTTTTGTTTTGTTTTTTTGTTTTTGGTAAACTGGGGGAAAAAAGGCTTTTTTAACCCATTTTCGAAGAGGGTGAAGTTTGGAGAACAAATTTTAAAAAACCATCAGTCACGTGAGCAGATTTTTCTAGAGAGGAAAAGGGATAGGAGACACACCCAACACACACCCACACACACAAAACTTGAAAAGAAATGGCTTTACTTTGGCTGTCTTTTCTTCTGTCATGTGCAAAATGAGTTTGTAATTTTTGAAACCGGAGAACCCCCATTTTGTGTCTTTGGGCGGTTTTGGCAGCTGAAGGCGGACGTTGTTTCCTAACCCGAGGCGAAATGCGGAAGCGGACAACGGAGGTTCTCTTTACCAGCAAATCTCTATGCATCTGTTGAACGGGGAGAGAGGAGAGCGAGAGAAGAAAGCAGACCTGCCTGCCTTGGAGGGGTCACGTGAGGGAAACCTGTGCCTGATTTCATTAGGAAATCCATTCTGTTATTTTTTGGTGCTGTTGGCTACTTTATCAAAAAAACCCTTCAATAGCATCCTTAAGGAAAAAAAAAACCACAAAAAACAAAAAAAAGGAAAAAAAAAGTGATCGAAGCCGAAAGTGCTTCTTTGTCCTAGACGTGCAATCTCTCTAACATTCCGTCTTCATGTCACTGCTTGGTTTACACCTTCACAAGTCAGCATTAATCTTTCTTTCTGAACTCTTTTCTGAACTCGTTTCGTTGATGGTCACACTTAGAGCCACTAGGAGGTCTGCAGTTCTTTCCGAATGTGAAAATGCATTTGCGCTCATCTTGTCTATTTTTTCTCTTCATGTTGTAACAAAAAAAAAAAAAGAAAAAGAAAAAAAAAAGAATCCCATCCCTTTTGTACATACGCCTGTAAATTGTTTTAAATACTTGAGCCTTTTTCTCGGTGGGGGGGGCGGGGAGGGTGCGAAGACAAGATGAAGAAAAGCCTTACGTTTCCGTTTCTTCATCGGGTGGATTGGATGCTTACAGGGTTTTTCTTGTAACATTTATAAGTGCTGCTTACATCACTGAACAACAACAAAAATAATAATGGAGTAGCTGTTGCCCTTCTCCGGTTGTGTGTACAGTACGTGTGGAATAAAAAAGGGAACTGTTTTCACAAGCTGTCCTTTGTTTCGTAATTGGATCCATCGAGCCCGTGGCTCCTCACACTGCACTGAGCTTGCCGGTGGGACTGGCGGGAACGTCCTGTGATACACTTTGTCGGTCGTTGTTGCAGAAGACTGAACTGTTTTTGGAATATTTAACAATGACATAAACAGAGTCACGTGTTTTCCAATGTGGTTGTCTGGTTTTTATGGCCTTGCTGTGTACTTTCCCTCTTTTTGACAGTAAACTTCTGCCTCTGGCTTACAGTTTGACATTTAATTTATTAGCGCTGCTCTGCACCCCTCCCGCGGGAGGGAGACTCCATGTTGTTTATTGCCAGTTTTTTGTTTACTTTTCAGGTTTGTACTACAAGGTTTAATAATAAAAACAAAGTTTTTTTGAGATTGGTCTCTGTTTTCCCGTGAACGGGCAGAGGGCTGCGACGCCCTCCCGCGTCGGTGAGTTAATCCCCCCCACCCCCACCCTGTCCGCAGGTGCCCGTCGGAACCCCCTTGGATTAGACCCCGCGGCGGACGGCTTAGCTCTTCACCCCGGGCGCCCCCCCACCCCCACCCGGGGGGCCAGCTCACCGCGGGACGTGACAGCAGGCCGGGCCACCTCCCTCACTAGGTACCGGGCCGCGGGTGGCCCGCTCCTGGTCAGGAGGAAGGGAATGGAGACTCGCATCATGTGCGGGGGCCGGCTCGCGAAGCCGGCCCAGGCTGACTATGGCCCCGCTGGGGAGGATGGATTCAGGATCCCGGCGCCGAGGCGGGGACGGGGTGGCCCTGCCCGCCGCAGGCTCCTCGGAACCCACGCGGCCGCCCTCCCTTCTGCACAAACTGGCTTTGCACCCGNGTGGCCCTGCCTGCCGCAGGCTCCTCGGAACCCACGCGGCCGCCCTCCCTTCTGCACAAACTGGCTTTGCACCCGGTGGGTGTGAGGTCCGCAAGCTTTATTGTCAGCGCTTCGTACAGTCAAGGCCTCGCACGCCGGCGGCAACAGAGTCAAGACCGGGAGCCTCGAGCAAAGCACCTGCCCCGAGGGCGGGGCGCGTGCACCTACGAGTCGTCACTGTCGTCGGTGTGCAGGGTGGCGAGGGCCGTGTCCACCTCCACTCCCTCCTCGTCGGACTGGACGACGGGGGACTCCCCGCCATCGCCGGGGGACAGCTCTGCACACACGGACGGCGAGGACGGCGGCTCCGCTGGCGACGCAGAGGGGCTGGGAACCCGGAGGGGGTCTTNAGCTGCCGCGGTCGTGCTGGAGACGCCCCCTCCCCCTTCCTCGACGGGCAACGAATGGAAGGAGCGCCGGTGACCCGGTGGCTGCAGAACCCGCCTGCCTGTCGCCACGTGGACAGGTGGCACCAGGGCAGACCCTTCCGCCACCTGGGGCCCAGGCCGCCTGCTTTCCGGAGCGCCCCGGTAACCGCACCATCAGGACTAAATTTACGTCCTGTCGAGCGATTCAGAGAGTTTTTCCCTTGGCGCCGAGGCCACTGATCTTTTAGCAGTTCTCCGAGTTCACGGGAACTGAAAAAGGCCCTAAACTCCATACTGTCTGTCCCAGGCACTGTCCCCTTGACAGCGGGGAGGAGGAGACGCTGCCTCGGGCAGAAGGTAAACCCGAGAGGACAGGCAAGCTGGGGGTGGGCTCCGGAGGAAGGGGGGCTGTGGGACGGGACCCTGGTCACGGCCTTTCCCTTTCAGGGCACGGGGAAGAAAAAGTGCCTTCTTAGCAAGGATGCGCACAGGAGACCACCCCACCCACCCTGCAGGACTTGTCTGAGACTCAGATTGAGGCCGTGCAAAATTTCTACTGAACTTCCACGAACCACAATTTGGGGAAGACAGTAAATAGAGGTAAGTGCCCAGAGGGGCACGACTCACTCTTAACTATGAGCCCACACTGAGCAAGGGGTGAAGTAACCACCCACAGGGGAAGGGCTGCGGAGGGTGAGCTCCAAGTTCAAGGCCTTACAGCCTGACTCCAAGGGCCTTGTGAGCCGGAGGAGGAAGTACGACCTGAATCGGGCTGCCCGGTCCCCCGAGGCGTGTGGGCCGAGCACTTGGCCCCCCGTGTGGCGGGAGAGGCAGAGCCAAGGGACTGGCAGGGGGCGCCCAGGACCCTCCCCCTGCACGGAGCGGGGGGGCGCGTGGGCCTCCCCGCAAGGCTGTCGCCCCCACCTGCGGCCGGAGACAGCACAGTGTTGTCTTCGCTGCCTGAGTTCAGGAAGACGTCCAGGGCCTCCTGGTCACACACGTCCATCAGGTCCATCTGCTCCAGCATGTCGATGTTCACCTCCATGGACGACATGCTGCCCATGGGCTCTGGGAAGAGAGGGGCCCGAGCAGAAATGATCCTCTTTGTCTGTAATAACCCTGCACGTGCACGCGGTTAGCTACGTGTGTTCTCCAGGTACGGAAGCTCTCCTGCCGCCCCAGAGCTTCTGTAACAAAGACGGCGCGCCCCGGTCGGGCCCGTGACAACATGGTCGCTACTACCGTGGAGCCGGCCCGGCTGTTCCGCTGACCCCGAGCCCCCTCTGCCTGCAGCTGCGAAATGCAGCCCGGGGCTGCTGGGAGCCGGGCCCTGGGAGCCGTGTCCCCGCAGCCGTACGCGGGTCGTTCCCTCCCTGCCGACACCGCTCTGCTTCCTGTCTGCAGAGGCCCCTGGACTTGAAACTCCTGGGGAAGCTGTCACTGCCCTTGTGACCTTTCTCTAGTCTTTGATCTGAAAAGCAGACAAGGCTCAGGCAGCCGGGGAGCGGGGAGCATGAGCTCCCAAGAGCAAAGGGACGTGAACACCAGAAGTCATCGGCCAGCCCGGGGGGGGAGGGGGGGGGTGTCAGGGCAGCCCCGGGTCTGGAGTCCGGCTACCTCTGTGGTCCAGGAAACTACCAGCCAATCGACTGGCTGGCCCCAGGCATGACAGCGCCGGGCTGCGGATGCACCCGTCGCCCTGGGTCTCTCCGTAATCCAGACACACAAACTGGGCCCGGGTCCGCAGCGCACGCTGGGCACCAGACGTCACGCTGGGTGAAGGTCAGCAGAAACAAGTTCAATGTAACCCCCTTTCCCGAGAATTCAAATGACTTTACGTATTCTAATGACCTTCAAGATGGAATCAAACACCAGCCAAGTAACTTTCAGACAGGAACATTTTCATCACCGAAGCGTACAGCTTTGGGCCCGCGTTAAACTGCAGATGGGGGGCCGGGGCCAGCGAGCCAGGAGGCCCGACTGAACAACACTGAGCGCAAGAGCCAGAAAACGCAAGGCCCCAGCACCGGCCCAGCTTCAAGACGAGATGGCGGGGGACACAGACGAGCAGGCGGATTTCCCCCCAGACTTGCTGGAGGCTCTGACGTCCCCGATTCAGGAAGCAGAAATCCACCCCAAGGAAGACCGAGGAAAGACATCCTCCCGTACACCCCCTGTGGTGAAGCTGGGGCGGCCGGGAGAGACGTGGGCCCGTGATAGAGAAGGAAATAACTAGATTGGCAGCGTCTTCACAAGAAAGCCAGAAGACAGCGGAATTCTAAGTTCAAAGAGGTGAGAGAAGTGTCATCTCTCAAATTATATAATGTTAAATGGCATTTAAGATCGAGCATCAGATAGGAGCACAAAGCTCCTCACCAGGAACCCGCTGGCGNTTGGGGGGGGGGGGTGAGAGCCATCGGGGTGTAAGACCCCGTTCTGGCAGGCGAAGGGGAGGACTGACCACCTCAGACGCACCAAAGCCGGTGCTAAAGTAGGGAAGCGTGTCGCTTCTGCTCGTAGCAGGCGGAGGCTTACTGTACCTTGGGTGACTCCTCGAAGTGGCAACAGGAGGGCCACACAGCGTGGACTCGGGTGGGGTGCAGACCCGGGCCACGGCCACACGGAGCCACTGCCCCGCTCCACGGCCCGCGTGGCCTCGATACCGCAAGGGATACCAGCGCCGCGCTGTCCTGAGGCTCTTCCAGGCTGACTGGTCGGATGGGGCCCTGAGGGCGCCCTTGGGCCACCAGAAGGCGGGCAAGGGGCAGGTTTTCTTTTCAGACACGGAGGCCCATCAGCAGGGCCTGTCTGGCGCTTGGCCTCCATCCGACGGCAGGTTCGAAAGGGACAGAGGCTCCCTTCCATTTCTCTCTGTCCCTCCCCCTGGAAAAGGGCAGGAGGAGGACTTGAAACCGAGGAGGGAGCAAAAGTGACTAAAAAGCATGGGAACAGCACCAGGAAAGGTAGCAACGAAGCCAGGTGTGTCAGTAAACACTCAGTAGGTGCATCCGACTTCCCAGTTAACAGATTAGAAGACCGAATTAAAGTGATAGAAATCTAGGGGCACCTGGATGGCTTGGTCGGTTAAGCGTCCAACTTCGGCTCAGGTCATGATCTCGCGGTTGGTGGGTTCGAGCCCCGCGTCGGGCTCTGTGCTGACTGCCAGCTCAGAGCCTGGAGCCTGTTTCAGTCTGTGACTCCCTCTCTCTCTGACCCTCCCCTGCTCAGGTTCTCTCTCTTTCTCTCAGAAATAAATAAAAACATTAAAAAAAAATTTTTTAACTAAAAAATAAAGTGATAGAAATCTAGCTATGTCCCCTTTATTGAAAAAACTCCCAAAACATAAAGACATTAAGAGAAACAAACAAAAGCTTTAAGAAAAAGTAGTTAAATAATTAAAGAAGAAAGCTGACCTAGCCATTTTTTTTAAGCTTATTGTTTTGAGAGAGAGGGCAAGCTGGGGAGGGACAGAGAGAGGGAGAGAGTGAGTCCCAAGCAGGCTCCCCACTGTCAATGCAGAAAACCACAGGGCTTGATCTCACGAACCGAGAGATCATGACCTAAGCCAAAATCGAGTCAGACACTTAACCGACTTAACCCAGGTGCCCCTGACATAGCAATACTGATAGAAAACAAAATAGGCTTTAAGGAAAAACAAAAATATGGGGATAAAGAGTAGTAGTTAACGATTTAATAAAATTTCAGTTTGCCAGGAGAACAATTCAAAATTTGTGTGACTATATACTTTGTGGCAATGCTTACGGAACGGCAGAATGACAAGATTTAACAAGTCCATGCTCCTGGGAAAAACAGTTTCGCTTATGCCTCTGATAATTAGTAATTAAACTATACAATTCAATAACAGGGAATACTTAAACAGCCCAACTCACAGGCTTGATGGAATGGTACGCGCAGGAGCCGATCATTTAGAATCTTACCTTCAAACACACATGAAACATGTAGGAAAACGTGAAGTCTTGAATTAAAAAAAAAATTAAAAACCCATTCTCCAGCCACCACGATGAAGCTTATTAGAAATCAGTAACCAAAGGTAACTAGATACCACCTCACGCATGATTTAGAAACGCTTTTAAACAGTTCACAAGTAAACTATAATGGAAGATCTAAAAAACCCAGGAAGAAACGATCACTTGTCAAAACTTGTAGAATTCTGTTAAAAACTGGTGAGCATTACCCTTGTAAAAAGTTCATAGCTTTGAACCCCTTATTCAGACAAGAATGCTGAGAACCGAGCCCGGTCAAATTAGACCCCCCCACCCACAAAAAGAAAAATCCACCCGAAAATGCCCAGCCCTAAGGAAGAGGAGTTAATGAAACTGAAAGTTGCGTCTTTAGGAAAACACTAAAAAACGAGTATTCTGTGTAAAATTCTCCAGTAAGGATAAACAGCGCGAATTAGCAACTTGAGGGGTGCGGAGGCACACTTCAACCCAAATACCATGGAGGCCGAGAATGATGCCACGGACAACGTTCCGCTAACACATTCGAGAACCACAGAGGGGCTACTGGGCAGGTTCCGTGAAAAACTTGTTCAAGTCCCCAAGAACGAGGAAACCTCAGTACCTTGTAGAGAAAAGGCCCGGCTCTTCCCACAGGGAGAGTACTCGGCGCCAGCAGCGACAGAGGGTACTTCTACCCAACGCCCGGGAACTAAGGGGAAGGGCCCGCCTACGGCCCGTGTGGACGCCGAGCACCACTCAGAGGCCGGTGCTCCCTCCGCGCAGAAAACAACACAACCGCAATCAGAGCCTGCACAGGGCTTTTCACGGAACTTGCAAATCCACACAGAAGTGCAAAGAGCCAAGAGTGCCAAGGCCACTCTCAAGGAGAAAACGCATACACGTGTGGGGGTCTGTGTAAGAATCGCTCTAGCACCCGAGGCAGCAAGACGCGCCATCAAACAAGGTTTCTCAGCCAAGGCACCCAGGTGCTGGACCAGAGAATTCTTCGTCGCAGGGCTGCCCTGCGTCCATCTGCTACGTGCCAGCAACACGGCCCCGCCCCACGCACAGCAGGGAAAACTCTGGGGTCGGTCGCTGCCAAATGTCCCCAGGGGATGACACTGCGCCCAGGTGAGAACTGCTGCTAGGTGAAGAATGAAGACCGTAGAGATCGAGCTCCAGCTAGACAAACAGGAGAAAGGGACGGGGAGGGAGCCCAGAGAAGACCCACCGAGAAATGCGGTGGAGACGCCCAAAAGCAGTTGGGAGAGAGTGCGGGGCCCGGGGCAAAGTTACTGAAATTGGGTCCTTACCTCTCGATACACAGAAAAGCCAACTGGTGGTGGACTGAAGAGCCGACTATCAAATGGGGAACCCTGAAGCGTTAAGAATAAAACCCAGCAGAATGTTCTTATAACTAGGAGCTCTAGCCAAGCTCTAGCAGTGGGCTTACGCCCGGCGGGAAGGACTTCCCGGACAAACCGTAAACAGTAAAATGGGTAAAGCTGATCACATTAAATTCAACACACGTTTCGCAAAGGCCGCTCTAGAATCCATAAGCCACAGACTGAGTGAAGGTCACTGCCTCAGATGACACCAAGGCCAATACCACAAGTAAAAGACCCCATAAAGGCCGAAAGACAAGCAGGAGAAACATGGACAATCAGGATACGCAAATTAAAACCCAGACGAGAGTTCACTTCGTACTCACAGCTTGGCGAAAATGTACATGTCTGGCGCTACCACGTGGAGACAAAGATGAGTGATCAGCACACGCACACTGCTAGGGACACTAAACCACCGGGGGAGTCGGGCAGGTAATCTGACAGAATCTAGTGAAATTAAGGATAAGCACATCGGATGACCCCAGTGAAACACCCGAAAGAAGGGGTTCCCAAGTAGGCTCGATCCCACAACCCTGGGATCATGACCTGAGCTGAAATCAGGAGGCGGAGCTCAACAGACCGAGCCCCCCAATTTCAAAGTTCTAAATAAAACGCGCATGGGGAGATAATCATACAAAGTTAAAATCACAGGCTGGCAATTGTGTTTTGAGATACTCCTGCGTTCTAGATTGTACCTTGGGGGGTACTCTATGAATTTTAGTTTAATGCATTTTTATCTATGAATCCTATCTTTTCTAACTTTGTTAGGTTTACCCAGACATCACCTCCCTCTCTTTCCTGGGCACTGGGTCCACTCTGAAACTTCCAAGGCCTGAGTAAGGGCGTCTCGGGGCACGGGGGGCAGCCCTTGGTTCCAGAAGATTCTGCCCGTTCCGCAGGGACCCACAGGAGCCTGAGAGNTGGATGACCCCAGTGAAACACCCGAAAGAAGGGGTTCCCACAACCCTGGGATCATGACCTGAGCTGAAATCAGGAGGCGGAGCTCAACAGACCGAGCCCCCCAATTTCAAAGTTCTAAATAAAACGCGCATGGGGAGATAATCATACAAAGTTAAAATCACAGGCTGGCAATTGTGTTTTGAGATACTCCTGCGTTCTAGATTGTACCTTGGGGGGTACTCTATGAATTTTAGTTTAATGCATTTTTATCTATGAATCCTATCTTTTCTAACTTTGTTAGGTTTACCCAGACATCACCTCCCTCTCTTTCCTGGGCACTGGGTCCACTCTGAAACTTCCAAGGCCTGAGTAAGGGCGTCTCGGGGCACGGGGGGCAGCCCCTGGTTCCAGAAGATTCTGCCCGTTCCGCAGGGACCCACAGGAGCCTGAGAGCTAACTGCTGGAGCACAGGGATACAGGCTGAGTGTCTCCAAGGTGATCTGTTCATTACTAACTGCGCTGTCAAGATACCCCGCACCCAGCAGTAAGGAAAGTGGGAGTCATGTCGGGTGGCAGGCAGAAGCGGGTCAGGGTCGTGCCGGGTCACATGTGCCCTGACGGCGCTAGAACTGCTGGGCGCGTGTGGGTCCCAGGTCCCCTCTGCTGCCCGGCGCACCGTGACACTCCCGGCTCCGTGGGTTCTCCAGCCTCGTCCTGATCCACGGGCGGCCCTTTATCCTTTACTCTGATAATCTGCTGGATAAAACTTTCCATTCCTTTGTCTTAATTTAAAAATTATGCTTTGGAAAGTGAGAAAAATTCAGCCTATTTCTGACTCAGTGGAATGAGTCCAAAATCCCACGTTCACTACGGGGAGGTTTTATTTTGGCAGCGGCTTCTACATTAAACGTCGCCGCGTTCGTGCCTGGACAGGGGCGCTCCGCAAGGAGGGACGTGGGCCGCGCCAGGCAGGGTCTAGGGCTGGCCCCCAGCAGCCCCCTCCAGACGCCCATCTGTTGCCCGATGCCCTTGGAGCTGCGGCTCAAGTGGAGAGCTGAAACGCCGGCTCAGTCCTCTTCCTCGGCGCTCTCGGAGCCACACGCATGGCACCACGCGCCCGACTCCCACTTTGTTACCTTAAAACAAAGGAGCCGGGGACTTCCCGGGAATCGGAAGAACATTATTTTTTAAGTGTCCCAAACCGTGAGACTTCGATTCGTTCATATTTCACTGAGGTCTGTCCACGCAGAGTTGGCCGCGCTCCCCGGCGCCCCAGCCGGGGGAACCTCCGCGTGTGCTCTCCAGCTCCGTGTGCGCCCGGCGTCTCCCCACGAGCACGGAGCGCTTCCACGTGGTCTTTCTGCCCCCTCAGACGTGCCGGGTGCTCGCAGGTGTTCCGGAAACATCCACGGGACCAAGCTGGACGCGCGGGGTCACCTGCTCGGCAGGGAGGGTCTCTGTGACCTCCGCCCGCCCCGGGGGCCGCGGCTCCTTGTGCCCAGATCTGCGGCGTGTTTCCCAGGGGACGCGCGGCTGGTTTGGCCTCGGCCTCTGTGTCCCCCAGTGCTGACCGGGGTCACGGTGTCTGGCGGCAGGGCCTCCGGGAGGCGAACAGGTGGAGATGGGGCGGGGAGGGCTGGGTCCCCGTGACGGGACGGGTGCCATCTAAGGACACACCAGGGAGGGTGTCACGGCCGTGCAGTGACACGGCCGCCTCCTCACCCCTGCGGCGAACGGGCTACTCGCGCAGCCCAGGAACAGCCGCACCTCCTGAGGAAATCTGTCCGTCTTTTCTAGAGGCAGACAGGCTGCAGAGGAGCCGCGGTCTCTGTAGAGACGGAGGTCCGTCTTCAAGTCCTCCGTTCGACCCGCCCTGAGGGCGGAAGCGCCTTATCCACACGACGCGGCCTGTGGTGCATTCCCAGGCGCCGCCGCGCTACTTTTCATCTGTTTTCTATTCTTTTCCCTCCTGGTTTTTGATTTCCTTAAGCTCTCTCCTGGGGGAGGGCTGGCCGGACAGGGAAGGAACAGAACAGAATGAAGGGAACAGAGAGGGGCTGGGGGGTGTGGTGAGGGGCAGGCTATGGGAACAGAGGCCGGGGCCGGGGGGAGAGAGGGAGGCCGAGGACACAGGGCTGGGGAGCAGAGGGGCCCTGGACGGCTGCCCCCACCCCCCCGGCCGCCGTGTAACCACACTGCTCCCCTTCCTCCCAGAGGCTGAACGAGGGACCCCGCACCCGACTTCTCCCAGCTCAGTTTGTTCTCGGGAACTCTCAGAGATGATGCGGACATTTATGCCTCAGGACGTTCACCGCAGAACCTCGCGTAAAGGTAAAGAACCTAAATGTCCATCTAGGGGACTGGTTAAATGTTAACCACATACATCCTGATGATGCAGCTTTGAAAACATACCCTTTTGAAGAATTTTTAATACCACAGGGGGAAAGATCCCACACAAAATTTAGATAGAGACAAAGCCAGGTGTATGTACGGTTTGATACCAATTACGTAGATAGACTCACACACACACACTCATATGCGCACACACACATACACGAATGAACCAGCCTAAACTGTGACAGAGATTATTCTGTGCCGTAGAATTATGGGTAATGTTTGTCTTTTTACCTTCTTTAAAAAGACCCTGCCCCACGTGTTCTAAGTACCTCCAAATGCAGCCTCGACCTACAGGAAGACAAACACGGCACGGCAGCCACTCTGGACGAACGCCAGAGCGGACTTCTGGGGGCCGTAGCCCGCACCCCGCCGCGCTCCCAGGGAGGGTCCCCGCCGCCAGCGGCCCCCTCGCCTACTTGCCTCGCCTCTCGGCTATCTGCAGGTAGCCCGTGGACAGGTACTGCTCCATGTCTTGCTGGAAGGCCTCCTCAAAAAACTTCTGCCGCTCCTTCAGCTTCGTCTGCTGGGTGTGCTCCATTTCCAGGACCTTCTGGGCGTGCTCGGCATCGAGTTCAGCTACGGAAACAGAACGCTCCGGGTCAGGGCTCGTAGAGGGACCGAGACGGAAAATGGGAACGAGTACATACTCACCTCTGCCCTCCAAGCCGAGAGGGTCAAGTCTGCTTGTGAAACCCAGACTGTGATGCAGGTGGTCCACCCCGCCCCCCCCGCCCCNACTTCCCCTGACCCCAGCGGACCCTGCTGCCCCGTCCCCTGGGACCAGACTGGGGACACTGACTCATACATTACGGTACAGGGGGCCAAGACTCGGACTTCCGGTTGGCGGCGACACCTTACCACCCCGCTCAGAGCCAGGCGCATAGGTTTTCAGTAAGTGCAGGAGTGAGGGTGTGGCCGTCGTGCTAGATCAGAAGAGCGTGGTCTCCACTCTGCTGTTCACTAACAGGCAGGCTGGTCAGTCAACCTTCCTGAGCCTCATGTCACCCAGCTGAATCGGGGACAGAGATACTAACCCAATCCCGACCTGCGCCTTCAACGAAATAACGTTGCAAGAACTTTCTGATCTGTGTGAGCAGTGACCCCTGGGGTTCGGGCCGCGTCAGCACTGCCAGGCAACCAGCCGGAGCCTCGTCGTCCAGGAAGAGCCCCCGGTTTGCCATTCCGTAACCACTTCCTAGTGCCCCAACCTTCCTCAGCGCACACGCGGAGAGCACAGAAGTGAGCCGTGGGTCCGGCACGTACCCCTCTTCACCGTGTTCACGGGCCCAGGGCTACTTCCACGTTGGCTCTGAGCTCTCCAGCCCTCTGCACTTCCCACGGTGGCCGGAGACGGCGGGCGGCCGCCAGATGGCCTGCTCCCCGGGCGCACCCTGCACAGTGCCCGCCCCCGACCGACGACAGGGGGGCCTTCCTGCCAGGAATAGGCTACGCTCTGCAGCAGGGCTGACTCTGAGAGAGAGGGGTCACCCGGCCAAGCGTGACCAGGTCGGGCTCCTGCAGGCGCCTGCGCATTTGCTGGAGAAAGAGACGTGACGCGTGAGCGAGCGATGTGGCACAAGGGACGTTCTCCCGCGCCGGCTCCGAGGGCCCACACGGCGAGGAACGCGGGCGGTGTCGGGGCGCCGAAGACCGTCCCGGGCCGGTCCCCCTGAGAAAGCAGGGGCCCCAGTCCTACGGCTGCAAGGAGCTAGAACCCCGCCAGCGACCAGAATGAGCCTGGCGTGGGCTCTTCTCCAGAGGCCCAGAGAGGGACGCGGTCTGGCCGACACCCTGATGTCGCCCGCAAGCCTCTGCGGCCTTGACTCCTGCCCTCCAGGAGGCGGGCGAGCTCCTACATTTGTGTGGCCTCTGGTGCGGCAATGCGGGAACCTTCCAGACCAACTGCGTTAGCTCCAGCCCCTGCCCAAGTGCGACTGGCCCAAGAATCAGACCACAACACCTCGAGTTCTTCCCCCTTAACAAGTGTCCTGCGGCACCTCCCTTGTGCCAGACACCATGCTAGGGTGAGCGGCAGAACTCGGGGCCCAAGACCCTGGAAATCATTTCACTGCAGACGTTACTCCCCGTTTATCTCTGGTGGGAGCGTCACAACTCTGGGGGGTTAGAACTCCTAGAACTCAATAAAAAAAGATCCGATTAAAACACGGACAGAGAGTGGGGCGCCTGGGTGGCTTAGTCGGTTAAGCGTCCGACTTTCGCTTAGGTCGTGATCTCGCGGTTCGTGGGTTCGAGCCCCGCGTCGGGCTCTGTGCTGACTGCCCGCTCGGAGCCTGGAGCCTGTTTCAGTCTGTGACTCCCTCTCTCTCTGACCCTCCCCTGCTCACACTGTCTCTCTCTCTCTCTCTCCTAGAAATAAATAAAACATTAAAAAAATTTAAAAAAAAAACACGGACAGAGAATCTGAATAAACATTTTTCCAAAGACCACATATAAATGACCAAGAGGTGCATCATCATCTCTCATCACCAGGAAAATGCGAATCAAACCACAACAAGGTACCACGTCACACCTGTCAGAACGGCCACCGCGAAGAAGAGGCAACAGGTGCTGGTGACGGCACGGAGAAAGGGCAACACTCGTGCACCGCTGGCGGGAACGTAAGCTGCCGCAGCCACTGTGGAAAACAGCGCAGAGGCTCCTCAAAAGATTAAAACTAGAACATAGGATCCAGCACTCTCTCGCTTCAGGGTCATACATCCAGATGAAATGAAACAGCGTATCAAGAAGGCCTCTGCACTCAAGCACTATTCACGATGGCCGAGATGTGGGAATAACCTGTGTCAAGGGACGCGTGGATGTGGGTGTGCATGGGTACAGACACATACAATGGGACACCACTCACTCCTAAGGAAGAAGGAAACCCGGCCCTTGTGACAGCAAGGGACGAGGCTTGACGGCATTATGCTAAGTGAGACAAGTGAGACAGACAAGGACAAATACCGCCCTAGCACTTAAGCGTGCAATTTGAAAAGGCCAAACTCCTAGAACAGAGCGCGGAATGGTTTTATCAGAGCTGGGGGTAGGGGTGGGTGGGGAGAGGGGGCAATGTGGGTCAAAGGGTACAAACTTGTAGTTAGAGAAGATCCAACATAAAACATTGTGGTTAGAGGCAACAGTACTATATTACGTATTTCAAAGTTGCTGAGAAACTAGATGCTAAATGTTCTCACTGCAAAAAAGAAATGGTAATTTTGTGAGGTGGTGGAAGTGTTCACTAGCGCTACCGTGGTAAGCACGCTGCAATATACACTTGCATCAAATCAACGTGCACAACTTAAACTCACACAGTGTTATATGTCAATTATACAGCAATAAAAACCCTTGGGGTGTTATCAAGTGAGTTTTAAAAAAAAAATTTTAATGTTGGTTTATTTTTGAGACAGAGAGAGACAGAGTGAGCAGGGGAGGGGCAGAGAGAGGGAGATAACAGAATCCAAAGCAGGCTCCAGGCTCCGAGCTGTCAGCACAGAGCCCGATGTGGGGCTCAAACACACCAACTGGAAGATCATGACCTGAGCTGAAGTTGGATGCTTAATGGACTGAGCCACCCAGACGCCCCTATCAAGTGATTTTTAACAAGAAATATATAGAACTTAGACCCCCCCCCCAATACCCACCACCACATTTCACAGATGCTGAGAACAGAATCTTACATGCGTGATATACCTTAAAAACTCTAATCATGGAGAATATTTTTAATCCCAAATCAGTTATAGTCTCCAGTACTGAGAATATTCTGGGCCGCCTTCTTATATTCCAACCTACATACATGCAAGGAGTACAAACGCACGGTAACCAGCCACCAACAGGAAGTGAACCTTCTGGACTCACATGATGACAGGTGTTTGTACTGACGATGTTCCTTCTATTCCCACTCTTACAGTCACTGTTACGTTCTCTGTATTTCCGGGTTGCCCTGCATCCCCCCATCTCCTAGGTTTGTCTACAGGGGAACCACCACATTTCCGGTGTGGAAAGAGCACAGGTGATGGAAGCAGTCGGGCACAGATCCTTGCCCTTCAGCAGATGCTCTGGCGCCTCACACATCATATCCCTTTTAGCCTCTTTCTCATCTCAGGTGCGGCTCTGGAAGGCAGCTCTGCGTGAAGGTCCCTTTCCCGTCCCTGTCTCCACTCTTCTGCTCAGAGTGTTCTCCGGGTCTCAGGGAACGTCAAGCCACATAGCCCAGAAATGCTGGGGAATTAAGAAAGCTCTCCGCTGGGGCGCCTGGGTGGCTCCGTCAGTTAAGCATCCGACTTCAGCTCAGGTCATGATCTCACAGTTTGTGGGCTTGAGCCCCGTGTTGGGCTCTGAGCTAGCTCAGAGCCTGGAGCCGGTTTCAGATTCTGTCTCCCTCTCTCTCTGACCCTCCCCTGTTCACGCTATCGCTCGCTCGCTCTCTCAGAAATAAAACATTTAAAAAAAAAAAAAAGCAAGCTCTCAGCCAGCGGGTGACCGAAGCCAGTCCATCAGGGTGCTGGTCTCCCGCCCTCCGGACGGGCATTTCTAGGCGGCCTGCTGAATGCTTCTCAGAGATCCTGGTGTGACCGCAGCCCCAGGGCTATAGCATCGACTTTAGTAATACATACCTGTCTCAGCCTTACCCCGTGCTCCCGCTCCCTTCTCTGCTTTCCATCACCTCCCATGGAAACTGCCTGCAGCAAAGTCCTCTCAGGCTCTGTGTCCACAGAAACCCACACTGGGATACCCAGCACTCGCTGGCACTTAACCTCAACTTCCTCCTCCGTACGAGGAAGACCTAGTCGGCAAGGCTGCTGGTGGGATTAAGTCAGGTAACACAGGTGAGTCACCAGGCGCCAGCACTGGCTCAGGTCATGATCTCCCGGTTCAGGAGCTCGAGCCCCCCGACCGGCTCTGTGCTGACAGCTCAGAGCCTGGAGCGTGCTTCGGATTCTCTGTCTCCCTTTCTCCCTGCCCCGCCCCCTGCTCATTCTCTCAAAAATAAATATTAAAGCAAATGTTTAAACAATGGACTCTTGAAAACAATAGGCATTATGAAAAGGAAACGCTAGCACAAACTAGGCCGAGTGCGGCCCTGAGACCCTGAGAATCGCCCAGCTCTCCCAGCCTCGCTCAGACACACAGGAATGAGTCACCGCTCCGTGCCCTTCAGAAATCTGCACGGAATGTAGTGTGCTCCTGAGAGGGGCCAAGGGAACCCAAGGCGAGCCTCTTCACTTGTTCCCTGCAGCTGTCAACCTACCTGCTCAGAGGCCTCCTGATTGCCAAGTGCATTAGAGAAAGCCGGCCGAAAACACGCTGAGTATGCTTCAAACACTTCAAACCAAGTCCGATTAATCTTTAAAACGAGTAATTCCGGAAGTAAGCAGCTCAGAAACAGACGTCAGTGTAGAAATCATCAAAGGGGTTTTCATTAAAGATTACCTTGTTCCAACGGAATGGAGATTTTCCACATAGTCGTGTAGCTTGAAAACTTTGTTCTTCTCGAAACTTCTGCCCCAAAAGTTCCATTCCCTCCTGTTTCTGAATTAGAAGCCCTACAGCGTTTTATCCTGGGTTTTCTATCTTGGAATGCAATCTAGTCACATCTTAACCCTCACACAAGCGGGGGGTAGATTAGGGAATTTAAAGGAAAATCACTGCTTTTAGTTCTACAACATGTTACGCAGTAGTTATCTGAAATCGCTCCGACGGCCCTATACGGGCTTGGGCTGTGATCGGAGCCACTGGGGTGTCTCAGGGCCACGCGAGAATCACTGAACAGCAGCGTGGTCACACTAGCCACGCTCAGGACCACGGTGAAAAAGCACACGGCACATGTCAAAAATAGCAATGTTGGGGGCGACTGGGTGGCTCAGTCCCTTAGCAGTGGACTGTTGGTTTGGGCTCAGGTCATGATCTCACAGCTTGTGAGGTGGAGCCCCGTGTCAGGCTCTGCTCAGACAGAGCCTGTTTGGGATCCTCTCTCCCTCTTTCTCGCTCCTGCTTGCTCACTCGCTCTCTCTCAAAATAAAGAAATAAAAAACTTAAACAAAAATACCCATGCTGCTCAGCAGTGCGGAAGTGGCACCCCCAGTGAGAGGAGGTCCTCATGGTGCCGTTCATCCTGTGCTCGGGCCTGCTCTCTCCAAGAAACTACTGCATCAGCGGCGCCTGGCTGGCTCAGTCAGTTGAGCGTCCGACTTCAGTTGAGGTCATGATCTCATGGTTCGTGGGTTCGAGCCCCACATCAGGCTCTGTGCTGACAACACAGAGCCTGGAGCCTGTCTTGGGATTCTGTGTCTCCCTTTTTCTCTGCCCCAGCCCTGCTCACACTGTCTCTCTCACTTTCTCAAAAATAAGTAAAACATTAAAAAAATTAAAAAAAAAAAAAAAGAAACAACTGCATCTGCAGCTGGTAGAAGGGGTGAAGGCCATCTGAAGGGGTATTTCAAATCTAGAGGTTTAACAGCATCTGAATTTTAGAATGACTACGGAAGAATATAAATTATAGAACATCTTCTACAAGGAAAAATGGCCCCTCATTCACACTTGTCATTTATTATACTGGGAAAAACAAGACAAATACAAAGATTTAAGGAGCTTCAACATACAACCTTAACATTAAAAAGAAAACAAACAAACACGAAAAAGCACACTAGCGGGGCGCCTGGGTGGCTTAGTCGGTTAAGCGTCCGGCTTTCACTTAGGTCATGATCTCGCGGTTCGTGGGTTCGAGCCCCGCGTCAGGCTCTGTGCTGACTGCCAGCTCAGAGCCTGGAGCCTGTTTCAGAGTCTGTGACTCCCTCTCTCTCTGACCCTCCCCTGCTCACACTGTCTCTCTCTCTCTCTCCTAGAAATAAATAAAACATTAAAAAAAAATTTTTTTTTTAATTAAAAAAAAGCACACTAGCTTTCCTGCCAGAAGACCAGAGTAATCTTTTCTTTCCACTACCAGCCTGATGTGTGCCCCCGCGGCCGTCCCCATGTCCTGTGGCTCCAGCCTCCATGCTGGCAGCCACGACCACGCCCAAATGGAGAATTCCTCAAAACAACAAAAAGTCCCATTACCTGTAAAGATGGTATAATCAATTCTCCATTACATGTTTTAATGGGGCGAATGAGTGACAACAGGATATAGGAAATATATAGAAAATACCAGCAAGCTCATTTCAAGAACAATTTCAAACCAGCACACAGCTATGCCTCTCACAGAGCTGGTGAGCCCTGGGAGTGAGGTGTGAATGGCTGATAAAGGGCCCCGAACCTGCTGAGAGGAAAGAGGTGGACGATGTCAACAAACCCGGGATAAACCCCTCTGGTAGAGTTGATGGTGACAATCCCTTGAATCCAAAAACGTCAAAAGAGAAACGATGAAATTTCATAAGTATGAGAGTTAAGAAAAATGTGGGTAACCTCTAACATTAAAATATCGAGAACGTTTTTCTATTCAACCAAGAACAGACTTAAAATCTAGGAGATATTATACAATGCAGATGTTTTTATATTGCTAGAGAAAGAATTCTGGGATAGTAAAGCATGCGTGACAGGGTCCAGTCAGACCTTGTGAAATCTCCGTGTATTTCTAAACACAAATAGGTAAACAAATGCCTTTCCAGATTGTTTTTGATAAAAACTGAGTGCCAACAGACTGTCAAGCCACATGACCACTAAAAGACGACGTGAAATTCTGTCTGTGTGATGGAATTTACACACTGGGGCTAATTTTTTTGATGCTTCTAATTATCTGCATTTATTCAATTCAACCTGTTTGGATACGTGAACAATGCATGTATGCTGTGGAAAATTTTTAATAATACAAAAGCACAAATAATAAGGTGAAAGCCCCCCTTAAGTAACCATGAACAGGTGACCTCAGCTAGCAATCTGTATACTTTGATCAGATTTTCATTTGTCCTCTTAGGTTGAACTATATAAAATTGCAACATCCAATCCTTCCCCCCCCGCCCCTTTTTTTGAACCACTAAAATAGCTGTTGTTGAACTTTTTACTTTGAAATAGTCATAGGGACGCTTGGCTGGCTCAGTCAGAAGAGCCTGCGACTCTTGATCTTAGAGTTGTGAGTTCGAGCCTCATGTTGCATACAGCGGTTAAATAAATAAAACTTATTTTTTTTAATTGCAATAATCGTAAGTTCACAGAACATTGTCAAGAAACGTTCAGGGCAGCCTGGTGCACCCGTGCCACAGCTGCCCCAAGGCTAACACCTTAAACAGTTATGGTGTAATATCAAAACCAAATACATGACACTGAATGACACTATTAGTCCTTCACTCCCTTGAGGGTGTGAGCGTGTGTGCGCGTGGGGAGCTCTATGCGGCCTTATCCACGTCCAGCCTTGTGCAACACACCACACGATCCTCGGCGGTACCAACCCCGCAAGGCCCCTCGGGTTACCCTCTTGTAACGATCCCCTCCCCCACCAGTGAGCTCCACCAAGGTTACAGGATGGGATCGTGCAGCACGCGTCCTTCAGAGATGGGCGCTTTTGGCTCAGCATGATTTCCTGGAGGTTCATCCGAGCTGGAGCACGCGTGGATAATCTATTCCTATTTATTGCTGAGATTTCCGTGGTGTGGACGTACCACAGTTTGACCGTTCACTCCTGAGAGGGCAGCTGGGTTGTGTCCAAGTTTGACTAGTATGAAATAAGCTGCTGTGAGCATTTGTGTGCCAGTTCTGGGGTGAAAACAGGGAATTTCTGAGATCAACGCCCAAGAATGCAATCGCTGGGGTCATATGGTACGTGCATTTTTTGTCTTGTAGGTTTGAAAGAAACTGCCAAACTCTTTTCCCGAGTGGCCGTCCCCATTTTCTAGCCCCGCCATCCGCGCATCAGTGACCGCATCCCTCCACCTCCTGGACGGCGCCAGTGAGAGCCTGGAGCTGTAATACGGCGGGTCTGTCCGTTCCTCCCCCCCCACGCCGAGTGTGTCTATCAGGGAGAACTGTGAACGTCTTATTTCCAACAACTGCTGTTTTTCCTAAAGGTACTTTTAGCTTCTTAAGGCATTTCTCTCCACCCCCCTCCCAAGTTACTTTTCTTCACATTTGGATTTAATAAATTCTATTTAATTCTGGAAAAATTCTGTTTCGGAAACTCGGGATTTAGAGGAGAACACAATACGTAAGATTTCCTTCTGGTGTTAATAAAACTCACCCATTCTTTACTTTTACTAAGTTAGCAGTCTGGCTCAATTTCTAACTTAAATCAGTTTTCAAGATGAGGCACAGACTCAACCATTTTTAAAGTCTCCCAACCGCTTGCTCTCGCCTTAAGAAAAATGAATACAAATGGTCTTAGATGGGGCCGCAAACTGACCCTTCATTAATGCTGTCCTAGAGCTGGGGTTTTTATATACACACCTTTCCACATATCAACTTCTGGACCCCACATTTCTGCAGTTTTTAACAGTTTTTGGTCTGGCCTTCACCAACAATTAGTTTCCAACACTGATTTAGAAGTGCTGCAAACCATACGTTATTTCTAGGACTGTCTAAAGTTGCACAGAGCCCGAGTCCTCAGCATTGGTTATTTTTATTGTAAACTTTCCTGCGCATGGTAAAGGCAACCAATTTTTTATAGGAATTAAATGA
This sequence comes from Crocuta crocuta, assembly GCF_008692635.1. Lineage (NCBI taxonomy): Eukaryota > Metazoa > Chordata > Mammalia > Carnivora > Hyaenidae > Crocuta > Crocuta crocuta. Next base: position 13,710,644 of record NW_027530974.1, read on the forward strand.
CTTTTTAAAAGAACTTTTCTTCACCCTTCAACACACACACACACACACACACACCCCTTACACAGTTTTATCAAGAACCAAATGCTACTTCTTTCTTTTACAGGCAACCAAGAAAAGGTGCTCCTTACCGACTCGGCGGCTGCCGGGGTGGGCAGGCAGGCAGAGGGAAGGGCTCTCTGGACAACGACGCACTCAGGGCCACCCGCTCACGAGATGTCACAGCGTCCAGTCCTTCGGGCAGCTAGTGGTACAGCTGCTTCCTGAACCCACGTCACAGGAAACAAACACTATTCTACTGTCTAAACTTCTGGAACGTTTTACAACGTCTATCAACTGCCCTGAAGGAAATGACCACTATCTAGAGCATTAGCAAAACAGGCAGCTTAGAAACCCCACGTGTGCGAGGTTAGCTGAAAACAGAGAGACAGAAATTCTCAGCTGTTTGCTGTCCTTACGGGAGGGGCGAGGCGGCTCCGAGACGTCTGTGCAGCTGGGAGTCTCGGGGCCGTGCCGCTCCCTCTCCCGGCCTGGGAGCCCCCCATCAGCGTGGGGGAGGATAACATCCATGAGGAGTCGCTTCCAGTCCTTAAATACCACAGTTCTATTTTTATTGCTTTTGATTGGAGCAGGAAGAGGTCATCCTAAATCCTGGGTGCTTTTTAGTGAAATTACACGAAAACCAGATTAGTGGTAAGAAACTGGGAATCCCTTCCATTAGACAGCGGCATTTCAAGAACATGAGCTCCGGCTATTAACAAAACCCTGACCGTATGTTTGCTTTCCTTTTCCTGGTCTTTCCGTTGCTTAACCAACGATCAGAACCAAAAGGCTTAAGGATTAATGGATAAGTGAGAAGCTCCGTCTGTGGCCAGAGGCTTCGTGAGTTATTAATCTGTCCTAGGTCCATGGGCTCAAGGTGGGAGGCTGAGAGAGCAGCCTGGTCGCCTGAAATGAGTCCAGGGAGCACCCAGGCCACCGTGCTTCCTACAGGGACCAACACACAGCGAACTGGGGGAGACGGATCACAGTTCCAACAGCGGTCCCTCGCCACGTGCAAGTGCTATCATTCTGCGGTGTGTTGACGAAAGATACCTTTTACAGACGCGATACATAAAAGTGATAAAATATCGGGGCGCCTGGGTGGCTTAGTCGGTTAAGCGTCCGACTTTCGCTNTTTTTTTTAATTTTTTTGGAAGACTGAAAAAAAAACCTCTCCCAGCTAGAAGCTCTGTATTATAAATATTTAGACAATAGCCTAGTTTCCTAGAATTTTTAAGTCAAATCTGATACTTTCCTGAATTTTACTTAGGGTATTGACCTACTTAATAATAATTATTAGGGCGGGGGAGGGGTAGATCTTTAGAGAGGAATCCTTTCAAACGCCAAAGGCTTTTTTTTTTTAACTACATGAAAATCTTTTTTTTTTTTTTTTTAAATTTTATATTGTNAGCCACGCAGGTGCCCCAAAACCTTATAAACCAAAAAAGTATAAACCAACTGCTTGTGTCTAAATGTGAAAATCAACTATTGCAAAATTCATTCAAATGGGTTATGGAGAGAGTAGGCCAGGGGCTCTCAACATTTAGCGGCATCAGAGTCACTTGGAAGGCTGGTGAACACAGACTGTTGGGCCCTGTGCCCAGAGTTTCTGATTCAGTAACTGGTGGTGCCAGAGAATCTGCATTTTAACCAATTCCCAGATGGTGCTGATGATGCCGGTCCAAGGCCCAGGCTTCTGAGACCCACTGCTCCAGATGAACTGTATCTGTGTGTCCACTGCATTCACATTTTTTTACTTTGTACAAATATTCATATAATGGGGACAAATTAATATAAGATGGAATGTTGGCACGATTCATGGAAATGACAGAAACATTTGGAGCATCACTGAAAAAGGATAGTCTTCAGCGGCAACCAAAATGCAGAATCAAAAACAAAATTCTTATTTTGTGGAATCCTTTACCCCATTAGCCATCCCTGCTCAATGGCTTCGTGGCTCCGTACAGTAAGTAACAATACCACTGTGATCAGATCAGTTGTTTGTCCTGGACCCTAGACCTAACCCAGAGGGGGTTCTCATCCTCTCCATTTCCAGAGACAACAGAAACAACCTGGAGAGGTTTTCCCAACATCTCCAATTATACAGCCATGCGAACAGTAGAACATCACATTTGTATTTAAAATAGACAAAGTCTGCCCAGTGAAAATTGAGAAGAACAAATTCACATACCTTAAGTGAGACATGACAGAGGGTATGCCAAGAGCTCAGGAGAGATGTAAAAATATGTGCCTACTTCTGGGGTTCAAGACCTGTTACCCCAAAATCCGGCACCTTGGCATACTGCATACTTTAAGCGGATGGAGTTTGAGAAAATGGCAGAAGACGTTCACTCTGACCTTCCCCGTCTCTCCCCTGAATGAGGTCAGAGATGCCTTCCTCAGACCTGAAGGAAAGGAGCATTCTTATCTCCAAGATAAAAGGACACCAAGAAGAATCCAAACACACAGACCTTACAAGCAGGGCAAACATCTAAACTATGGCTCTTCTGACTGTTCTGTGAATCGACCTCCCTCCGTTTCCCGCCTCAGGTCCCTCCCTCATTCCTTAGCCAAGGATGGCATATGAAGTGTGACTGCGTGACTTGCTTTTGGGTCTCATATTTTTATGGGGCTCTGCAGAAAATTTGTTTTTCTGTTAATCTGCCTTGACCAACCAAAGAACCTAATGGGTCACCCCTTCCATTGGTGACCATGAAGGGACCAATGTCACTGGCTGCACCCTGCTCGCTCCAAGGCTCCTTGCAGCTAAGAGATTCTGGGAGCTCTGACAAGTAGAGCAAAAGATAAGAATTCTTACCCCATCAGTCTCCTGAATTTCTGCCTACAGGGGCCGGTGCAAGGGAGAGAGTCCCTCCCTTTCCTAAATTTAGATAAGCAGAAGAAAACAGTTGTGGAACTAGATCCTTGGTTACAGCAACTCTAGTAAAGATTCATTATGGGGGCGCCTGGGGGAGCTCAGTCGCTTGAGCGTCCAACTTCGGCTCAGGTCATGATTTCACAGTTCATGGGTTCGAGCCCCGTGTTGGGCTCTGTACTGACAGCTCAGAGCCTGGAGCCTGCTTCAGACTCTGTGTCTCCCTCTCTCTCTGACCCTCCCCTGCTCATGCTCTCTCAAAATACACAAACCTTAAAAAAAAAAAAAAAAAAAAAAAGATTCCTTATAAGTACTCTTGGTTTTTATCAATCCTTTCCCTCCCAGAGATGGTCACTGTTTGTCTCTAGCTGTTGTCACAAAGGGGGAAACCAGAAGCCAGAATGCAGGCAGAGGCTCTAGAAGCTTGCTGTTCTAGCTGGCCTGGCAGACTGGTAAGTTAACAGTTCTCACCAGACTGGTGTCTGTTTAGACAAATACTTCAGTGGGTTAATGTGCAGATGAGGTAAAGGCTGTTGCTAAAGGGCATCTTAGAAACCAAAGCTGCAAAACTGGTGGGCACGAGTAGAACGCTGTTAAAGAGTGCTGACCACCTAACTCAACAACTCCTCTGATAAAATAAGTTGGTCACAAAATAGGGTGGGGTTTTTTTTGACATTTGGTCATCTATCAACTTTTTTTTTTTAATTTTTTAATGTTTTATTTATTTTTGAGAGAGAGATAGAGACAGTGTGAGCAGGGGAGGGTCAGAGAGAGAGGCAGACACAGAATCTGAAGCAGGCTCCAGGATCTGAGATAGAGAGCCCGACGCGGGGCTCGAACCCACGAACCGCGAGATCATGACCTGAGCCGAAGTCGGATGCTTAACCGACTGAGCCACCCAGGCGCCCCAGTCATCTATCAACCTTAAGAAAATTTCTGTGCAGTGAGGTACACTATAAAACACCACATAATCCCAACCTAGTGGCACATCTCTCTTAGAATTAGTATTGGCTCTGAGACCCAAGCCTTAACTAAAGCTCTTAACGTGCATATAAGAAAAACCGGATGAGGGGTGCCTGGCTGGCTCAGTGGGTTGAGCGTCTGACTTCGGCTCGGGTCATGATCTCACGGGGCGTGGGTTCGAGCCCCACATCGGGCTCTGTGCTGACAGCTCCTAGCCTGGAGCCTGCTTCGGTTTCTGTGTCTCCTTCTCTCTCTGCCCCTCCTCTGCTCACACTCTTACTCTCTCAAAAATAAACAAACATTAAAAAAAAAAAAACCAGATGAAGTTTTCCTTTCATCTAGAATTATTGAATGTCTTGAGAGCTTGGCTTTATGACCAACCAGTGAGAATATTTGCTCAGGTCTCTGCCAACCAGAGATGCATGCACCAGTGTCGTATAGCCAAATAGCAGCTGACAAACAGATTCTGTCTTATCAGTTCTAAGAAGAATTTGTCATAGGGTCCATAAAGGGCGTTTATTGTCTCAACTGTCATCGTTATTAATTTGGCTGGCAGAAATGTAGGCTGCACCCCATTTGTTGCTAACTCTTCAGCTATTTGGTGTCTTTCGTGGTTCCACACAAATTTTAGGATTATCTGTTGTAGTTCTGTGAAAAATGCCATTGATGTTTCGTAAGGATTACACTGAATCTATAGATTGCTTTGGGTAGTAAGGACATTTTAACAATACTAATTTTTCCAATCCATGAATATGGTATACTTCTCCATCTATTTGTGCTATCTTCAATTTCTTTCATTAATGTCTTATAGCTTTCAGAGCACAGGTTTTTCACATCCTTGGTTAAATTTATTCCTAGGTATTTTATTCTCTTTGATGCAGTTATAAATGGGGCTGTCTTCTTAATTCCTCTGACAGTTCAAGCATAGAAATACAACAGATTTATGTATAATAATTCTGTATACAACTTTACTGAATTCATTCATTCTAATGTGTTTTTTTATGGAGTATTTAGACTTTTCTATATATACTATCATGTCTTCTGCAAATAGTGACAATTCGGATGCCTTCTTTTCTTTTCTGATTGCTGTGGCTACGACTTCCTGTACTATGTTGAATAAAAGTGGCAAAAATGGGCACCTTTACCTTGTTCCTGATATTTGAGTAAAAACTCAGTTTTTCACCACTGATCATGAAGTAAGCTGTGCATTTTTCAGATGTGGCTTTTATTATGTTATGGTATATTCCTTCATACTGACTTTGTTGAGTATTTTTCATAAACAGATGTCAAATTTTATCAAATGGTTTTCCTGCATCTGTTGAAATGATCATGATTTTTATCCTTTTTGGTAATGTGACGTGTCACATTGATTGATTTGCAGTTATTGAACCATCCTTGCATCCCTGGAATAAATTCCATTTGATCATGGTGTATGATCCTTTTAATATACTGATGAATTCCATTTGTTAATATTTTGTTGAGGATTTCTGCAACTATGTTCACTAAGGATATTGGCTTGTAATTTTCTTTTTTGTGGTATTTTTGGTTTCAGTATCAGTGTAATGCTGGCCTTGTAGAATGAGTTTGGAAGCACTCCTTACTCTTAAAATTTCTGGAGTAGTTTGAGGACAGGTATTAACTCATCTTTAAAGGTTTGGTAGAATTCTCCATCAAGGCCAACTGAACCTGGACTTTTGTTCAGTGCAACTGAACTGTTAGTTGCACTGATCTTTTCTATTATTAATTTTAGTCTCTATTTCTGCTCTGGTCTTTATTATACCTTTTCTTCTATTAACTTTGGATTTTGTTCTTATTTTTCTAGTTCCTTTAGATACAAGATTAGATTGAAATTTTTTGTCTCTATCACTATAAACTTCCCTACTAGAACTGACTTTGGTGGATTCAACAGATTTTAAGTTCCTCTTTGATTTCCTTGTTGACCCAACTGGCTGTTTAGTAGCATGTTTTTAGCCTCTACATGTTTGTGGGTCTTGTTTTTTGTTTTTGTTTTCTTGGAGGGAAGCTTGTATATATGTATGTTATCTCTACATCCAACATGGGGCTTAAACTTATCACCCTGAAGTCAAAGGTCACATGTTCCACTAACTGAGCCAGGCGAGCACCCTTATATGCTGTGTTTTTTCCAGTTCTCTTCTTGTAACTGGTTTTCTAGATTCATACCATTGTGGTCAAAAAAGATGCTCGATATGATCTCAATCTTCTTAAATTTACTGAGACTTGTTTTGTGGCCTCTTATGTGGTCTGTCCTGGAAAATGTTCCATGCACATTTGAAAAGAATGTGTACTCTACTGGTTTTGGATAAAATGCTCTCTCTGTACCTATTAAGTTCATCTGGTTGAGCATGTCATTTAAGGCCAATGTTTCCATATTCTATACCATTGATAAGTAGGGTGTTAAAATCCTTACAACTATTATATTACTATCAACTTCTCCCATTATGTCTGTTAATATTTGCTTTATGTATTTAGGTGCCCCTATCTTGTATGTACAGATATTTACAAGTGGTCTATCTTCTTGCTGGACTGATTCTTCTATCGTCATGTAATGTTCTTCTCTGTCTCGTTACAGACTTTGTTTTAAAGTCTATCTGGTCTGATATGAGTATTGCTACCCCAGCTTTTCTTTTCTGTTTGGATGAAGTACCTTTTTACATCTCTTCATTTTCAGTCTCTATGTATCTACACCTGAAGTGAGTCTCTTGCAGACAATAGATATATGATGGATGTGTTTTCATCCATTCAGCCACTCTGGGTCTTCGGCTGGAGCACTGGGTGATGTATGGAAGTGTAGAATCACTACACTGTACACTGAATGCTATCACACTGTATGCTAACTCACTGGCATTTGAATAAAAACTTAAGAATAAATAAAGAAGTCCTTTTAATTTTCTTGCAAGGCCAATTTAGTGGTGATGAATCCTTCAGGTTTTGTTTATCTGGTCAACTCCTTATCTCTCCTTCAATTCTGAGTGATAACTTGGCCAGGTAGAGTATCTTGGTTATAAGGTTTTGTTTGTTTGTTTGTTTTCTTTTCAGCACTTTGAATATATTGTGCCATTCCTTTCAGGCCTGCAAAGTTTCTGCTGAAAATCAGCTGTCTGATAGAGGTGGGTGCGGGAGGGGGGTGGTCCCTTGTCTGTAACTAATTGTTTTTCTCCTGTTGCTTTCAGGATTCTCTCTTCATCTTTAACTTTTGACACTTTGATTGTAATACGTTTTGCTAGGAGTCTCTTTGGGTTCATCTTATTTGGGACTCTCTGTACTTCCTAGACTTGAGTGTCTGTTTCCTTCACCAGGATAGGAGAGTTTTCAGCCATCCCTTCTTCAAATAGGTTTTCTGTGCCTCAGGATCCTCCTATGCCATCTTCATTCTGACCTGCCTTAGACTTTAAATATCGCTGAAGAATACTCAATAATATTGGAAACAATCACCTTTACAGATGTTTCTACTTACACTGCCTGATTTTAAATTAAACGGTGGAATCATTGCAATCTAGAACAATGGCTTCAAACTTTTTCAGGTTTAAGAGTGGCTGGACTCTTACTGAGAAAATACATCGCAACAAGAATCCAGTATGAATTCAACAGCGCTTTTTAAATGACTGAATTGTACTGCCCACAGCATTTACACATGCTGGGAACAGAATACTGCCTATATCTGCAATACAGAATATTTCTCACACAGGACACAAAGCTGAGTGTGCTTGTGGATGCAAGGGCCTCTCAGTGTAAATGTTCTCAAGCCTCGAGTTGGAACTATTCTGCTTCTAAAACATTCAGCGACAGTCAAATCTCAGAATGCTTGAAAGCTGATTGTATCTGTTGGAAATGTGATTATTTCCAGAAAATACGCTAGAAATGGGGATTTATCGCTTTTAATGGCAGGCTGCTGAAAACTGAGCAAGTGAGTTATGAATAAATGAGTGTCATAAAGGGCTGCCAGCTAACAAGATGGGGAGGAGAGATCCTGCGTGCTTCTGGGAAGGGCGATGGTGTGGCCGACGGGGACGGCCCCTGAGCGCATCCAAGAGTCCAGAAGCAGAGGAAGAAGCTGCAGGGGGCAAGGGGGTAGGGTCAGCATGGGGGGCAGCCGGTCAGGCAGTCCACGTGTGCCCACTTCCCTTCGTGCTGCTTCCTGCGATCTCACCACCGCGAGGTTTCTCCTTGAACGTGCGCCTCTTCTAAGTCAGCAGAATGCTGGGTTTGGGGACTTTGAGGAAATGGACACTGAAGTTCATTTGCACATGCTTGTCTTCTCCCTCATACCTCTCTCAGATTAAGTGCTGCGCAGAAGGGGGAGCCACGGGCAGAAAGAAGGATGATGATGAAGGGAAGGAGGGGAGAGGCAACCTGGGGGCCTCATTAGGGACTTCTGGCCACGGAGGCACCAGTGTCTCGAAGGAGAAAGCGGACCATGAAAGAGACGAGGGTGAAATGTCAGGGATGCACCACTTCTGATCCCAAATTGTGTTTGGAGAGCTTGCCTCTGCCTTCCTGTTTCCTCCTGGCTCTTCAGCTACATCGCGGGCAGCGGAGGCTTCTGCAAGATCAGCTGAGGAACTGAAGCACCCTTCAGAAAGTATCCCTAAGAAACGGCTTTCCTGGCTGCGAGTGCCTTCTCACCAATGCCCCGTGGTGCTCCCGCCCATCGGGGTGACTCCGCCCGCCCTGTGCTCGGAGGCCTGCCCTCGGCACACCTCTGCCCATCCTCTGGCAAGTGTGGGAAGCTGTAGGCTCTCTCCTCCGGGTTCCCAGAGGTAACGGACACTTCTAGCACCATCTGTGTGCCCTCTGTCACTTGGCCAAAGTCCCTGGAGGGCAGACACTATCTTTTTTTTTTAAATGTTTTATTTATTTATTTGTTTGTTTGTTTTAATATTTTTTTTTTATTTATTTCTAGGAGAGAGAGACAGCGTGAGGAGGGGAGGGTCAGAGAGAGAGGGAGTCACAGACTGAAACAGGCTCCAGGCTCTGAGCTGGCAGTCAGCACAGAGCCCGACGCGGGGCTCGAACCCACGAACCGCGAGATCATGACCTAAGCGAAAGTCGGACGCTCAACCGACTAAGCCACCCAGGCGCCCCTGTTTTATTTATTTTTGAGAGAGAGAGGGGCAGTGTGAGCAGGGAACAGTCAGAGAGAGAGGGAGGCACAGAATCCGAAGACAGACTCCATGCTCTGAGCTGGCTGTCAGCACAGAGCCTGACGCAGGGCTCGAACCCACTAACTGTGAGATCATGACTTGAGTCAGATGCTTAACCGACTGAGCCACCCAGGCGCCCCAGACACCGTCTTTTAAAGGGGATCGGGACATACCGCCCTGAGAGACGCCACTTTGGCATCAAGATTACTTTGAACTGAAGGTGCTGAGAAACAGCAGGTGCAGGGCAAGCTCCTTAGCCCTCCCCTTTCTGTCTAAACGCAGGGTATAGATTCCCTTTGTAAAGTGCTCCCCTCTCCCACACGAGGAAGAAGACGACATGTCTTAAACCGCGGGACGACTCACCATCAGAGAAGGCACCAACCTGCGTCTGCGTGTAGCACACCTTGCTAAGTAACCTTCACCCCCATCAGGCTACCCACCCTAGACGCCCCAACTTGCCCTCTTTGTCTGGTTCTTGACAATTTAAACTGGTAGATAAGCCCGCAGGCCTAACTGCTGCTGTGAGCCTTCACTTCTTTCCTACAAAGGCCTCCGGGTGCAGGTAAAAATTAAAATATTAACGTCAAATAAAATTTCTATCCCTTTTCTCCTGTTGAACTGTCATCTGTCCACTTATTTTCCAGGGCCCTACACACTAAACCTAAGAGGTAGAGGAAAAAGGTTTTCCTCCGTTACACGTTCAACTTGGCAGCTTTAGTGCCTATGGTATATCCAGCCAAAGTCTGAGGGCTGAACTGGTAATGACCACAAATGCCAAATGTCCAGGAGCAGGGGACCTAGGTGGCAGGCTTTCAACTGGTAGCTTGACGCAAAGTTGCCTGAGGCGGTCACCGCAGGCCAGATGTTCAAGACGCAGAAGATAAACAGCTTGGGAAACGCTAGCACGCCATCATAGGGGCTGAGAACAAACCTGCAGAAGCTTCGAGGCTAAATGTGGGAGTAGGAAGTGGCTACGGCGGGCTCTCGGGGGCTGGGGATGGACAGTGACGTCAAACGGGTCCGGATAATTGATGCGGTACACACTGAGAAACACCTGAGCTTAACAAGATTCTTTACAGTACAAACCACTATTGCCCAGGGACTACGGGAGGGTTAGCTGAGAAACCTGTAGAGCATTAAAGAGAGCATTCCAAGAAACAATAAATCACCTCCAAATGATCAACAAAAGATAGCCTCTGAATCAGTCCCTACAAATCCTGTTTACAAAACAGAGCATCAAGCCTTTCCTTTGGTTTGACAACAACGGTAAGTACTCAGGGAGCCTGAGACGGAAGGAGCGCTGAGAGTTTATTTGAACCAGCATGTGACCCGGAGGAAACGGATCCATTCGCATACAGAAACTCCCTCTTGGGCAGGTCACTGAAAAGAACAACTTCACACACAACAAGGGCATTTTGCGGCAAGAAAAGTACAACATACACTGAGCTAACAATCCTAAAATAAGATCCATGGTGTTTTGAAAACTGTGATGTGACAATGTCCTTTTCACAAATTCTCCGGGAAATGTCAATATTCCTTAGCACGAAGGCCTGCCCAGTGATCCAGCACACAGGAAATGAGCGTGTTTGTGGGGGACTCTCGAGGGACTGGGCCAGGAGCGGGCTGGGGGCTCGTCCAGGACAGGAGAAAGGAGGCACAGCCCTCAGAAAACACCCACTGGAGAGAAAGGTTTGGTCTAAGCCCAAACAAAGGTATTTGTTTCCATTTCATCACCTTCTGCACAGAATAAGCACAAAAACAGCACCCACAAAAAAGCCCCCGAATGCTTGCCACTGTACGAAAAAGCCTGCCTAAAACTCTAGGGAGACAAGCTGAGTTTACTCTAGGAGATGGTGACCCAGGGGGACGCCACCCTTCTGTGTCTGCTGCTCCTTCAAATACGTTCATGTGCAAATCAAGGCCCTGGGTCAAGAGACAAGATTAGAATCCAAAGTCCATAAAAGCACAAACTTCATGGTGTGCGAGGCCGACAGGACACACGCACCGCGGTAGCTTCACTGGGGCTGAGAGCGAGCAGCGCTACAGAGGAGACGTCACCCGATCGGCATGTGGGGTAAGCGCTTCCAGGACTTCGAACATCCCTTTCCTACCCTTCTGTGTCTGCGCAGGGGCGACTGTCTATTCTTCACGCACGAGGCAATGAAGGACCATGCTCTGGACAAGAGGTGAGCTTTCTTTTGTTTTTGCTCAGACAGCCTTACTGTGTCTTACACTGACTTCTAAAAACCCACGTGGGTTCCTTGGAAAAAGGCCACAGGCCTGAAAGTTAATTTCTTTATGTCTTTTTCATTTCCTATACCCAATCCCCCCCCCGCCCCATGTATGATCATGGTTATGCCACAAGAGATGAAATATTTTCTAATTTAATAGGCTCTTCTGACACCCCAAATTTACCTACATTTGCCATTTTAGACATTACAAAGTAAAATGATCCAGCAGAGGGAGTTCAACATCAGTTTTATTTTCCTTTCTTTATAGCAACAATTCATTACCTATTTTTCTCTAGAACTTCAATCAAGAGAAACGTTTCTTTCTGTACACTTCAGAAAGCTGCAAAAAGGGACATCTGTTCCCAGGTACCTGTTTCATGGAAAGCACTTAGTAAAAATAATACTTTTTCATTTTCTGAGCAAAACACTTCTCAACCTTGGCCTAGAAATCCCAATACTGTTGTATTTTGAAAGGGAGAATGAATTAGATTTACTATAATCCCTCTGAGAAATTGTAATTTGCCTCTTTAATTCAGAGTCAATCAGAGGACACTCAGGGAAAATCATGGAGAGGATTCTTCTGCATTTTGTGTTTCAAAAGTAAAATAAAAGCTTAGCATTTAAACTTGATACTGCAGTCCTTGAAAATGTCTCAAATCATCTTTTGTTGAATTAGTGGATTACGAGCTCAGTTTCTGTTGCTTTCATTGTTCTCTTTACCAGACTGTTACATTTTCCCCAATAACTTCCTGAATTAACAGAATAGGTGAGTTAATCCAATGCTACTGTGACCCCAGACTATGAGCCATGTTTCCCCAAAGATGTTCCTTCCTTCAACAAAGGGACCTGCTGTCCAGTGTATAGCAGAGTGTCTAGCATATTGTAAGTACTTCATTTTTTTTTAATGAAACGGATGCATGAGTAAGTAACTTGTCCTCAATTTTCCCCAAAGTCTCACAAAGAAGGAAAGCAGTGAAGGTGTTTAGACGAAACTACTGGAAGCAGACTGTCGGGACTGTCTCCTCCTGGAAAAAACCCAATGGGCACAACCAAAAAGAGGTGTGTGCTAGGGAGGGAGGGGAGGCGCTGGCTTACTTATTACAACCTCCTGCCTGGGAAGCATGACAGATCATGAAGAACTCAAGGCGCCAGGCTCTAGAATGATCCGGTATTCTCCATGTTCCCCTTTCCCCTAGGCCCAAGCTGCCACTATCTCTCACTAACCGGTCAACAGCCCCATACGTGGTCTATCCAAATAAGCACTGGGCCCCCTCCAATCGATTTCTGCACAGCAGCCAGAGTGACTGTCCTGCAAAGCAAATCTGACCATGTCTCCCCCTCTCTGACCACTGGCTCCTGGGAGAGAAACCGCTTAAAAGCCTAAAGTGGAACAAAAATCAAAATGGCTGCCCCAATTCTTTGGCAGAGCTCCATTTTAAAGTAACTTTTCCTCTCTCCCACCAACCTCCCTCCTCTCTTCGTAGCCTTTTGTTCCAGGAATCTGGTACCGCCCTAGAGATGTGACGAATGAAGCTGGTAGCAGGACAAGTTCCTGGCAAAACGGGCTAGATCCTTCCCTAGAAACCCCCTGGCCCCATCCTCCAGGAGGGCTTGCGGTTTTTGAAGGCCAGAGCGTGCTGCAGCCTCCCTTGCCTGGCAAAGCAATAAAGCCTTTGTTCCTCTTTATCCCCAACTCTGTCCTTGAGTTCTATTTGGGCTCTGAAGAAGGGAAGTCAGTTTTCCACAGGAGGAGGGCTGCCTCATGTGGCCTACATACTCCTATGGGCTCTCCAGTCTCCTCAGGTGTCAGGTACGCCACGGTGCTCACTCCACCAAGCTCCAAGGGTCTTCTACCTCATCAAACAACACAATCCCACCAGCCTTGAGCTGTGCGCATGCTGTTCCCCCTAGACGGAATCTCTTCCTTGCCCTTTCAGATCTCAGCTTGAGTACAATTTCCTCACAGCAGAATCCTCTGACCTCTGTAATTAAGTAACACCAAACTTATCACAAAACCACACAGGAATCTTCTGGGAGAAAAGCCTCACGGCCTTGGGTTAGGCAAAAAGTATTTGCATATGGCAGCAAAAGCAGATTTCATTACAAAATTTTTGTTCAAAGGGACTTCATCAAAATTAAAAATTTTGTGTTTTAAAATATATGAGAAAATCAAAAACTGAAAAATCTAAGAAAATGTTAGCAAACCATATATATGATAAAGAACATGTGTCCAAAATATATGAAGATGCTTTTCAACTCAATAAAACAACCCAGTTAAGAAATGGGCTAAATACTTCAATAGCCATTTAACCAAAAAAGATACACAAATGGCTAATAAATACGTGAAAAGATGCTCAACATGAGTCCAGTAGAGAAGTCCCAATCGAAATCACATGAGATACCCCTTCACTTCCACTACCGTGGCTGTCTTGAAAAAGATCGACAGTAGGAAGCGTCGCCAAGAATGAGGAAAAACTGGAATCCTCATACATGGCTGGTGTGGATGTAAAATGGTAAAGCCGCTATAGACTGTTTCTTTAAAAAGTTAAATGGAAACTTCTCATATCATTCAGCAATTCCGCTCCTAGGATGCATCCTTCCGGAGAGAAATGAAAACGTATCCACACAAATGCTTGCACGTCAATGTCTACAGCACTATTACTAGTGATAGCCCCAAATGAAAACGATCCAACTGTCCTTCAACTGGGGGACGGATGAGCAAACGCATCCTGGAATACCGTTCGGCAACGAAAGGAACCAAGTCCTGATATGTGCTACCACGTGGATGAAACTCAAAAACATCATGCTGAGTCAAAGAAGGGAAATCACAAACGGCTAAGTTTCTTGTTATCATTCCATTTTATGAAATGTCCATAAGGAGACAGAAAGCTGGCTAACGGTCTTCTGGGGCCAGGAGCTGGGACTGACTGCCAGTGGGCAGAAAGGGATCTCCTGGGGCTGAAGGAAATGTCCTCGAACTGGATGTGGTGGCGACTGCACAACTCTCTAAAATTTACTAAAAAGCACTGAAGTACACTTAAAATGGGCAAATTTTATGGTGTATACACTACACCTAAATATAGCTGTTAAGAAAACAAAAACACAACCTCATGGGGACGTGTGGCTCCTCTACAGCACTTCCCCTCAAGTGTCCAGCACACCAGGCACTCAGAAGGGAGACACGGAGGCCTCTGAAAGCACTCTGCTTCTTGTGTAAGAGGTGGACTCACACGGGAGAGAGAGCCCAGGCTCTACGCCAAGAAGGTAATGTTCAAACACTATCTCACCACTTCCTTGCTGGGTAATTCTGGAAAGTGACTCAAAATCTGTCAAATTCAGTAAGAAAAGGACAAGAATACTACAATGGCCGTGAGGACTAACAGTACACAGACAATATGGCTTCCATCCCCTTCATTCCATGAAGACGCTCTTCCCGCGGCCACCAATAGCTTACGTGCTGCCACTTCCGAAGGACACAGGTGAGTCTCCACATTTCTCTGAAGACGACAAAGCTGGGCACTCCCCCAATACCTAATCACTCCCAACTCTATCATGCTTCCAGAAAAACTCCTTCATCCACTTTTACCTCTCTCCACCACTACTGCCTCCATCCTAAGTACCATTCATGGTAGAACCTTCTATCCAGTCGGCTTCTAACCTGTCCCCCGTCTGTTTTCCACACATCTAACAAGAAACCAACAGCAGTGCTTTTCCCACATACCCAGCTAGTGGGATTTGTTCAAGATGTTACCCTCTCCCATACACTACCTAAAATATTTTCTTGACCTCTACTGGTAAAAAAAAAAAAAAAAAAAGGAAAACTACATACAGGCCCCAAATGGCGTCACATAGACTGAGTTCCCGGGATCTTAATGCCCAAACTCACTGCAGTTTCCACCCCCTCCCCCCCCAGAGAACTGTGGCCTTAACTGGTCACTCGGGTATTTTCTGGTCAGCACCAGTGAGGGAATCTGTCACGTGGGTCCTCTCCATCCACCAGAGGAAGATGGGGTCATCTGCACAAGACCTCCTGCCCTTGCCCCTAAAGGAAAGTGACCTTGGCTGGAATGAGCCTTTCTTTGTTGTTGTTGTTCCTTAGCTTTTTCCCTGTCATGTAAAAAACTTCCATTTTGTACACCTCTTGGGAGTTCCTCCCCTACTTGCTAGATGGGAAGCTGCCCAATTCCTGAATCGCTTAACAAAGCCAATTAGATCTTCAAATTTCCCTGGCTGATGTTTTGTTCTTTAACAATATGTATACCTACTAACTGGCAGAGCGCCTGGCACGTAGTGGGCAAGCAACAAACGGACCTTATGTTCTGTTAAGGGCTACAAAGCAAAATGACCATTCACCCAAAGTCTTCCAACTTCCTTTCCCAAAAGCCCCAAGATGGCTCGGAGACTCCCTCCTGTTCCACATACGTCTGCATATTAACGCGACTACCTCGCTTTTTCTATCTTTTCCTGCTTGGCAGCTTCTTGAAGGTAAGAATCTTTTCAACTTCGAATTCTTAACAAAGACAGGCACAAATCTCTGTTTAGGCACCGTACACAGATTATGGCAGAAATTCATTTTTAAAAACCTGTGGTTTTCTTTGGGCAACATTTACAGGTACCAGTGTGCAGGCAGTCTGGTTTTACTTTGATGCTTTAAAGAAACAGCTAATGAGAAAGAGAAAGCCGAATCACCTGCATCATCTCTAAAGACCTTGCTTTCATTTTCTATCAAATATACTTACAACACATATATAATTTTATTTCTATATTTACTTATTTAGAGACAGAGAGTGCAAGCAGGGTAGAGGGGCAGAGGGAGAGTGGAAGGGGGGAGGGGGGAGAGGGGGGAGAGAGAGAGAGAGAAAGAGAGAGAGAGAGAGAATATCCCAAGCAGTTTCCACACCCAGTGTGGAGCCCGATGTAGGGCTTGATCTCCTAACTGTGAGATCATGAGCTAAAACCAAGAGTTGGATGCTTAACTGACTGAGCCACCCAGATGCCCCAACATGTATATAATTTAAATCTGAATAATTAAACCCTTAATTTAAAAATCAGAAAAACCCACATGACTGTACTCTTCCCATGTTTTTGTCAAACCACGTGTTTTAGCACTGCGATCTAATCAGACGTAGAGATCAACTAAAACAACTCCTTATTAACAAAAATGTTTTGGAACTAAGAATCTGAAATTACTACAGAAGAAGCGAAAGGAAAAAAGCACCCCCCCCAACACTCACACCTGCCACAAGAGACACTCCCACAAAAATGGACTTCTATTTGTAAACAAAGACTTAACGAACAAACTGTGGAAGATTTGAATCACCATCTTGCAAAAACTGTTTCGATTAAAAAATACATTGTGAGGAACAGGATGCTTTCTTTGGGCTGTTTCATGTTTTTGACGTACAGAATACACTATTAACCAAAATACGCCTTCCTCTTAAATCCGTTCACGTACCATGGACATTACTAAAGAGCCCGTGAACAGCTCTGGGCCCGGACCAGAAGCAGGCATTCTGGAAAAAGGCAGTGTCAGAGTTACCGCACAATACTGCCCAAATGCCCGTTTAACCTAACGCTGCAAACCTTTGAGCTGATTGCATGACAGTGGTCACCCAAGTCTTCCTCCAAACTAAATGTAAACTTAACAAATTAAGTATAAACATCTGAGGCTGTTTTTCCCCTCCTCCAACCATCTTGCGTGCGTCTTAGTCTGAGAAGCCTGGCTTATTCCACTGTTTGTTTCCAGCCTGTACTCGCACGGGAAGACTCACTGTTAACACCGCAGTGAGAATAAAATCCTATTAGGGCACCTGGGTGGCTCAGTCAGGTAAGCATCCGACTTCGGTTCAGATCATGATCTCACAGTCCTGGAGTTTAAGCCCCGCACTGGGCTCGCTGCTGTCAGCACGGAGCCCACTTGAGATCCTCTGTCCCCCTCTCTCTCTGCCCCTTCCCCACTTGAGCACTCTCTCTCAAAAAATTTTCTAAAAAAATAAAATAAAATCCTACAATTAGTGGAAACAAAACAAATGAAAATGCATTAATTAAAAAATCAATTAATTCAACATGGTGGTGGCAACAGAGGCTTAAAAAGTTAAGGTGGAAAAGAGATGTCGCGACCGCCTGTGTGTTACGCAAGACAAGTGTGTGTGTGTGCATCTGTGTTTCACAGTGGGAGACATTAAAGCAACTTACAACAACACATGGGATTCTACTAGAATTTTTACGTGACGTATGTGGCCCACTTGTGAAAAACTGTTCTAAAACTAGCAGAAACAGCCCTGCTCCTCAGCCTGACCTCAGTGGCCAAGATACAAAAGGGGGACAGAGAAGAGGAATCTGAAAATGCGCTGTGACTTGTCAGCTTGTGCGTAAGGACCCTGAACTCAGCACCAGCTCCTCGACGTCGGCATAGTAAGTGCCGCATGGCGATCTGGGGGCCTTCCCGACCTTCTTGGTATAAAGCTGAACGATCCTGTTCGCAGAGGTTCGGGGCTGCCTGGTGTTGGCAGGGGCTGTGTGACAGCACCGCCTGGGATGACTATGGCACATGCCACATGCCTCTGGACACCATCCCTCTGCTTTCTGAGGTTACTTTGTTGTTCTCTGGGGCAGCGCTTTAAATAAGCCAGCCACAGTACTCACGACTTGTAGATTTCCACTTTAAGCAGGTAAGAGTTAGAGGGGCCAGTGGCACAATGGATAACGCGTCTGACTACGGATCAGAAGGTGAGAGCTTCTGACAAAACATCTGAAGGTGAACAAAGTCCGTGAACTGTATACCAGATAAAACTGAAGGGGCGCAGAACACGCCACCCCAAAATGTGCCGCTTTGGCATGCGGATGGTTTTGAGTCCAAGGCGATCAAGACCCGATGGACTCAGGAAACACTTTGACCTGTCCTTTAACTGCCTGAGAGACTGCAGATTGGGGGCCTGCCCTAGTGAAAGAGCTATCGCCAGAAGTAATGTTTCTGTCTGAAAGATCCCCCTGCATCTGGTCAGCAAAACCTGCTTCTTCTCTCTTCCTGGGAATCCGCCCCCTNTGCCTGGCTGCCTTTGGGTCTCATATTTTTATGGGGCTCCCATATGTATGAAATTAAATTTCTCTCCTGTAATCTTTCCGATGTCAATTTAATTATTAGATCAGCCAAAGAACCTAGAAGGGAGGAAGGGCCAAGTTTTAAACCAGTACAATATGAGAATAAGGAGCCATTCAAAACCATGCATTTAGTAAAACAGTAGTTAAGTGGGTATTATAGAAAGGGAGCATACGGTTCATCAAAGTCTCATTCACTCAATCTAAGAAACCTGACATTACAGCTTTTTTTTTTTAATTTTTTTTTTTATGTTTTATTTTATTTCTAGGAGAGAGAGAAAGACAGTGTGAGCAGGGGAGGGTCAGAGAGAGAGGGAGTCACAGACTTGAAATAGGCTCCAGGCTCTGAGCTGGCAGTCAGCACAGAGCCCGACGCGGGGCTCGAACCCACGAACCGTGAGATCATGACCTAAGCGAAAGCCGGACGCTTAACCGACTAAGCCACCCAGGCGCCCCCAGTAGCTTTCTATCTTCACGGTACGAAGGAATTGTGTTACTTTAGGCTTAATAATGGCACTGTGGTTATATGAAAAAATCTTATAAACACAGAGGTTTATAAAAGACACGGTATTTCATGAAATCTGCCTTTAAAAGTGGAGTGAGGGGGGGGTCTAGGCAGGGGGAAGGGATGGAACGAGACTGGCCCATGTGCTGACTGTTGACGCCGGGTGATGGGGATGTGGACATCCGTCACCCTCTATTTCTGTACTTGTTTGAAAACGTCTGTGACAAAAAGGGGAGGGAAGCATAATAATTCTTTCCCTGCCTACTTGATCACAGAAGAGACTTCAGCTGTCACAGTTCATATTTATTCAAAGAGCTGTCGATCTGAATTAGAAGACTGAAAAGGCGCAGGACCTGTCACATTAAACGTCACCGTAACCTCTGTAAAGACTGAAAATCACCGGTCCGTGAAAACTTCTCCCTCCCTCTCGCTTACTTTCACCGCAGCCACTGCTCCCGGGGCTTCAACAGCTACATGGGATCTGTTACAAGACACTCGTATACTCACCCAAGACAGGTGCACGGATCCCACAGGCTTAGTGACACTGATCGCAAGGATGCCTGACACCGTCTGGGTGCCCTTCCACGTCCGGAAGGTCCCCCACTTGCGAGCCTGAACTGGCCCACACTAGCCCCATGGTCTACTGCTCCTGTAACCCCTGAATGTCTCCCAAATGTGCCGTGCACTTCGGGATGGTAAATACTTAGTCTTACTCATCCTTACATCCTCTGCTTCGGCTAAGCGACTACAAAATAAATGTATGAGGAAAGAGAGAACTAATCTGTAAATCTCAATTATTTGTAGCTCATTCTTAAATATGTGAGATTTTTTCATATTGTAACTGTAAGACATTTTCCCAAAACTGACTTTGGTGTTCTACTTTAATCTTACTTTTGCACATTTGTCAATACTGTTTCTGAAACCAAAGTCTGAGTCCTTAAGATACATCTGTGATAAAACAGCCTATGTTTAGATGTGAACAAATGCCTTAACTTACAGAATTTTACCACTGTTTTCATTAAAGAAAGAGACAACCTATGGCTAATCAAAAAATGAAGAGTTAGGAATACTATCAATAAGAGTTATAGTTAGCGTGAATACATGATTACACACAGGGCTTAGGTACTAATAATAATCCCATTTTATAGATCAGCAAATAGAGGTTAAGTCTGAGTTTGCCCAAGGACACACAGACCATTCAAAGCCAGCCGGTGTGCAGAACCGCTGATACCGTCTCCTAATCACTGCAGCAGACGCCCACCAACCCATGTTTATTACATACAGGAAACTCAGCTCTGTAACCTGGGAAGGTTTAGACTCGATTTTTCTGTGGTTCCTGTATCTTTACGCCTCACAAGGCAGGGAATGCAAGTAATGGAAAACAAGTCACTTAACCTGTTTGCTCTGTCTCTAGTAACAGCAGCTAACTCTCACACACAGCACTTTTATGTAAATGCCGGACACGGCTGCAGACCCTTTACACACATCAACCCAGTTAATCCTTGGGGCAGTACAAGGACGTAGGTCCTGTTACCTCTAGTTTAACGAGGAGAGGAAACAGAGGCACAGCCGGGCCACAGGACATACCCGGACAAGCTAAGGTTTCAGTGCTCGTCTGGTCCACATTCCTCGGTCTTCCTCACCTGCTACCCTGGTAAACAGGCGCACACGCGCTTGGGGTAACCTGACATGCATGGTTTAAGGATTAAGCCTTGTATATTCCCTAAATAGGAGCAAACTTACAATTTCCACCAACCCTGTTTTTCCCAGCTATATTTTGTAGTCTGGTCTTTAATATCATATTTAGGAAAATTAAAATGGTCAGCATTAATTTACAAGAGTAGACACTTACTTTCCATGTTTACCACCATACAGGAAACTTTTGATGTATGGTATGGATTAACAAAACTAAAGCAAAGGTCGTTTTATAAACCCAGGAGTGTGATTTATCCAGGCAATACAATTTCTGCGGCTAGTCAACGCAAACAAGCTTATATAAACCACTGGAAAGAGTCAACTCTGGAAGATTCGTAACAACAAAAAACGAGAATGGTCGCTCTGTGAGCATCTTCTTCTCCTGCGTGCAGTTAATACGAATTCTTAACGCCATGTTGAAGCGTAAGGGAGAGTCTCTGCACCTGCCGCTCAAGGTCTTTATCAGAAAGACAATAAATCCAGATGGGTATGTAGTTCAAAGGTACAAAGACACCTGGTTACTGATGCCCGCGTCTCCAGACTCCGAGCACATAAACAAAACAAGAATCCTAGGTAGATTCTCGGCATCGTCACAGATTTAAAGTTAAAAGGAGAAAATGCAGACATGGCGTCAACAGATGACTCATTCCCTCCCTCCCTCCTCAGACGCTGGCAGAGGGTCTCTGTGTGCCAGACGCGGCAACAGCTGCTAGAGACGCAGGCACTAGTGGCTCCTCGTAGTCATCCTGTCCCCTTCGTGTCGCACAGAGTGGGCGCGGGAGCGGTAGACACAGGTGCCTCCTGAGTTAATCAAGACGTTTCGGCCACGAAATGGCTGGAGAAAATGACTCCCTTAGACAGAGAAAATGAAGTGACTGAAGCTGACCCAGACCCCCCTCAAGAGAAGGACACATAACCGCGAGGCAGCCGTCAAGGTTCTGAGACCCAAAGGGAAGGCTCACAGTGTGTCATCCACACAATTTGCGATGTCTTGTATATGTTAACTTCAGTCCATTCTGAGCATATGATTTTCGCCGAAAATTATGAGAAGCGAGTCTACGGTCAATCTCAAATGTGCATGGAAGTGGATGGACTCCACCCCCCTCACCCCCCGGAGGACTGCCTCAGCGAGGTGTGCACCCAGACGCTCACAACCACATCTGGGGGGAGGGGAAGGGGGACCAAGTGTCCAACTTACTCGGATGTGACAAAACGCAAATCTGTTTATTAGTGGTAAGATCCTCCGAGATTTCTCAAGCAAATCACCAGGTCTCCTAATATTATTCAATATAACTTCAAAAGAGGAGGAAGAGGGCCTTGATCCCAGTTGAATGCCTTCTGCCATGGTCCCATATGTACTCATTTTTTCTGAACAGAGAACTGAAAACAGATTTATTCTGTAAACATAATCACAATTTTCTGCTACGTCTTCTCTGAATACAACGCACATAACATCGCCAGGCTCGCACGACTCTCTTATTCCAGAGAACGGCAATGTTTTCGCTCTTTATTCTACGCAAACTGAAATCTGCCATCAAGGCACATCTTCGTCTGGTTTTCATGGAGACTTCTTAAAAAATACTTCATTGTGCTATTCCAGTGTTACGTTTGGAAAAAAGGTATGCAGTGATACAAACCTACCTAACCACGTCTGGAAAACCCACACACGATTTCTTTTCGAGTGTAACATAACACAGACTCCTCTGAAGGCCATATGAGGCTGAGTATGAAGCAAACGGAAAAGGAAAGAAAACACGTGCCACCACTCTCCAAAACCGCTCACAGGGGCAAGAGACCGCACAACTTCTCTTCAGTTTTATGGTAATAGTTCAAGCTGTAATCGGCATTCTGGGATTCAGTCTCACAAAACCACGAATGGCAGAATCGGCAAAATTGGCAGCAAAAATGCCCCTGCAAACAAGTGTCCCTGGAGAGGAAGAAGGGGGCCAAGGCGCTATGGAGGCTGTGGGTCCTGTTGGCAAAACAGCTTTCAGGGAGACCGAAGTTTTTCTTTGCGAAAATTTATTATAGATTAAGGAGGAGAACACTTCTCAGAAAACTGTCTGATTCAAGATGAACTCAGCGGGCGGTGCACCGTTAAAATGTTTAGTACAGAAAAAAACTTGGGGCAACCCTACCTTCTTAGGCAAGCTCTACATTAGGTACTTACTCCTCACGCTTCCTGGGGGAGTACTTTTTGAAATTTTTTGCCCTTAAGTTCTGTTAATAGCAGATACTTTGGAAAGTTACATCCAAAAACTTCAATGCAAAAAAGTAATTTTCTTAAAAAAAATTTTTTTTTAACATTTATTCATTTTTCAGTTGGGGGAAGGGAGGGGGAGAGAGAGAGGGAGACACAGAATCTGAGGCAGGTTGCAGGCTCTGGCAGCTCAGAGCCTGACGCGGGGCTCGAACCCAGCAGCGGTGAGATCATGACCGGAGACGTAGTCGGCCGCTTAACCGACTGAGCCACCAGGTGCCCCAAAACAAGTAATTTTGAACTTGGCCACACCCACACCCGCCCCGGAGGCCCGGTTCACAGCACCGCTGCCCCCTCTTTTCACATTCTTCCTCTGTCCTCTCTCGGCTCCCTGTTCCTACCCCGCGAGCTCCCCGCAGACGGAACCCAGCGTCCCCCCCCATCGCTTCCTTTCTCCACCCTTGGGAAGAGCTCGCACACGCGAGGAACAAGACCTCACCCCACCTCCTTTCCCTATTTAATGCGTCACATTTCTGCTAATTTTAATACTCCTGCCGGGACGAACCCCTGGAGGCCAGACTCCGCTCGCCCCTCACGCCTGGACACAGCGTCACCCGCGGAAGTCAGCGATGGCTCTGGGCCACCCCGCGGCGTGCCCGCCCTGCCGGGGGCTTCTCCCCGCAGCCCTGTTGCACGCGGCCTCCCTTCCTTGCCCCCATGCGCCGGGCAAACCGTCTCAGGCCCTCGTGACCCAGGCAGATCTTACTCAGGAACTGGGAGCCCGGAGCCCTGGCGTTCTGTCCTGTTTGCACCTGCGCCCCCCCCCCCCGCCCCAGGGCCCGGCCGCGCATCCGCTGTTCACCCGCAGTGGGGCCCTGGGCTCAGGTTGGGGCCGCACAGACGGGTGTAACAGGATCCTGTGCTTCAGGACCTCAGAGCCCACTCGTGGGAAACTCACTGCAGAAAACTACAATTTGATATGATACGAATTAGATGGGGGGGGCACCTAAGGGGGCCACGGAAGCAGAAGAGAGCGGGAGGTATGACCTGTCTACCCTGCTTGCCAGGAGGCCTTCTGGGAGGAGGCGACATGTGAGCAGCCATCCTGGGATGTGCANNNNGGGGGGGGGGGGGGGGGGGGCATGAGGGGAAGACATGGGTCCGAGAAGGGCCCAGACGAAGGCTGGAGCAGGTGATGGAGGGTTTCCGGACCGTGAGGCCCAGGACACAGAGGAACAGACGATGAAGCCGGAGAGACAAGCGCGGCTTTCGAGGAGGCTTCTGTCCCCTGTATAAGAGCTGTGACCCTGAGGCTCGGTCTTCCTAACTACCATGGGCAGGGCCATTTGGGGTGGGACAGTTTTTAACAGTTACGTGTTTACTTTTACCATCAGTACCTGTTCGTGTCAAGGGACACCACTTTTCCGTTTATAACAACAACCGTATTTGAAAATACAATTTCCGACTGAGCCGATTTAAAGAAAACCAGCTGCCAACAGTGCGGACTGGACACGGACGGGACAACCACTGGAAGCGAAGCTCAAAGGACTGCCGAGCGGGAGACGCGGCTGCAAGATCGGGGGCACGGGCGCCTCAACGGCGGGGCAGACAGCCGCGCTTTCAGGCGGGCGGCCGGCTACGCGGGGCAGACAGAGTGCGCAGGCGTCGGGCCGGCCGGCACGCAGGGGCAAGGCTGGCAGAGGCCTCCGCTCGTCCATGGACGTGTGTTCAGGGCGGTCGCTGTTCCGGACACTCTGGATACGGCAGAGAACAGTCAGATAAACGTGAGGTCAGCCCTGCACTCTGACCAGAGAGAAAATGAAACAAAATGGAGCCAGGTAAAGGGAGAGAGCAAAGGCTCTGACTTCAGGGGAGACCCTGAGGAGGGAGCGGGAAGGAGGAGCCAGGCGGCCTCCTGGAGGAAGAGCAGTGAGTGGAGGAGAGCAGGATGGGGGGAGGAGGGGGTGGAGGAGGGGAGGAGAAGGGCTCANTCCCGGATGGCGGGTGGGAGTGCAGGCAGGGAGCCGGCGGCGGGGACGGGGCCAGGCGGCCAGGCCGGGCGTGGGGTCTGGCTCGAAGGCGGAGCTGACGGGACGGAGGACCCGGACGGGGAGTGTGGCAGTGAGAAAGGACTCAAGCGGCACTTTCGGGCTGCGTGGCCGGAGTCCCAGGGGGAACGGCAGTATGGCTTCCCGACCTGGGGAGACAGAGGGGCCGGCGGGCGGGAGGGAGGGCGATCTGCAGAGGGCAAGGTGCCCGCGAGCACAGCTGTGGGGACCCCAGGTCGGAAGCCGCACACACCCGCCGACAATTCAGCAGGGCAGTCGGAGCAGGAGCTGCGGATTTGGGTGTCATTAGCATCAGGTGGCATTTCAAGCCTTGGGACCACAGGAGGCGAGAGAAAAGGTCCCAGGATGGAGCCCAGCTCACAAGGGGGGAGTAGAAAGGACGATGCAGCAAAGGAGACAGAAAAGGAAGAATGAACCCGGAGAGATGAGAGCAATCACTGGCGATGATTCAGCGGGAGGCAAAAACTAATGTGGGGGGGCGGGGGGAGGCAATGCGAAGGGGTGAGGGTGGCTCTGGGAGCAGGGACGGTCCCCCCCGCGTTGGGGGTAAGACAGACCCTAAGTGGACACACAGGCAGCCTGGGCGGCAGTGGAGGGAACACACAAGTCCCTTCTGAGCACTCCTCCCTCCTCGGTGAAAGCAGAGAAACCAATCAGGAACGAAGAGGGAAGCCGGGAGGTCAGCAGTGACACACGTGACACATGGACAGGACGGAACGTGTGGCCTCGGGGAAAGGTGGTGCGACATTTAGTTGCTCGGGGCCAGGAGTCCCCAGGCAGGGTTTAACGTAACAAATTCCTCTCTGCCAACAGCAGGGGCGGGGACTGCATAGGAGTCTCCCCAGGACTAGACAAAGTCATGACCTAAATGGCAAGCGTCCACTTCGCGCTGTCCAGCCAAGCAAGCTTCAGGTTAACTAGTGGAATCAGCAAATAATAATCAGCTAGAAGAAAACTAGCAGAAACTACAAGTTAAAATTCATTTCTTAGAATTGGGAGAGAACTTTTCAGCCATAAACACAAGGGAGGACATGATTTTAAAACATTCATTTGGATATATCAAAATATTAAACTTCCGTGTGTAATTAATGAAGTAAACAGAAGGGCAAATAACCAGCTGGGAAAAATATCTGCGATAAGCAGGACAACAGTGTGATATTCTTAATACAGAACAGCCTCATTCGAATCAACAAGTACATGAAAACCTCACGTGGAAGTGGCCAAAAGCATGAGCAGTTCACAATGAAAAGCTAATAAATCAAT
This sequence comes from Crocuta crocuta, assembly GCF_008692635.1. NCBI lineage: Eukaryota > Metazoa > Chordata > Mammalia > Carnivora > Hyaenidae > Crocuta > Crocuta crocuta. The sequence continues at coordinate 13,736,744 of NW_027530974.1, forward strand.
TTTCATCTCACCAGCGCACTTCAGTCGACAATCAAATATTACTTTTATCATGTTAAAAAGAAAAGATCGTCAAGCGGTGGAACTTGAAGCAGGCCAGTCACCCTGTTAATGAAAGTGTAAGCCGGTATCACCCTTCTGAAAAGCTAACACTCAACAACTCAAAAATATGTTAAGACCCTTAGACCCTAAAAAGACAAGTAACCCTAAGAAAATATGTATGCACTGAGTGCTTATTATAGCATAAAACTGCTGACTACCTAAATTTCCAACAATGGGAAGCAGTTATTTAAAAAAAATTAATGACATGAGGCAATACTGATTCCATAGTGTGAAAAAAACAAGGAAAAGAATTGTTTATATGCTATCTCAACTTTGGAGGTGTGTGTGTGTGTGTACACAGTCCCTGACTGACGGTGGTTTGACTCACAACTTTTCAACTTGACAATGGTGCAAGAGTGATATGCATTCAGCTGGAGCCATACTTCGAGTTCTGAAAGCTAATCTTCTCCCAGGCTGATGATGCTCAAAACGGTCCTCTCCCGTGAGGTGGGGCAGCGGCTGCAGCTCCGGGTCAGCCACACGATTGCGATGGGCAGCAACCGACACGCGGACAACCATTCCGTACCCACACAACCCGTTTTCACTTTCTCTACAGTGTTCAGTCAGTCAATACATGAGGCATTCAACACTTTAGTATCAAATTTTGTGCTACATGATTCTGCTCAACTGCAGGCTAATATAAGTGCTCACTGGGGCACCTGGGTAGCTCAGTTGGTTAGCGTCCGACTTCGGCTCAGGTCATGATCTCATGGCTTGTGAGTCTGAGCCCTGTGTCAGGCTCTGTGCTGACAGCTCAGAGCCTGGAGCCTGCTTCAGATTCTGTGTCTCCCTCTCTCTCTGCCCCTCCCCCACTCACACACACACATTCTCTCTCTGTCAAAAATAAACATAAGTGCTTTGAGCATGTTTAAGGTAAGCTAGCCTGAGCTCTGATGTCCAGTAGGTTAGGTATATTAATGCATTTTCAACTTGCAATGGGTTTATCAGGACATAATCCCCATTGTAACTTGAGGAAGGGGTGTGTGGGTGTGTGGGTGTGTGTGTGTGTGTGTGTGTGTGTGTGTTCCAAAATTTTGAGATTGCTTCTGACTACCAATTCAATTTTTTTCTTGGTAGCTTTTTATAAATTGTCCTCAATAGGGATACTTTGATTGGAGAATCACTAAAAAAAAAAAAAAAAGATACGGGGGCACTTTCCTGTTGAAAACGACGTGGGCACTGTGGTTACACATGAAGCGACTGGGTGAAAAGGTGAATGCTGCGCGGCTAGTCACCATTTCTGGAAGACCGCAGTTCCACGTGCCATTTTCCTGAGGGCACTGAAAACCAGGGTGCGTCCGGGCAAGAGTGCCCAGGAGAACAAGCCTCTCCAACCGGGTATTATGGAACAAAAGGCAAGGGAGTCGTTATTTCCCTTATCTTAGGGGTAAGCACTGTTTTACTCCTCAACTGTAGTCAAACTGACCAAATTTCATATACTTTTATTGATGGGGAACGGACATACCTCCGCAAGGACAGCCAGATGAGTATTTAAAGTCAGAGAGCGGGCTTAGGGCCCAGAAGGGCCACCTGACTTCTCCCTTGTCCCAAAGTCTATAAAAGTTACCAGGCCGCCACCAGTCTTCTGTGAAGGTGCCTGAAACGGTGTCCACAACTGAGCTACAAGATCCTACACGTCATTTTCCAGCACAAAGCTCCAAATAACCTGACACAAAATCAGGCGGCTCCATATAAAATCTCTTTTTGAGCCTGACAGGTAAAAATTTTTCATGGAACTCTCCTTTTCGTGGGACTGGAATTTCATTTGCTGAAAGGCATAATTTTTGCTGTCAAGTTTATACTGGGTTCCAGCAGAGAGGTAATGAAACAGAGCAGCTGTACTCATTCCGGAAACCAGCATATATGACACACAACAAAACGCTGTTCTGATCGCGTCCTAACAGACGCGATGGCTAGAATTGCTAGTTATGCAATAGTGGTGTGTAATAGTGGCAAGTAATCACAGACAGGTATCCTGTAGGCATCATAACCCTGATCTCAAGGCTCTACTTTTGTGTAGTTTAATACCCAAACGAGCTGTCAGAACTCCAGTCCCCCTTGGCCATAAAAATATCAGTCCTGGGTCCTGCCACACTATGACATCTTAGGACAGGGTAATAGAATCCAGCATCAACTAGGTCTTAAAAATAAACTAAGAACCAAAATCCACAGACAGGATATAACTATTTCTGTACTACAGGACATAGATGGTAACTTTATTTAAATACTAAGTTATAGGATGTAAATCTGGTTTTCAAAAATGAATATACACTTGCCACTTACTGATGTGAAAAAAAAAAAAAGAGCAGACACATAAAGTCTTGCCAGTATATTCACCAACAGGTTAAGATTTTTAGGGAGTAACTTCCTTAGTGAATAATTTAAAAATTTTAAAATTTAATACCAGACGATACCTATATTCCAAGCTTTACTCTTAGTACCACTGTGTTAAGATGGCATGACCGAGGGGAGCAAATACCATTTATTATAGATTCCCTACAAATAAATACTTTAATAATAAACACTGAAGTTCTTCCTTCCTTCGTTCTTACCATTTTATTCCTGAACAATTCAATCACGAACGAGAACATGGTAAGACTTCAGGTTAGAGTTTCAGGCCAGTAATGCTCCAGTTATAATCAATTCTTGAGCTAGCATTTTGCTTCAGTTAATATTTGTAGCTAAGCTTTAAAAGCCTGAAAGGTTCGAATCCTAGACACAAGATGGACATGAGAGAGGGAGAAAAAGAAAGAACTTTCCATTTCACTCAAGTCTGATGTCCCTTATTCTAATCTGTAATCTAAAAGAAAAAAAGCAAAAACAAAAAAACCCAGAATAATCATGATGGAGTAGGCGATCAGGGGCAAAATGTACTTCTTTCATTTTTTTTCTCCCTTAAAAACAAGTGGGCTTCTATCTGACGGGGAATGATCCATAACGTGGCTTAACACGTGCCACCTAAAAAGCATGATGGAGTTTTTAAATACGGAGTTTTTTAAAATGCAGTAATTATTAAAAATTATTCAGTTTTCTCCCTGGATAAGTAGTTTTCTCAACCCCCCAAAAGCCACTAACCTAACTTTAAGGTGTAATCTTTTGCAGTAAATTCTACAAGCTTAATACCTCTGTACATGTATTTACAAAAATGCCACACAGAGACGCCACCAAAACCATGGCCTCTAGCCAACAAGTGACAAAGTGCTCTGAAGTTGTGTACAATCAGAAAAATCATACCTATACTTTTTTTATCCGTATGCAGCATTAGGACATTCTCAAAATCCAGTTGGAAAATCAGCCATTTTAGATGAACCCATATAGTAGCATGGAATGAATTTTAACTTTACACAGTTGGGTATGGCTCACATATTTAACTATGTTAACTGCTTGCTGGAAAATGAACACACCGGCAGCAAGGGATGCTGAATTCGTTTCAGGGAGCTGTACCATAAGCATCGGACTCATTATTGTAGTAGCTGGCATTGCTTTCCTGGTATTTTATATTTATCTTTCAATGTAAACGCCGTCTCACATAAATGCCTATCTGGTGCATTTCACCTGATGGATGGTAACACACAGTATTATACAACCCAAAGTCCTAGATTTCCATGCCACATTTTTTAAAAATTTGTTTTGGGTATTACTTAGGTAGTTATTACTTGGTAACACACAGAGAGCAATAATGCTTTCATTAACAGGTACTACTAGCAGATTCAAAACAAACTGAAAATTAATTTCTGCTTTTTAAGAACACATCATCTGTATACCAGACAAACGCTGCAATGTACTCAAGCATGGAGGGGGAAATTATAAAGAAAAGCAGTGAAGGAGAAACATAAAATAAAGTTCCACCTACAGGGATTCCTCTGACTATTCTCGGTGAGTCCTGGAGATGACATGGATGTGGAAAGTGACCAAGTCAACAGAAGCCCAGGGCTGGTCAAGTGGAACCTCCAGTTATCAGGCAGCTCCCCTGCTGTGCATCTTCTGAGATGTAGAACAAAGGAAGTGAGGCTGAAGCCAGAAGCAGGTTTTTCCAAAGAGACTGTATTAAGCCTGTTAGTTTTCTGCTGGCGGCTCGAGCAGACATGTATCGGAATCTCCTGCCTCTGTAAAAGCTACATGCAAGCTCTCGGGGCTCTGGCGTGCAAAGATGTATGCACAGATCTGGGGTCATACCAAATGCTGCTCACAAAAGGGGGGTGGGGGCTGAAAACATACTCAATTCACGTGAGTTTGTCATTTAGAAACAGAGATGCGCTAGTGACATGGCAAAAGGGGGAAGAAACCTTGCTATCGGAAAGGAATGCAATAAAGATTAAGAATACAGTCCATTTCACAACACATAAGGTATCTAAATATCCCCCACTTCATTTTTAACATAAATTCAGCCTAAAGGTTTCTTCAAATTCAGCAACACTAACCACTGGCTGAGAATGTGTTATGTGTTCTTAATAAGTAGCTTAAATCATGCTGGGGTCCGACAGTTACAAACACCTGTCACCAGTCTTTGCCTGTTTCAGAAGGGTATGCTCTAACCCACTCCCTCTGGAGGGCTAGGCGCCCAGCTCTGTCTGCTCCCCCCACCTCCCCTCCAGCCTCAGCCTCTCTTCCCTTATCAAACAGATAGACTCAAGTTTCTCCCAAATTAAAAACGGAAAAAAGAAAACCGGAACAAAACAAAAAACCCCCAAGCTTTCTCCTTTGAACCTAACCCTCTCCTATAACCTCTTCTTTCCTCCCCGGAATCTTAGCTTTTGAAAACATTGTAGCGACTTCTCATTCATTCGAGTACTTAGTAACTACCAATGTGCCAAGCACCCAGGTCACAGTGGTGAACAAGACAGAACATTCCCCTCACCCTCCAATCCTCCACCACCCGGTTCCCACAGCCACCCTCGCATATGAGCACCCATGCTGCTGAAATCGTTCCCGGTAACCTCACCAATCAGCCTCCAGCTGCCAGATTAAATGACTCTTTTCTTTACCCTCTCTACAAAACTACGACCCTGCTTCTTGACATTCCCTGGAATGTTTTGTTTAGTAATACCACAGTCTTCCCCTCCCCTCTGCGGCTCACTGCCCTCAGTCTCCATTACAAGCAACTACAGCTGACCCTTGAACAACATGGGTTTGAACGGCAGGGACCTACTTACATGTGATTATTTTTATGTAAATACAGTACAGTAATGTAAACGTACTTGCTCTTATGATTTTCTTAATAACATTTTTTCTCTAACTTACTTTAAGAATATATTATATAATATATATAACATACAAAATATGTGTCAATTATCTATGTTATGGGTAAGGCTTCTGACCAACAGGAATCTATTAGTTAGGTTTTGGGCGGGGTGGAGTCAAAGGTCATACACAGATTTTCAATCATGCAGGTGGTCAATGGCCCCGTCTCCCATGTTGTCCAAGGGTCAATGAAAAGTTCTCCCCTTGTGCTTGTCTGGTGAGTGTTAAGTGTTTCCTAAATTTCTATCCACGGTCACCTTTTTTGGGATTCTGCCTGCTCTCTGTGGGCAACTTCATCCCAACCCACCTATGTGGGCACTACTCCCAATTATAGCTCAGATCTTTCTCTCGAGGCCCAATGGCTCACCGGACGCCTCTACCAGTAATATCTCATAGACACCTCAAATTTAATATGATCAGGACAGAATTCACTCAACAAGAAAAAAATATTTAGGGATAAATTTAACAAAAGTCCTAGATTTCTATGGAAAATAAAACACTGCTGAGACACAGTCTTGTTCATGGATTAGAAGACTCAAGATAAGACAGCAATTCTTGGCAAACTGATCTATACATTCAACACAATCCCTATCCAGATCACAGCATTCTTCCTTTTTTATAGAAATTGACAAGGGGCACCTGGGTGGCTCAGCCAGTTAAGTGTCCGACTTTGACTCGGGTCATAATCTCACAGTTTGTGGGTTCGAGCCCCACACTGGGCTCTGTGCTGACAGCTCAGAAGCCTGGAGTCTGCTTCAGATTCTGTGTCTCCCTCTTTCTCTGCCCGTTCCCCACTTGAGCTCTGTCTCTCTCTCTCTCAAAAATGAATAAACATTAAAAAACTGATAAAATGATCCCAAAATTTATATGGAAATTCAAAGGACCTAAAGTACCCAAACCAATTTTTAAAAAGAACAAAGTTGGAGGACTGTACTTCCCAATTTCAAAACTTCTTATAAAGCTACAATAATCAAACCAGTGTGATGTTGGCAAAAAGGAACAAAACTGAGAATCCCAGAAATCCCAGAAAAAACCCTCTTGGATTCATAGCCAGTGTTTTCCTGCAAAGGTACCAAAGCAATTCAATGGGGGAAAAGAGAGTCCAACCAAAGACCAGTTCTGAGACAACTAGGTATCAACATATAAGGAAACAAAGCAACAAAAAACCAACTTAGACTCTTCCATACCACAAACACAAAAAATAAATCAAGTTGGATGGCAGAGGAGAGAAAATGAGTCATGGACCTAAATGTAAGAGTCAACAATAACAAGTGCTGTCAAGGAGGGGAAAACCAGAACTCTCACACACTGCTGGGGGAATGCAAAATAGCTCAGGCGCTTAGGAAAACGGTTACAGTTTCTTACAAAGTTAAATTTAGGAGCGCCTAAGCATCTGACTTTGGCTCAGGTCATGACCTCACAGCTCCTGAGTTCTGGCCCTGCATTGTGCTCTACGCTAATGGTACAGAGCCCTGCTTGGGATTCTCAGTCTCTCCCTCTCTCTCCGCTCCTCCCCGACTTGCTCGCTCTCTCTCTCTCAAAATAAATAGATTTTTAAAAATCTTTAATAATAAAAAAGTTAAAGTTAAACCTACCATATGCTCCCAGAAATCCCAGTCCGAGCTATGTACTCAAGAGAAATGGGAATATATGGTCACACACAGACTTGCATATGAAAGTTTCTATCAGCATTATCCATAATACACCCAAACTGGAAGCATCCATCAACTGATAAATGGCTGAACGAAACGTAGTAATATTCGTATGTGTAGTATCAATTCATCAACAAAAAAGAACAATGCTACAATGAGGGTGAAGCTCAAAAATGTAAACCAAGAGAAAGAATTCAGATGCAAAAGGACAACACGCTATGTGATTGCATTTATACGACATGTCCAGATAAAGGCGAAATGACACAGACAGAAACTGACTGCTGACTGCCCAGGACTGGGCATGCAAGCAGGTACTGAACCCAAGCAGGCGGACAGGAATCCAGTGCGTGACGGAAATGCTACAAAACTAGGCTGTGGTGATGGCTGTACGATTCTATACATTTACTAAAAAATCACTAATTGTACACTTAAAGATGGGTGAATTTTGTAGTACAGAAATCAAACCTCTCAATAAAATTGTTCTTAAAAATCATTTCTCAATCTACAGGATGCCAAAAAGTTTTACGAGGTTATTGGGAACTTCTGCAAAACTGATACTTTTACCTCCCTCCCCCCCCCCGCCAAAACAGCGGAATTCACTATCATTCTCTCCCAAACCTGCTTTGACCTGTATTACATTTCTTGCATGAAAAAAAAAAAAAGCCCTATGCAAACGCCCTAGCCAGAAGTCTAAGGAACCCTACACAGTTACAAAAGTCTTTTTATTCCACCCGGTTTCTTGTTCCTGTGTCCTTCTCTCCAATCTACCACTGCCTCAAATCCAAACCCTTTTAAGTTTCCCAGGGAATCTCTTACTCTAGACTTGCTCATTCTGATCCAGCTTCCACATGCTGGAACACTTGCTCTACAATGCAGATCTGATTCTACCACTCGCATGAAAACCCTCTGGGTCCCCCCAGTCCCGCCCAGTGTCTACCAGCTACACCAGGACCCTCCCTCCTCTAAGCCCCAGGCACCTCCACCGTGAGTTAAGAACCTTTAACATGTACCCCAAATGCATATATTTACATATGATTTACATGAGTTCCGTACCAGTATATTATATAACACACACAAAATGGAAATTTAAAAGGATGACATAAAACAGACAAGTACCAGCTTCCTTCCGCACTCCCATTATTTTGCACAGCCACATCCCTCCTTGGAGACCCCCAGCCCAAAAGAAGAAGTCTAACCTCCTTTGTATGACATTTAAGGCTGTGTATCGTTTGTTCCCTGCCTACGTCCCCGCTCTGTCCCTCACCACTTCAGCCCCACACACCATATGCTTTAGCTGTTAACAAATTATTTGTAGTTCCCTCATTGAACAAGAAGTTAAATCTTAACTTGCGTTCTTGAAATAAACATCTCCGCATCTTTGCAACTGTTCTTTCCTCTTTCTAGAATGTCCTTCTTACCCTTTTCGACCTGGTAAGCATTCTTCGTTCAGATCCAGCCCACGTGCGGCTGCCTCTCTCTCAATAGTCCATTACTCCTGCCTTGGTGTGCTTATTTCTAATATTGTTTTACGTTGTATTAAACGTAAGTATTTGCCTATCGTGCAAGCTTTGCCACAGCGCTTTAGCTCCTTGAGGACAGAGGACAGTTCTATGTTTCAACCTGAGTCTCCATCACTTAAATGTTGTCAAATAGTGGCTGAACAATTGTGCCTTATGTGTTAAGCCAACTCTTTTTTAAATGTATTTATTTGAGAGAGAGCACACATGCGCACAGGAGGGGCAGAGAGAGGGGGAGAGAGAGAATCCCAAGCAGGCTCTGCATGGTCAGCACGTGGAGCCCAGTGTGGGGCTTGAACTCTGGAACCGTGAGATCCTGACCTGAGCTGAAACTAAGAGTTGTTGGACACTTAACTGACTGAGCCACTCAGGCGCCCCTGTTAAGCTAACTCTTGAATGGAATCAACAAACTCACCCCAAGTTTACCCTCTATCATAAGCCAGATTTATAACATGCAAAGGGGCTGCCAAGCCAGAAGAGTCTTCCAAACAAGTGAGACCACCAATGACTCAGAACTCTCGGATTCAGGTAAAGCTCTACAATTTTGACTTCTATTTTTATTCAAATGGAGCCATCATCATGGGGAACTGCTCCACCTCTAAGATCTCAGTCTGAAACTCCTTCTTTGACCACAAGATCTACCTCAACCACTGATCTGTTGCTCTCCCTCTTAAAGGTGCACACCATCCCCCCGTGCTTCATAACCTCTTTATTTAACTGGTGTAGCCAGGCCTCTCCCTTCCAGCCTGAATTCCAGGGCCGGTCCCTTGAACCCACTCTCATTAGCTTCCAAGATTATCAAGCTCTGCTGATCCACTATATGTACCCTCCCAATTCCAAACTCTGTGTTCACTAAAGCATATTTGTTTCAGTTTTTACTGCTACTTCGGGGCGTAGCCCTACAAAATACAAACCATCTTACCCTACATGGATTCTCCAAAAATTGTTTCCTCCCTCCGTGTCAACTTTTCCCCCATATCACCAGGCATCTTTCCTTCTATAAGCTTTCAGGGAGAGAGAGATCCCTGGATCCTTTCTGAAGATAATTCATCTGCGTATCACTGCTTTCCATCTTCTGTAGGATCTTACTTAACTCCTTAACATCTCAATTTCACCTTCTCCCCCGACCTTGACCCTGATTCTATCTCACATTACTTTTTCATTTCTTTCCTTTCATTCATGAAAGAACACTGAGTTCACAACACCTTTATATCCCAACTTCTCATACACTACTGATTTATAATCTGGATTCCCTCCCCCCCTTACAAATAGCTCTTTTAGATCACCAACTACCAATGTGACAATCTATTCACTGTCAAATCCAATGGGATGTCTCCATTCTGCTCAACTTCCTTGCATTACTTAAATCATTGATAACCACTTCTCCTTTAAACTTTCTCCTCTCTGTCCTTACTTATCACTAAATTGTCTTAATCTTCCTCTCAGTTCTTTGCCCACCCCAGTCCTAGCTCTTTCATTGGCTTTCCTTTCCAGAGCTAAGCCATGATTGTGATCACAGTATCAGGCTGGCCTTCACTGCTTTCCCCACATACTCTCATGATGATCCGCTCACTGTGAAAGTGGTAACTCCTAAGTCCTGGCATGTGTTCACACTGTTGGTCACATTTCTACATGGCCGGGCAATTTTATACTAAGGAGGTTACAAAGGACATCCTCTTGTATGATACAACTGGATCCCATTTAATTTTTTAAAAAGCAGATAATATAGGAATCCATTAAAAACACATATACACTTTAATATAATATATAACCATATTTAAGAAAATATAACCATACATCTTCTATTCATGAATTCTTCGAGCACGAATAGGTCCACTGATTGAAAATTCTCACATAAGCTATCTACACTACAATGGATAAAATTTCCAGTCTATTTTAAGAAGCAGAGCAGGAATTTAAGATGCATGAAACAAGGGGTGACTGGGTGGCCCAGGGGGTTAAGTGTCCGACTTCAGCTCAGGTCATGTTCTCACAGCTTCTGAGCTTGAGCCCCACGTTAGGCTCTGTGCTGACAGCTCCAGGCTTTTGATTTTGTGTCTTCCTCTCTCTGCCCCTTCTCCAGCTCACACTCTGTCTCTCTCTCTCTCTCAAAAATAAATAAATATTAAAAAAAANAACCTTTCAGGATTTTTATTATTTTTTCCCAGTTCTTTCCTTTTCTGAATGTTACCTTTTGCAGCAATTAAAAAAATCTACTCACGTATACAAAGTCTTCCAAAGCTGTCAAACTTTGTTTTCTTACACACAGTTCCCCTTAACACTGAGGTTTCATCATTTTCTCTGATATTTAATTAAACTGCAGATTATAAAACAAGTACAAGAATAAATGAGTTCAAGATCGAACAACTTACTCTGGGTAAGTATTCAATGCAACTAGTGGAAATAAAAATATTTGGATGGACTGGTGAGCAGCCTATCAGCCATGAGTGGTCAGCATGCTGTGGGCATCAGTCACTATATTTCATGGAGAATGACAGTCTGGTGAGGCACCCTAGTGAAGGTGGGAGAATGAGCCTGCCTAGTAGAGCCGCGTTAAGTTAGGAATTATGGAGGTAAGCGGCACAATATTTCAATACTTACTCCTTTAAAAATCTTAAGAGTGATCTTTAGATTTATACATGGAACAATAATCTGTTTTAAAAATTAAAATGTAAAAATGATAAATAAGCCCAAAAAAGAGGCATGTCTATTCATGGCAAATTTTGTATGTCTTTAAGGACTGTGAAAAACTTATTCTACACATGCTTATGAAAATGGAATTCCTTCCCCAAAGAAAATTAAACTAAGATTTCTGAGATCCTGCTCTCCTTTTTCTATTGTTTACTACTCAAGTGACTTTCATTAAAAGGTTTCTTAAAAAGGCTATCTTCAGGGAACACAGAAAATCTTCCTGCTGCCAATATGTAAAACAAAACAATGAATTTACCAGTTTCAGTAATACTGTAGGAATGTGCCACATGTGGAACCCGTGAAAGGGGAACTAATCTCACTAACATCCATGGAGAACAGAAGGAAGAATCCAGAACTTGGATGAAATTGATCTACACCACAAACTTTGCGAGTTAGTTATTTTTTTTTCTCCAAAGTGAGCTACTTAGAAAAAAGCTTCCAACTCATTCTATGAAGCCAGCATCACTGTGATTCCCAAGCCAGACAGAGACCCAGCAAAAAAAGAGAACTACAGGCCAATATCCTTGATGAATACAGATGCAAAAATCCTCAACAAGATACTTGCAAATCAAATGAAACAGCACATAAAAAGAATTATCCACCATGATCAAGTGGGATTTATTCCTGGGTTACAGGGAGGATTCAATATTCGCAAATCAATCAATGTAATACATCATGTTAACAAAAGAAAAGATAAAAACCATATGATCCTGTCGATAGATGCAGNCATAAAACCAATGTACAGAAATCGGCTGGATTTTTCTACACCAATAATGAAGCAAAAGAAAGAGAAATCAAGAAACTGATCCCAGTCACAATTGCACAAAAAAATCATAAAACACCTAGGAATAAACCTAACCAAAGATATAGGAGATCTATATGATGAAAACTATAGAAAGCCTATNGCTAGATCACTTTCTCACACCATACACAAGAGTAAACTCAAAATGGATAAAGGGCCTGAATATGAGACAGGAAACCATTAAAACCCTAGAGAAGAAAGGAGGAAACAACCTCCTTGACCTCAACCGCAGCAATTTCTAACTTGACACATCCCCAAAGGCAAGGGAATCAAGAGCAAAATGAACTACTGGGACCTCCTCAAGATAAAAAGCTTCTGCACGGCAAAGGAAACAATCAATAAAACTAATAGGCAACTGATGTAATGGGAAAGATAGTTGCAAATGACTTATCAGATAAAGGGCTAGTATCCAAAATCTATAAGGAACTACCAAACTCCACACCCGAAAAAACAAATAACCCAGTGAAGAAATGGGCAGAAGACATGAACAGACACTTCTCCAAAGAGGACATCCAGATGGCCAACAGACACATGAAACGATGCTCAGTGCCACTCATCATCAGGGAAATACAAATCAAAGCCACACGGAGATACCACCTCACACCAGTCAGAGTGGCTAAAATGAANCCATGAGAGACTCTTGAATACTGAGACCAAACTGAGGGCTGATGGGGGGAGGGGAAGGGGGTTGATGGGCATGGAGGAGGGCACTTGTGGGGATGAGCACTGGGTGTTATATGGAAACCAACTTGACAATAAACTATTTAAGAAAAAAAGAAAAAAGAAAAAAGCTTCCAAATACAAGTACAGGAGTTGAATAAGACAATTAGAGGAAGAAACATCTTTTGGCTTTCCTGTAACCTATAAAGGAAAAACAAAGACAATGTGCGAAAAACAAACTGTTAGAATTTGTTCATATATTTTTCTTTCTTTTTCCTCCACCGATGTCTTGCAAGAGCAGTTCCATTTCTCTTTTTTCTTGTTATATGCTACCCGTGCTTCTGAAATCTTAGCGAAACACTCAAGAGGAAAGCTATTTGAATGAATATTGGTACTAAAAAATCTAGATACGATGCAATAATTGATTTAGGGTTTGTTCAAATTTGAGAGCTTTAATTGGCCTAGGGGTGGGTGAGATGTGCTGTTAAATGTTATATCATAATTAGGCGCGCGTGTGTGTGTAAATAACATACTGTGGCATAAACTAAATAATTCTCTTGGGTAATATGTAACACTACTAAATCTGTTGCAAACGGCTGGTCTCTTGCTGTGAACACCGTCATACAAAAAAAGAAAAAAAAAGAAAAAAAGAAAGAAAGAAAAGAAAAGAAAAAAAGCCCTCAGTACTGAGACAGAAGTGAAGTTGACGTTTTGCATCATCTGTGTCCCGGCCTGTCTTTCAATATTAACTTGATTGCCTTTTTCCTTCCCCTAATATTATATAAGAAGATGCTAGTCAACTAAATGAAAGGGAAAAAGAACACTTTAGGAGGATTTCAAATCTTATTTTAAACCACCAATATGAAATAATGTGCATGCGTCCCGCTGCACAAATGGATTAGGAATAATGAAAACCACGATAACACATTGTATCACATGATCACTAAACATTACCCTCGACACAACCATGAACTCAATCATTTACTGTAACTAGAGTCCGTCAAAGAGAAATCCGGCCAAAACAAGTCTGTTCAATTAGAGTCGCAGCAGGAAGAGCCTTTATACCTTTTAGCCTGAAGATTAGTCATTTTCCCAAAACATCCAAACAGATCATACACGTAAACAATTCGACTGTAAGGAACGTACTCCGAAATCTTCAATCATTCAGTAAATCGTCAATACCGGCTTGTATGTGAAATATAACAAGCACAAAACTAGTTTAATGTGTAATATGAAGGGCAGTAATTCAAAGCCTTCCCAGTTACTGAAATGAGTCTCTGAGAACAGCGACTCCACTACTTAACTGCTCATCAGTGAAAAACAGCCCATTGGAAGGGCTCTGAGCTGCTGGAAAGTGTGGTCTTCTTTATTTTTCCCTATTGTTTCTCCATGACCAGGAAGGGTCAAGGTGACCAGGGGTTATGTTTTCAGTGCCTCGGCTTTGAAAGTTCCCTAAAATGAAAAGGCAGTGCTTTTGGTCTCTCAGGAAACAGTTCAGCAGAGCTGCTAATTTCACAGATGGAGAAACTTAAGCCTGAAAAAGGTAAGAGACATGACAGTGGCAGAGGAGACCCCAGCACTGAAAACCTCTTGGAAGTCCAAGTGACTGTTAGATCAACCGCAGAGCACATCTCTGTCTTTGCTCCCTCCACGCGGCCCAGACTTTGCACAAGGGAAACCAGAATCTTCTCAAACCGGGACTCCCAATAACCTTGAAGGTGGGGCCATGCCATCCTAACATATCACTTATAATGGTCACCAACAGAACCGTCACTTAGTATACGTGTTACAGCTCAAAGTGGGCATCAGAACTACTTGTGATTAAATAAAACTTATAGAAACAGTAGTAAGCAAACTTTTTTTTTAAAATGTAAACTGTCTGATTTAGAGAAAAAGGAATGAGTTCATCATCAAGAGAGAACATCTGACATCGATTAACTCATTTACTTTAAAGGGGAGAATTAAACACAAAATTACCTTTGAAGGTTTCAAGTTCCTTCCTGTAGAAAAAAAAGAACATGTAAATTTCATTTATTTGAAGTATAATTAACATACAGCGTTATATTAGTTTCAGGTGTGCAACATAGTGATTCCACAACTCTATACATTACTCGAGGCTACCGCAATAAATGCCGTAACCATCTGTCCCCAAACAACATTACTACAATATTAGTGACTACATTCCCTATGCTGTACTTTTCATGTCAGTGACTTATTTATTTGATAACTGGAAATCTGGGGGCGTTTGGTGGCTCAGTCGGTTGAGCGTCTAACTTCGGCTCAGGTCAAAATCTCATGGTTTGTGAGTTCGAACCCCATGTCCGGCTCTGTGCTGAGAGCTTGGAGCCTGGTCCCTGCTTTGGATTCTGTGTCTCCCTTTCTCTCTCTTTGCCCCTCCCCTGCTCACGTGCTTGCGTGCTCTTGCTCTCTCTCTCTCTCTCAAAAATAAACGTTAAAAAAAATTTGTCACTGGAAATTTGTATCTCTTCATCCCTGTTATCTATCTCACCCATCTCTCCACCCCACCAGTTTGTTACTCTCTGTATTTAAGAGTCTGGCTTTGTTTTCTGTTAAGAAAACATACTTGTGGTTTTAAAATAACTTATTCCCAATGAAAACCATTCTTAGATTATAATAAAAATTTATATACTTTAAAGGCCCAGAGGGGCACCTGGGTGGCTTAGTCGGTTAAGTATCCGACTGCTGATCTCAGCTCAGGTCATGATCTCAGGGTCGTGAGTTCAAGCCCCATGCTGGGCTCCACAACAGGCATGGAGCCTACTTAAAAAGATAAATCAAATTAACTAACTAGCTACATAAATAAATAAATAAATGCCCAGAGTAATATTTCTGGATGTTCACATAAGCTTTACTGAATTTATAAATACAATTAGTCTAAAACTACCTATTTTCAGTTTTTCTGCTACTACCTTATTCATAGCTTTAAAAAATTCTGCCAGGATTTAAAGAATTAAAACACTAAAAACACTTATTTAAAAAAAAAAAAAGCACTTTAATGCCAGCTATGAACCATCTCATATGTATGAGTCAGTTTATAAAAGCACTTAACAATTTTTCCTCCATTGATCAATGTTAAATAATAGATTTTTAAGATCCTTAGTTAAAAGTCATCCAGAATAGGAGCCATTATTTCTTCTTTTAAATGAAAGAGAAAAGCACATATCAAAGGACGGAGGTCCATAGCTCATCCTGACACAAAAGGGCCAAGCCTCCAGGAAATTGTCTGGTTTGTAATTCTGTCAGTGTCAATTAAGGATCCTGAAATACCAAGTTTCCCGGGGAAATGTACCAAAGCAGAAAACAGATAAACAACCATAAAGCAAAGCGTTTTTGACAAAGAAGTCAAGGCAAGTTGTTTTCAGGTTTTCCTTCATAATTTTAGAACTGTATGTTTCATCGTGATTAGTAATAATAAAAAGCAATTTGGGGGAAGTAAATTTATTTAGTAGAAGTTTGTTACCCCCTCAAAATACGAGACATTCATCTTAATTGCACTCTAGGTTTTACTAAAATCTAGGGATATTCTGAATTCTCAGATCCACTTTCCACACTACTAATTACAATACCCTTCATGTTCCAAAATAGTTGACTACAATTAACAGCTGGTGGAGGGGACGGGCAGGCTGCCCACCAGAAGGCCAAACACAGAATACGCCTGTCACAGCCAAGGGAAGGCTCGGAAATCAGATGGTCACCTCCCTCCTCTTTTCTGAAAACACAGACTCCTCGTAACAACGCTCCAGCGTCATAGTTCACTGAGACAAGGAGGGTATTTTCAAGCCCATCTTTTGTGGGGGGAAAAAAGTGCAATTGTTTCCCTTCAGTCCCACTTCATTCTGAAAAGATTATTTAGGTCAAGTTAAGCATGCCTAAGACTTACTTTACCCTCTGATGATGGGATGAAGCTCAAAGTACCTCGCTGAAAGGCAAGATGTTAAGAGAGCATCTTGCAAAGACACCTGCAATTCCCTTCCTACGGATGCCCTCACACGAGCGATTCTCTAAGCCCACTGATGGTGGAAAGATGACTCTAAGCTTTCGAGTGCATGGCCTTCCGCCTTTCGGAATGTGCAACAGTGAGCAAACTCCTAAAAGGCACCTTCTGTTTGCAAAAGCTGGAGCGCAACAGTAATAAGTTCAGAGACTTTATCCCCTCCCCTCCCCCCGACACCCCCAAAACGCAACAGCTACAAGCAAGACACAAAATTCCACATCTATTTCGTTGATGGGTGGCCACTGGATGCAGGGATGCTGCCCTTCGTTAGGAGGCCCGTGCTCACCTCCCCAGCTTCGGGCCGCCTCCGCACATCAGGAGAAAAGGGGAGAGACCTAGCAGCGCGCTCTGGGTACGCATCGTCTATTTGCAGAATATCATGACCCACAACTGTTCGTAAACTCTTTAAGAAACTTCCTTCTGAACAATAAATCATTCCTGCACCCATTTCCTAAAATAGAAGGCTGGCTGAGGTAGCAAAGGGAAGGAGAAGTGTGGTTTAAAGGAAAAATCAGCGTTAATGGAACTTTCTTTAAAATTGTTTTTAAAATGTTAAGTCATTTGTGAGAGAGAGAGCACGAGCAAGGGAGGGGCAGAGAGAGAGACAGAGGATCCGAAGCAGGTGCCCGAGCTGTCAGCCTGACGCAGCGCTCGAACTCTTGAACCATGAGATCATGACCTGAGCCAAAGTCGGACATTTAACCGACTGAATCACCCAGGTGGCCAGTGTTAACGGAACTTTTAAAGAACTGATAAAGTAAAGCAGTGGCTTTGAAAGCCTTGAAATTTCCTAGTTTTTAGGGCGGACTCCACATTTATTAGGGGTAATAAGCATTTGGAAATAGTAGACCACACAGGAGAAGGGAGGGCAAGGCATGCCGAGCAGAGCAGACATGACAGTGACCCTGCAGACATGGAGGCCGCGTGACACAGGTTATGTGTTTAGGGAAGAACAAACCCTGGATGGCAGGCTGAGCGAACAGAAGGTGTAGGAGAGAAGGTTAAAAAGGTAGAGGGTTCCAAGCAGCAGGCTAAAAGGATCTGGTTATTTTTAGCAGGACAGCATGAGCAAAGCTGTGCTTTGGGAAGAACGTTCTAGCTGTGATGAATAGATCCAGTGACAAGGGTAAGAACAAGAGCAGGCAGCGCTCAGGAAACTATCAGAGGGGTTTGAAGAAGAGCTAATTAGTGTCTGGGAAGAGCAACATCAGTGGCAAAGGCAACGAACAGGAAGAGGTCCGTTTGCCTCGGCAACCGATCCCTCAGGGAAACATGGAGGGAGGAGAGGAGTACGTTCACCCAGAGGGTTCCGGTCCGGACCCCTGGAAGGAAGGCGAATCCATTAAAACCAGAACACTCAGGAAGAGGAACAGATATCAGAGGGCAGTGCATGAGTTCCGTTTGGAACCAGATGAAATAATGTGGCGATGCTCAAAGACAGGACTCCCTCCTGCTGGGCAGGCTACTCAAAAATCCAGCTCCTCCAGATTTGTACTTCCTTGCTTCCCAGTCTGGAAGAACGGATTCCTACTTGGCCTCCAGACCCCACCGCTGCACAGTCAAGGTCACCAACAATCATATGTTGCCAAATGCAACGATCACTTCTAACTCTCCATCTGAATCCCTCAGCAGCATTTGACCCAACTGGCGATCCCTTGAGAAAGTTTCCTCTGGTTTTCCCTTCTTCCCTAGATTCTTCTGCTCGCCTCCCCCCTACCCCCCATCCCACCTCTTCCAGACCACTGCACTCTCACTGCAAGACTGGTTGGGGGCTCCCTCTTTCCTTCACTTACATTCCCTCACAAGGCAATTTCATCCAGCTACGTAGCCTTGAAAACCATCTACATGCTGACTTCTTGATCTGTATCTCCTGTCCCAATCTGTTCTCTGCGCTCCGGACTCATATGCAAGTGCCTGTCTTGACAGCTCTATTCAAGTGAGCCAGGCTTCTCAGAGAGCGTTTATACAACCGCCTCTCCTTCCGCCAGTCTCTGCATTCCATGAAGGGCACTGCCATTCAAGTTTGGTTTATCCATTCCTTCATTCTTCACATCCAATCCATCATGAAACCCTGTCACTTCTATCTCAAAACATGTCCCGAAGCCACCCATTTCTCTCCGTCGTCACTGTTACCAACCCTGTATCCCTTTTCTTATACGGAATGTAATCTTCGTTGTGTTCAGTCATTTCACAAAATATTTATTGAGCCTCAGACACCAGAAATAATGTGAAGTTTGGAATATGCACCCTTTATAATCTCAAGGGAGACAGAGAGGTAATAAAGCAACAATAGAAATCGATCTTACAGCTTAGCACTCTGGTAATGCCAGGTTTTTACAGGAATAAAGAGGAGGGGGCAACTCAAGACACCTTGGTCTCCAGCAAAGGCTTTCTGAAGGAGCGAGGATAGACTGAGTTTCGAAGGAGAGTGTACCTACCAGTGATGATGGGTAACATCTACTGAGAACATGGCAGACCTGTTACTTCTAGCCATGACGTCACACTCCCAATTAGCCAAAGGAAAGGAAGAGGTTAAAGAGGTCTTTTAATGACTAGTTACTCTCCTAACTCTATTAGAAATGGAACAATGATTGGCATGAAACAGCTTTCAAGTTCATCTCTTCCACGATGACATCCTTGACACCCAACGGGCGATCTCCTCCTATCTAAGCTCCTGTGGTGCGTAACTCTATCAGTTTTCTAAAACCTCATGTGCTGCCTTGTGATGCAGTTATTTCCATACAGATATCATCACTACAGTTACGCAGATGTGCAGAGATGGTGGCTCAACGACCCTGATCATACATCGGCAGAGTCAGACCCAACCGCCATGCAGAAAATCAAGGTTATCAAGCACTGTGGCTGCGAAATGACTTAAGATCTGCTTCTTCAAGGAAGCCCTTGCTTAACTACAGAGAATTTCATTCTTTATAAAAAAAAGTTTGGTCACACACTATCTCATTTGATAACGACTTGTTTGCCACTTTCATTTCCAAAAATTGGAGTCTTATTCTTCGTAACTTAATAGTATTTTCAGAAGGTCACATAAGTAGAAAGAATTGAAATGCTCTTTTAGATTTCACCATATTTTAAAATTTACTCGGTTCAGCAAGCACCTTTGTAAAATTCAGCATAACGAACCCTGAAACTAAAACATTCAACAAATAACACCAGACTCAAAATCTAATCATATTTCCAAAGGGTGAAAGTGCTATTTAATCATTTTTTCCACAGGGGTTGAGTTAAAAGGGCAGAATGAAAAGGAAAAAAAAAAAACCATCATACCAATAAATGAATCTATGGAATGTTCCAGGAAATGTATTAAATCTGTGTATGTATAGAAATCAACTAAATCAGACTCACAGATGCAAACTTAATAGATCGGAACCCCTGGATAAATACCTCCATAAACACGATCATGTCACAGATGGACGCACACTTCCTCTAAATACTAAACTGCCTCCCGTAGGACAAACCCACGACAGAAAGCTAACAGGATGATTCTGTAGGGCAAGACACCACGTTCAAAATGCCAAATGCAATGCAACTCTGCACATTTTCCCTCACATTTGAAAATATTTAGGGGAAATTTTTTTTTTTTAGCATTTTTTTAAAATGTTTTTTATTTATTTCTAGGAGAGAGAGAGACAGCGTGAGCAGGGGAGGGTCAGAGAGAGAAGGAGGCACAGACTCTGAATCAGGCTCCAGGCTCTGAGCTGGCAGTCAGCACAGAGCCCGACGTGGGGCTCGAACCCACGAACCGCGAGATCATGACCTAAGCGAAAGTCGGATGCTTAACCGACTAAGCCACCCAGGCGCCCCAGGGGGAAATTATTTTTAAAGTATGATCAGCAATACTTTTTTTGTCTAGGACAGACCTGAACAGTTTCCCTCTGTTATGGCTGATGGACAGAATCGATCACCGTAACTAACTGTTCACAGGAAAGATCTCACAGAAAGGACCACCTCCCACTCATTATCACCAGGTCTGCCGTTCCCAGCACTCCACAGTCATGAACATGTGCATCCTTACAGGCCTGCTGGGTTTGTGGTCGACAGGGCAGAAGGTGGATGGGGGGAGGGTTGGGGGGAAGAGAGCTGGCCTTCTAGCTTGAGGTAAATTTTCTCAAAACCATCTGTAGCTTAGAAATCCTTGTTGTTATTTATTCCTGACACAGATCCTGCCCAGGGGACGTATTATAGAACAAGACATTTTTAAACATTTTCTGTATAACAAAGCTTCTGAAAAGAAGCTAGTTCATCATAAAAATGGCACTAAGTCCTTGTTTACCATGCTATTAATATCGTTTTATGTATTTATCTACTTTGGGAAAGCACAGCCTAAAAAGTAATAAAAAGACAGGGTCCTACAATATCAACATTTAAAGTTGAGAAAAATCTGGGGCACCTGGGTGGCTCAGTTGGTTAAGTGTCCGACTCCAACTCAGGTCATAATCTCACGGCACATGAGTTCAAGGCCCATGTTAGGCTCTGTGCTGACAACTCAGAGCCTGGAGCCTGCTTCTGATTCTGTGTATCCCTCTCTCTGCCAGTCCTCTGCACGCGCACACACACACATACTTTGTCACCTCTTTTTTTTTTTTTAATGTTTTATTTATTTCTAGGAGAGAGAGAGAGACAGACCGCGTGAGCAGGGGAGGGTCAGAGAGAGAGGGAGTCACAGACTGAAACAGGCTCCAGGCTCTGAGCTGGCAGTCAGCACAGAGCCCGACGTGGGGCTCGAACCCACGAACCGCGAGATCATGACCTAAGCGAAAGTCAGACGCTTAACTGACTAGGCCACCCAGGCGCCCCTGTCACTCTCTTAAACATTTAAAAATTTTAAAAAAAGAAAGAAAAGACTCTGAACAATAACGGAAACTAAAGATTTGGAATTAAAAAAAAATACTCCCTCCACACCCCCCAAGATAATGAAGTTCTAGGAAATGGGCTGGTTGGTGGCAGCACTAAGTTATGTATGGATTAAATTACCCCCACACTTACAGGAAAATTACTTTCCTAGACCTGCTTTCCATTCAAAAATCTGATTTAGAGGGGGACGCAGGTGGCTGAAGGAAGCAGGGTAAAGGGACAAGACAGGGATAAGGGATTATACAGTGAGGAAAAGCAGCCTTGAGGATGAAAAGCTACACAGGTGACAAGGGACAGGACTAGAGAAAAAAATCCGTGCCTCTCTGGGACTCTACACATGTGCCATCTGTGTACCCAGATTGCAGGTCAAGGGCACACAGCCTTCATAAATGCACGCTGTGACCGACCTAAGATACTTCAGCCCCCACAGAAAGCACCAAGGTAAACCACCAAGTCTACTGGGTGCCAGAGTCATGGTTATAAAACTCAGAGACACCCCCAAAAGTTTAGGGCAACATCTGGGTCCACTCAACTCTACGCAAGCACATTCCTTTTTTAAGAAATTGATTAAACTTGAAAACTACCATCAGTGATGTGAACATAAGGTGAAAGCCCCAGCATGTCCTGAAGACATTTCATAAGTTCCAAAGGCTGTTAAGCACCTTTATTCTCACTGATACACTAAAAAGTGTTTGGTGACTCACTCACGGCAGCTAATAGATTAATTTTTTAAATTATAAAATAAATGCGGGGCACCTGGGTGGCTCAGTCGGTTAAGTGGCTGACTTTGGCTGAGGTCATGACCTCACAGTTCGTGAGTTCCAGGCCCGTGTCGGGCTCTGTGCTGACAGCTCGTGCCTGGAGCCTGCTTCGGATTCGGTTTCTCTCTCTCTCTGCTCCTCCCCTGCTAGTGCTCTGTCTCTGTCTCTCAAAAATAAACATTAAAAAAATAATAAGTGAAAGAATCTAATACCTTTGTATTACAGATTATTATTTTTTTTTAACTCACAATGGCATTCCCCTTTCCTAAAATAAGAATCACTCTATCACTCATCATTACCAAGGCAGTGGTCTGCTGTTCCTTGGCACTGTACACGAGCCGCACGACCTGACACTGGGTGTCCCCTGTGGGATGGTGAGTCTGTGGCTGGGAGGGTAGAAGGTGGCTTAAAGAAAAACATCAGGCATCCCACACTCAAATGTATTCATGATCCAGTGGTATCCCTACTGAAAAACCAAGCTTGCTCATTTTTATAGTTAGCAGTCATGAGAGCTCGGAGAGAAGATTATTTTCATTCTCCACAGCACCTGATCCCAAAGCGTGGAGGGCTTTCTGTGGAGCTAATATCTGATATATATTTTTATTCATTTTATTTATTTGAGATAGAGAGAACGAGTGGGCAGAGGGGAAGAGAGAGGGAGAGAAAGAGGGAGAGGGAGGGAGAGAGAGAGAAAGAGAGAGAGAGAGAGAGAGGATCTTAAACAGATTCCACACTGAGCATGGAGCCCAACATGGGGTTCAACCCTGGGATCCTGACCTGAGCCAAAACCAAGAGTCAGATACTCCACTGACTGAGCCACCCAGGCACCCCAGAGCTAGTATAGTATAAAGGGTATGAACAGACTTCTAAGTCAAAGAAACATTGGTCCAGTGTAGCTTTACCATGTGCTGGCTCTGCAGCTCCTCATAAATTATTTAAACTCTCTTAGTCCCGGGGGGGGGCACCTGGGTGGCTCAGTCAGTTAAGCGTCCAACTTTGGCTCAGGTGGTGATCTCAGTTTGTGAGTTTGAGCCCCACATCGGGCTCTGTGCTGACAGCTGGGAGCCTGAAGCCTGCTTCAGATTCTCTGTCTCTCTGTCTCTTTGTGTCTCTCTCTCTCTCTGCCCCTCCCCTGCTCACACTCGGTCTCTCTCTCAAAAATAAACAAACATTAAAAAAAATTAAACTCTCTTAGTCTGATTTTCCTTGTTGACAACAAGAAGAGCACACACACTCAGATCGTCGTTATGAGAATTTCTGAGTTAATTTAGATCACAGCTTTTTATTTTCTTTTTAAGCAGGTTTCACACCCAACACAAAGCCCAACATGGTTTTCACCTCACAACTCTGAGATCAAGACCTGAGCTGAGATCAAGAGTTGGACACTTAATTTTTTTTTAATTTTTTTTAAATGTTTTATTTCTTTCTAGGAGAGAGAGAGAGACAGACAGCGTGAGCAGGGGAGGGTCAGAGAGAGAGGGAGTCACAGACTGAAACAGGCTCCAGGATCTGAGCTGGCAGTCAGCACAGAGCCCGACGCGGGGCTCGAACCCACGAACCGCGAGATCATGACCTAAGTGAAAGTCGGACACTTAACCAACTAAGCCACCCAGGCGCCCCGAGTTGGACACTTAATTAAGCCACCTGGGTGCCCCTAGACTACAGTTTTTTAAAAATGTTTATTTTTCATTTTTTTTTGAGAGAGAGAGGGAAAGCGCAAGCAGGGGAGTGGGGAGAGGGAGGGAAAGAATCCCAAGAGCTTCCACACTCAGTGCAGAGCCCCATGTGGGGCTCGAACTCACAAACTGTGAGATCATGACCTGAGCCAAAATCAAGAGTCAGATACTCAACCGACTGAGCCACCCAGGCGTCTCTAAGCACAGTACCTGGTTTTTTAAGCACCATACACAGTAAATGCTAAGTAAATGCTACTGTCACCTAACTAACACAATCACCATAACTTAGTTTTTACCTTGAAGATGAGAAATCTTAATCATATTCTATTTTGGGGGGGAAAAAAGAATAACAGTAATATAAATGGTGTGAAGGCAATGACTGTAGACAGGAAGACTAATTAGGAAGCTATCACTATAACTGAGGCTGCACAGACGTGGGCTGGAAAGGACCAGTGAAGACACAGGCAAGAACAAAGTCAAGGAATATTGGGCTGGACTGGGACCCAGAGGAGAAGGTGGTAGAGGGAGAAAGGTATTATGACGTACTGTGTTACAAATCAGCCCTCAACAGGTACAGAAAGACAGAGATCATACCACGCATATTTTCAGATCACAATGCTATGAAACTTGAAGACCACCACAAGAAAAGAAGCAAATAAAAACGAAAACACAACAGTTCAAAACCCTTGGGATGCAGCAAAGGCAGTCCTAAGAGGAAAGTACACTGCAGGTCAGGCCTCTCTCAAGAAACAAAGATCCCAAATTCACAAGCAAACCTTACACCTAAAGGAGCTAGAAAAGAAACAGCAAATAAAGCCTAAAGTCAGCAGAAGGGAAAATAAATTCTGGGGAGACAATATAGAAACAAAAAAAACCCCACAGTAGAACAGATCAATGAAACAAAGAGCTGGTTCTTTGAAAAAATTAACAAAGTTGATAAACCCCAAGACAGACTTATCAAAAAGAAAAGAGAAAGGACCCAAGAAGATAATTCAAAGAGGAGAGATCACAACTACCACCACAGAAATACAAACAATTATAACAGAACACTATCAAAAATTATACGCCAACAAACTGGACAATCTGGAAGAGACAGACAAATTCCTAGTAACTCACAAACTGCCAAAAATGAAACCAGAAGAAACAAAGTTTAAACAGAACTAGAAGCAGCAGCGAAATTGAATCAGTAATCAAAAATCTCCCAAAAAGCAATCATCCTGGGCCAGACAGCTTCCCACGGGAATTCTACCAGAAATTTAAAGAAGAGAGAATACCTATTCTTCTCAAACCATTCCAAAAAACAGAAATGGAAGGAAAACTTCCAAACTCATTCTATAAAGCCAGCATTACCTTGATTCCAAAACCAGACAAAACCCCAGTGAAGAGGAGAATTACAGGCCAACATCCCTGATGAACATGAATGGAAAAGTTCTCAATAAGATACTAGTAAATTGAATTCAACAGTACGTTAAAAGAATTATTCACCATGATCAAGTGGGATTTATTCCTGGCTGCAGGGCTGATTCAATATTCACAAATCAATCAACATGATTTGTCATTAATAAAAGAAAAGGGTAAGAACCATATGGTCCTCTCAATAGATGCAGACAAAGCATTTGACAAAAATACAGCATACATTCTTGATAAAAACCGTCAACAACATAGGCATAAATGGAACATATCTCAACGTGATAAAGGCCATATACGGAAGGCCATATAATATCATTGCCAATGGGGGAAAAACTGAGAGCCTTTCCCCAGGAGTAAGGGACACGACAAGGATGTCCACTCTCACCATTACTACAAAATAGTACAGGAAGTCTTAGCCTCAGCAATCAAATAACAAAAAGAAATACAAGGCACTCAAATTGGCAAGGAAGAAGTCACACTTTCACTGTTTGCAGACAACACCATGCTCTATGTAGACAACCCAAAAGACTCTACCAAAAAACTGCTAGAATACATCAATTCAGTAAAGTCATGGAATATAAAAATCAACATGCAGAATATCTGTTGTATTTCCATATACCATTAATGAAGCAGCAGGAAAAGAAACAAAGGAATCGAACCCATTTGCAACTGCACCAAAACCAGTAAGAAACCTAGGAGTAAATCGAACTAAAGAGGTAAAAGAGCTACACTCTGAAAACCACAGAACACTTATGAAAGAAACCGAAGGGAACACAAAGAAATGGAAAAGCATTCCATGCTCATGGACTGGAAGAACAAACACTGCTAAAATGTCTATACTACCCAAAGCAATCTACACATCCAATGCATCCCTAACAAAATACCACCAGCATTTCTCTCAGAACTGGAACAAACAATCCTAAAGTTTAGGTGGAACCACAAAAGACCTCGAACTGCCAAAGCAATCCCGAAAAAGAAAAAAATGGAGGCATCACGATTCCAGATTTCAAACTATATTACAAAGCTGTAGTCATCAAGATAGTATGGTACTGGCACAAAAACATAAACATAGATCAATAGAACACAACGAAAACCCAGAAATGGACACAAAACTATATGGTCAACTTATCTTCAACAAAGCATAGCCAATGGAATGGAAAGAATATCCAATGGAAAAAAGACAGTCTCTTCAACAGTGTTGGAAAAACTGGATGGTGACACACACAAAAATAAATTCAAAATGGATGAAAGACCTAAATGTCAGACAAGAAGCCATCAAAATCCTAGAGAACACAGGCAGCAACCTCTTTGACCTTGGCTCGACCGACTTCTTACTAGACATGTCGCCAAAAGCAAGGAAAACAAAAGCAAACATGAACTATTGGGACTTCATCAGGATAAAAAGTTTCTGCACAGCAAATGAAACAATCAGCAACACTAAAAGGCAGCCTGCAGAATGGGAGAAGATATCTGCAAATGGCACATCGTATAAAGGGTCAGTATCCAAAATCTATAAAGAATTTATTAAACTCAATACCCAAAAAACAACCCAGCTAAGAAATGCGCAGAAGACATGGACACTTTTCCAAAGAGGACATCCAGATGGCTAACAGACACATGAAAAGATGCTCAACATCACTCATCATCAGGGAAATACAAATCAAATCCAGGAGGAGATACCACCTGACACCTGTCAGAATGGCTAAAATTAACAACATAAGAAACAACAGATGTTTGCGAGGATGTGGAGAAAGGGGAACCCTCCTGCACTATTGGTGGTAATGCAAACTGGTGCAGCCACTCTGGAAAGCAGCATGGCGGTTCCTCGAAAAACTGAAAATAAAACTACCTTATGACCCAGCAATTGTACTATTAAGTATTTACCCAGAGGATACAAAAATACAGATTCAAAGCGGTTGAATCAATGTTTATAGCAGCAATGTCGACAAGAGCCAAACTATGGAGAGAGCCCAAATGTCCATCGACTGATGAATGGATAAAGATGTGGTGTGCACAAATGCACGCACACACACCACACACACACACACACACACACACACACACACACAGGAATATGACTCAGCCATCAAAAAGAATGACATCTTGTCATTTGCAATGACGTAGATGGAGCCAGGATGTATAATGCTAAGTGAGAGAAGTCACTCAGAGAAAGAAACACCACACGATTTCACTCATGTGAAATTTAAGAAACAAAACAGATGAAAATATGGGGAAGAGGGAGGGAAAGAGGAGAGAGGAAAAACCGCAAGAGACTCAAACTACAGAGAACAAACTGAGTGGTTGACTGAGGAGGTAGGTGGGGGATGGGCCAGATGGGGGATGGGGATTAAGGCAGGCACTTGTGATGAGCACTGGATGCTGTATGTAAATGATGAATCACTGAATTCTGCTCCTGAAACCAATATTGCACTGTATGTTAACTAAAAAAAAAAAGAGAGAGAGAGAGAGAGAGAGAGCTTTTGATGACTCCCATGTTTGTGGAATGGGTAAATCTGTAGATGGTGATGCCTTACTGAGACAAGAAAAGGTCAAGTTTTGCTGTGGAATGTAAGTTGGGGCAGGCTGCTCTTGAAATGTCTGTTGAGATATCCAAGTAGACATGTCCAGATGGCGACTGATTCTGAAGGTCAGAACAAAGACCTAAACTGAAGACAGGGATTTCCTAATGGTCACCACTTGGGTGGCAGATGAGCCAGAGATATGGTAGGTGTTACCTGGGGGGGTATGCAGAATGGGAGGAGGCATAACCAAGAACAGAATCCAAGAGAATAACAGCATTAAAAGCAATGAACACTGAAAACTAACCTAGGGAAGAGAAGAAAAGTTAGGATGCTGGTACTGTTGAAGTCAAGAATGGACAGTTTCAAGAAGTCAGGTAAATAAGGATTTGTTAACAGACTTAAATACCTAAAAAATAAGAAAAAAAATACAGATTAAATATTTAAAGTGCATCACGGTTTCTGTCTCTATTAATGTCAAGTCATAAAACTTCATACAATTTGCTTTCTCTATTAATATTTTAATTTTTAAAAAAGTTATTTGAGAGAGATGGAGCAAGCAGGGGAGGGGCAGAGAGAGGGAGAGAGAGAATCCCAAGCAGGCTCTGCACCATCACCATGGAGCCTGATGCGAGGTTTGAACTCACAAACCATGAGATCATGACCTGAGCTGAAGCAGAGAGTCAGAGGCTTAGCCAACTGAGACACCCAGGCGCCCCCCTCCATTAATATTTTACCTTTAGTGTGCCATGCTTCTTGTCCATTCATTTAAATGAATAAATAATTCTTTTTAAAACTTTGCTTATGAAGTAAAGGAGTATTTTAACTTTCATTGAGTCTGCCCAATGTTTATAATTTTGATGGATGCTTTGTTTTAAAATCCATGTAAAAGTACAGAATATTGCTCTCAAGTGATAAATTCTCATCTGAGTTAATCCTTGAGAGGTAGGTATCAGCATCTATCTTCTCCTCCTCAAAGAAGGAAAACACTTTGAAATCAGTATAAGGAGAAGAATCCATCATGAACAAAGAATGACATGAAACTTCCAGAGACAAAGGAAACTGTTGCTCATGTTGGGGGCGAAATGCCCCTCTTCGAAATCCAGGATCGGACCCTCCAGCAGCTAATGACTCAATGTCCTTTGAGGAAGGAGGAGCTGCTTTTCCCAGGTGTCTTCTGCCACCAAGCACAGAGCGACAGGCTGTTAAGCCTGTCCCATCTCTAGAATCCACCAAGAATTCCCGAAGAGTAACAAAAGCAAAGGTCACACCACGTTTTAGCCATGCTCACCTGAAGACTGAAACAACAGACTTCATACTTTTGAAAGCACCTCTAAAGAAAAGAGTAACCAGTGAGGAAACATGACAGACTCCGAAACAGCATGGGGCCATGTACGATGTAAACTACCATCCCAAATTTAACAAGTTGGTTCTAGAACACTGGAAGTTATTATGGACTCTGTAAATTGTAACACACCAGCTATAACCAATCTCTTCTTCAGAAAAAAGATCACCTCTTTGTAAGCCCAGGATAATCAGAATTATATGTGGCTGAATTTCCATAAACCTTACTCAAGATTGCTGTAGTTTTAGTCTTGATCATTCTCAACTGCAAATACGTACTTCCAGTTTTTATCGTTAAAGGAAACATCTGTATAAAAAACCGCAGTGTACAGAACTGCATTTATACACCTGGGGGTGCAAGGGAAGCTCAGGAAAACAGTACTGCAAACCAGTTAGAGAAGTATTATTTTTAAAGAACAAGTCAGAACGTGAGTTTCTAATGTTGATGGCAAACAGATACTCATTGTTCAAAATAAAGCTTGCAGAACTTAAAAAAATCAGTCCTAAACTATATTTACTGTCAACCCAAGGATCTAATAACCTGTTAAAATATTCTAGCTACATCTGTTCTTGAGGCTATGTATAAAATCTGCAACTGTCAAGATTTCTTCTCTGACGCTTCAGAATAAGAATTTGTTGAATTCCTTGCCAACTTGTAAGCTTTGGTTTTATTTTGAAAGAAGACGTGAAGATTTGATCACAAATTTATGAACCCAATATAGTCATAGCCTACTATCAAGAGGTCATTGGCTTAGCAGACATAATTACTATAGTGTAATCAACATAATAATTTACTATCAATTAACCAACTGGGAACTATCTAAAACTAGCATCTAACAGGGAAGTGGGAAGTAAAAGGAGAAAAATGAAGAGACAGGTTTAAGCTTTTTTGTTTCATTTCCACATCTCTACCTGATGTTTTGAACTTCTAGAACAGTTACAGGGACTATGTCCTGGTCCTTGTCCGCTAACTCTAACATCTGTATCCGTTACGAATCGGTTTGGATTGATTGGTTATCTCCATGTTTGCTGAGTTATCTTTAATTAGATGCCACACACTGTGCTTTACCTTAATGGGTGTTAGGTATCTGTGTCTTCCTACAAGTATTCTTGAGCTTTGTTGTGGGATACAGTTAATTTCCTTGGAAACAGTCTGGTCCTTCTGATGCCTGCTATTGTGATTTGTTCCCCGGGTCTGGAGCAGGGCTCACTCAAGGGCTAATCATACCCCTTCCCAAGAGCTCTTCCCAATGTCCTGTGAATTGCATGTTTTCCCACTCTGGCTGAGGGGAACAGGCATGTGTCAGCAACAGAACTGTTAACTAGGCCTGTGTGGTTCTTTCCCTCCTGCCCTGGGGAGTCCCCCTCATGGGCATTATCAGTATTCTGCTGGCTATTCTCCGGGATTCTCTCAGACAGCCTTCTCCTCTCTGGTACTGTGTCCGATGGACTCTAGCAGCCTCGGGCTCCCAGATTCTGGGGGCAATCAGGGGCCTCACTGTACCTGTTTCCTGTCCATCAACGATCACTGCTCTTCTCTGCCTGATGTCCAGGCTCTTAATACGTGTTGCGTTGTCTGAACTGTATCAGGTGGGAGAGTAAATCTGGTCTCTGTTACTCGAGTCATCTTGGGTAGATCCAGAATCCATTCTCTTTTTTGTTAAGCATTGCCTGAGGGAAAGTTCTCCCCATCCTCTTTCCATTCAGCATCTTAAACGGACTCCACTGCAAAACCTCAGAAGCCAGTTACTACCTTCCTACCTAGCTCCTGTGGATGAGGTACTTTGGATCTTTTCTGGTTCCTGAACCATCTTCACCCTATAGAATGTCACTGGTTTCCTCTGTTCTAGTCCCAGCAAAGCCAGGCCCGTGTGCTACGGTTGTGCCCAGGCTCCCAACGCCGTCATCCCCAACCTTCAGAAATGGGAAGCCCGGGTCAGACCTACGGCTGGCTCACGACCTGTCCAGCTTAGTTTGGACAGTCATTTCCTGAAGCTCAGGAGTTGGGAAGATTATTCTCTAGACCATAAACTAGACAAATACCACTAAACATAGGTCATAACATCTCAAGTACATCTCTTACAGTTGGCTTGAAAGATTTTCTAAACTTTGTCTATAAAGTTTACACGCTGCCAAAAACAAACAAACAAACAAACAAAAAGAAGCATTAGCTGCGATGAAGTGAAAGGAATGACTCTCAAATTATGCAGGATTGCTAAATCTCAACAGAAGGGTAATCTTCCCCCACCTACAAGAGAGAGTTTCTAGGAGCGAACAATCAAGTTTCAAAGTCTGAATCTGTGAAAAATGTTTCTAGATTTTAGCCTGTCCCTAAGCAGATCTCAAGTCCAATGGAAGGCTGTGTTCAAGTTATGAGTCATTTACAATTAAGCAGAATTGCTTGTTAAAAGCACTTTCTTCTTCAAGACGTAGCTATTTTCGGAGGAACTCTGACGTATGCCATGTGCTGAAGAAAAACAAAGGATCTAGAAGTCTGGAAGTAAGAAATATTTTAAATTTAAAAAAATACATATTTATTTTTGAACCAGAACGTGAGCAGGGAAGGAGCAGAGAGAGAGGGAGACACAAAATCTGAAGCAGGCTCCAGGCTCTGAGCTGTCAGCACAGAGCCAACACGGTACTTGAACCCACGAACCGTGAGATCATGACCTGAGCCTACGTTGGACACTTAACCGACTGAGCCAGCCAGGTACCCCAGAAATAAGAAATATTTTAATAAAATTATGCACTTGTGTATGAGTTTTAAGAATTATTATTATGAAAGAATTTCAATAAGCATTCGGAAGAATATTATGGTGGTGCTGGAAAGATAAAAAATTCAGAAGGCTGAGATTCCACAGTTTTTTTAGCTCCACTTTCTCATTTACCTAAACTTACCTACTGTTCACGATTCAGGTGTTCTGGTCCCTACTGTTCCGTCTACTTGGCACTGTGTAATCCCAGATCCTACATGGCTGCCTTCTGCCTTCTTCTTCTTCTTCAGGTCCCAGTTTCTTCCAATCCCACAGAATCATCAGAACTTACACTTTATTACACATTTGTCACTTAACCCTGACCCCCAAATGGAAGCTGACTACCAAATCTCAAGTCCGTCTTTGTAACTGGCAGCAAGACGAACGCGGGTAAATGGTTTTAATTTCTTTGTTTTGCCTCACACACAAAATACTAACTCTTGTCAACTCCACTCAAGTAAAAAAAAGGAAAACAAAAACAAAATATTAACTCTTACTTGTTGATACTTCCTACTGCAAGGCATCCATGGGTAGGGGTGTATGGCTAAGGCATCTTCTGAATTGTCTGACAACTCGGCCACTGCTATTGGTACCTGTCTTCTGCCTGTACCCGCATCCTGTCCTCTATGAACTGTTTTACTACTTCTCAAGACCCTACTGATAAAGTAGTATCAGTTTGTATGCAAAAGTTATTAGAAAAGCTATTTACGGGTATTTTCTATGATATGTATATTGTTCCTTGTATGTCGCTCTCATTAGATAACCAGCTGAAGAATGATGTCCTTCTTTATAGCAGAAATACCTGGGTTAAACCATCAGATGTTTTTCAAGGGTAGACAAGAGCTAAGGGAGCTTCCCTAGGAGTGCTCTAAAGCGGTATGCGTCCCCTTGCCCAGGGTGACAATCCCTGCCACAGCAAGCCACCATTACTGCTGGGAACAGGGTGTGTCCTCTCCTTACAAGGGACAGGAATCTATTCTGTGCCGGGAAGGCACGTCAAATGTATGACAAAATAGCCCCTCTCCATTCTCAACTACAGATGCACTGATATCAACAC
Source organism: Crocuta crocuta (assembly GCF_008692635.1). NCBI lineage: Eukaryota > Metazoa > Chordata > Mammalia > Carnivora > Hyaenidae > Crocuta > Crocuta crocuta. The sequence continues at coordinate 13,769,813 of NW_027530974.1, forward strand.
CTGGGACTGAGTTTGTTCTGACTTAAAAGAAAAAAAAAAAAAAGGTAAGTTCGAGGAGACTGGAGACCTTGGCTCTGAGGCTGGCCCCCAAGCAGCCAGGTGATTGCCTGGACCTCAGTTTCCTTCTCAGCGCCAATCTTTGCTGCCCTGCCCACTCCACGGGCTCTGACCTAAGACATAAGCTGAGTGACAAAATGCACCAGCGCCTACTGCAGAGGCGGGCGGCACCGGAGGCATGTGAGAAGTGATCCTTCACCCCTGTTCTCCCCAGCACAACCAGTTGTGTACCCCGGACTTTCTGGAAATCTGCAAAGCATGCAGACAATTTAAACACACACACTCACACTGTATAATCAATCTTTTGTATCCTACATTATCTTCTTTTGAACAAGAGAAGTCATTAGTTTAGGTTGTAGGGCATCTTGTTAAAAAAAAAAAGGATGGTTCTTTTTTTAATTGTGTTTATTTTGAGAGAGAGAGAGAGGCACGTGCATGTGAGCGGGCAAGGGCTGAGAGAGAGAGAGGGAGAGAATCCCAAGCAGGCTCCCACTGTCAGCTCAGAGCCTGACGCAGGGCTTGAACCCATGCACTGTGACCCGACCCAAAATCAAGAGACCAACACTTAACCCACTGAGCCACCCAAGGGCCCCGGAAGGAGGTTTATTTTTAAGAAACTCTTCCCTGTGGATCAGATAACTTTAATTTGGGCGGGAGAGTATTTGAAAATGTCTCAAATGGTGTTATATAATATAGAAAAACACCAAGTCGCAGAATTTTAGTTTGTATTACACACAAATTGGTTTGTGGACCAGCAAGCTGTGAGGTGCTGAGTCAAGCACATTTCTCTACCATGGGAATTCCCAGTAGCACTGACATGTGGCACACGGCACCATACGGCCAACATGGAACAAAGTGTTTCTGGGACTCACTGATCATAGAGTGTGTCGTCAGCGGTATCTTCTCAGTCCAGACTGTTTCTGAATTTTTATATTTATCAAAATACTGCACGTAAATTCCTTATGTCAAACGGGGCCCGCAGGCTTCAGTTACAATGAAGATCCGAGTTCCCTGCCCCCACTCTCTCCTATCTTTCTGTCCTGCTTTTCACAAGTGGCCACATTCCATTCTTGCAGCTATTCCTTCTGGTATTTTCCTCCATTATTTCTCAATAATACAGCAACACTGGTACTTTTTTTTTTTCTATTTGAAACGCTACTTATTGATCTGCTGTGGAAGACGAGGATTAGCTCTCTTAAATCCGTTCCGTGGACCCTGCAAACATGGCTGGCTTCTCCCCCATCTTTTCAATAAGCTAGATCACAATTCTGGTTTGCCCCCACGTTGGTTACTACGGAGTTCTATAAATACTGTTTATAACTGAGTCATGCAGTGTTTTACTTCTTTTCTTCTAAAACTGTGTTTTCCCTTCGTGTTAATAGTTGCCTTGTTTACCCCATTTTTAAATCACACCTATCACTAATTCATCACCAAACACACCATCGGAGCTTGTAAAATTCTCAATATGTTCAAGCACATCAGACAACCTATTGGTTTAGTGTTTTCCCCCCCCTTGGGAACATTGCTCTTGGAATCTTCCAGAAGGTTTCCGTCTTCAGTCTGGATTGCTCAGCAGGCCTGTTAAAATTTCTCTTCGCCATCCCCCTAGGCGTTCCCTTAGTTTCTCTTCTCACCCGGATGGATCCTCAACTGCAAGTCACCCCTCTTCTGTGACCGTTCCTCCTTCTCCTTGGTATACTCCCTGGCTGGTGGAGCGTCCTCCTGCGTTTCCTGACACAGGGTGTGCGTGAGCGAAATCTGAGTCCCTGTCTGCCTGGAAAGGCCCATTTCCTTGCACTAATGTTGCTAAGTAAGTGTGAAGTGAACATCATTTTCCAGTTCTGGTAGTGCTGCTGAAAAGCTGGAGTTCCTTTTGATTCCTGAACCTTAGTACTAAGACTTTTCTGAAGGCTTTTATGACCTCTATTCCTAGTGTAGTGAAATTTAGAAGAATGTGTATTGACAATAATCTTTTTCTACTCACATCGTCAGGTACTTCGTGGGCCCTTTCATACTTGTTCATACCCTTCAGTTCCCAACAACTGTGCTGTATTAGTTCTTTAATAAATTTGCCTTTTTTCCCTCTTTCTTTCTGAAGCTTCTAGTAGTCAGATATGAGATTCGGGAATTAATTCTCCTATTTTCTCAACATTCTTCTCTTTCCTAGCTGTATTTTTATTTTTTTTAATGTTTATTTATTTTTGAGAGAGAGAGAATGAGCAGGGGAGGGGCAGAGAAAGAGGGAGACACAGAATCCAAAGCAGGCTCCAGGCTCTGAGCTGTCAGTACGGAGCCCGACATGGGGTTTGAACTCACAGACTGCTAGATCATGACCTGAGCCAAAGTTGGAGCTTAACCAAATGAGCCACCCGGCACCTCAATCTTGCTGAATTTTTAAATTTTTTTAAATTCACTTATTTTTGAGAGAGAGAGGGAGAACACAAGTGGAGGAGGGGCAGAAAGTGGGGATGGAGGACTCAAAGTGGGATCCACGCTGACAGCACAGAGCCCGATGCGAGGCTTGAACTCACAAACCATGACAGCATGACCTGAGCTATTGTCGGATGCTTAGCCACCTGAGCCACCCGGGCGCCCAGCTTTTCCTGTTTTTCTAATCTCTTACACAGAAGCTGAACATTATCTCTCAATGCTTTAACTGACATTCTGTATTTCTGCTATCATATATAGTATTTCTAAGAGCTCTTTCTTGCTAATTATTCCTTTTCTGTAGCATCCTGTTCATGTCTCGTAAATGCAAAATGGTCTCTTACAAGGCATTATACACTATTATTCGTTTATTTCCTATTTATTTTGCCCTCTTTCACTCTGGAAGCTTTCCTCATTTGGACACTATTCCTCAGCTGTCCATTCATGCTTAAGAGTGAGGCACGACAAAGTCACGAACACAAGTGTGGAGCTCAGCACGGGAGGGCGCAGGGTGTGGACCCCACTGTTTCATCAGGGCACGCCCCCAAACATCTACACGGGCAGGTCTTTCCTCTTGGGCTGGTCAGTCTCTCAGATGAGGCCTCCAATGATCTGCACAGCGGACGGGAGTCGGGCTGCCAGAGCTCAGGGAGCCACTGAGGAAAGAGGCCTACACAGCCTTACCGTCTGCTCTGCGGACATTCACTTAACCCCACTGTTTTCAAAATTCAGTTGACCATTACACAACACAGGTCTGACTGGCACACATCCACTTAGACGCAGATTTTTTAAAATAAATACAGTATAGAACTGTAAATGTCTCTTCCTTATGACTTTTTAAAAAATCTTTACTTCTTTGTTTTGAGAGAGAGAGTGCGCGAGCATGAGCAGGAGGAGGGGCAGTGGGAGGGGGAGACAGAGAAATCGTAAGCAGGTTCCACGCCCAGCTCGGAGCCCGAGGTGCTGGGGCCAGATCTCCCGAACTGTGAGATCATGCCCTGAGCCGAAAGTAAGAGGGGTTCCTTAACCGACTGAGCCACTCAGGTGCCCCCCCTTATGACTTTCTTAATAACATTTTTTTTCCATCATCTACTTTATTATAAGAATACGACACAGAATACCTATAAACAGGGGCGCCCGGGGGCTCAGCTAGTTAAGTGTTGGACTCTCGATTTCGCCTCAGGTCATGATGTCATAGTTCCTGGGATGGAGCCCCCGTTACAGGTTCCAAGCTGGGAGAGGAGCCTGCTTGGGATTCTCTCTCTCTTCCCTTCCCTTTGCCCTCCCCCGCTTACCACGTGTTCACCTCCCTAAGAATACTAATAATACGTGTAACATAAAAAATGTGTGTTAATCAACTGTTTACGTGATCAGTTAAGGGTTCTGGTCAACAGTAAGCTACTAGCAGTTAAGTTTTGGGGGAGTCAAAACTTATACCTGGGTATTCAACTGTGTGGGGGGTTGGCACCCCTGATCACCATGTTGTTTAAAGGGTCAACTGTAGCAAAACCTCTGCCTGCCCTCAAACATGTCTAGATCCTTAAGTGTGGGGCCCCTCGGGTACAGCATCACGTGGCTTGATGGGCTGGGGTAATCATGAGGCTGAGGAGAGGGTCAGGGGTATCCTCCCCATATGTGTACTTCCGACACACGGTGCCTTCACTTCATGAGCCTTTCTAGAATCCCATGGGGCACACCAGATGCTTCACGCCTGAGCCCCTCTATACCCTTCTCTGCCCCACTGTCAGCCACTGCTCATCATTTACCTTCCATCTTCCAAAATGTTGACAACATCTCTCATCTACCGCCATTTCCTCTTACAGTCTTTCTGTTCTTTTGAATTATGACTTTACAAAGTAAAGTTTTTGTAAAGCTACAGTGAAAATAAGTAACGGTGTTCAACCCCTTGTGTTAAACAAAGATGTGTGTCAATCTAAACTACTCTGGGGTCATCAGAGCAGCCTTCATCACATTCCCAGTTCTGATACCTCAAGACTGAATAGGTGTAACCAAGAAAGAAGCTGAAATATAAATAAAAACATCTCCGAATAATAAGTGTTGTACACAGTTAAAAGACAGTTTTGATCAATCTGAATTTTGACTGAATAAAAGTGCTTTACTTTCTCAGTGTTGTCAATCCAAACACATTACTTATCCTACAACCAAGTATTGATCAACTATATATATATATATATTGGTATACATATATATGTGTGTGTTTGTGTGTGTGTGTGTAGCTTGACTACATATATTGCTTCAAAAAATTTTCTTCGAAAAAAAGACTTCATCCTTTTCTATGCTGATTCAAATAGGTTAAAAGCTTCAGAAAGATTACAGTTTATAAATAGCATTAAGCAATGGTTCATACCCAATATTTCCACTAATTTATTTAGAGAGTTAACCCTCTAAATCACTGAGAATTATGAGTGATTCTGTGAGTTAAATGTGCAAGGCTTTTATTTGACCCTTAAGACAAAACAAAACTGTCTCTTATCTTCCAGAACCCTGCAAGAAAGGATCATTATCTCTACTTTGCAGATAGGAAAGCCAAAGATTGGTCATGTGCAAAAGGTCGTACAGGCAGCAAATAGCAGAGAAGAAATTCAAGCTTAGGTCTTCAAGAACTTTTCACAATCACCAAAACAAACTGCATTTCTGTTAACAATCTTGAATTAAAGCCATAGTAATCATCCTTTCAGGATTAAAAAAAAAGACTTTAAATCACTTTAAAGGCACTGTCACTAGACATTTAGATACAAATTACTTCGGCATTAGTAAATATTTTATAAAGATGCTATTAAGTATTAACAAATATCTGTATATATAATCTTTTTTAGACGAAGTCTTGGAAACTCAAAGTTAAACTTCTCATCTTTGAGATTTCTTACCAAAACACTTAGGTTTAAGACTGTTAAGACATTTTACATTAACTTAATGCTGTCCTTGAGAAATAGAAAGTAAACTTTCTAAGTTTCAAAAATTCAGCCTGTCAGAGTATTAAATATTTACCATTATTTTCCCTGTAGATTTCAAGCCACTGATTATAAATTCGAGTCCTCAACAGGCACGCTATTTTTTCTTATGTATTTCAGAGTAACAGGCACTTACCAATGAATCTGTTTATCACACCTAAGTTCATTAAAAAGATGTCATTTTTGTTTAGAAGTCTTTCAAATGTTAGTCAAGAAGGTTCCAGATTAAGGAAAGCTTTACTACAGGACAACACACAAAGGAAAGACTGGCTTGGGCCCAAGCTGGTAACCGACGGAAGTCAGGACTTGGGTCCTTTCACCCTATTCCTACTACATACTACACAATTCAACCTCTTGAAAGACAACTACTCTGTCGTTTAAATTACGTGACATGTACGCATTCAGGGCACTTTGGCTTTCACTTAAATTACAGGCAATGTCACTCTGCAAAGCACTAAAGTTAATTTTCATTTTATAACATGTTATAATGCATTAATCAAAATACACTTGAGTCACTTGGTGAAAGTGAAGAAAAGATATAAAATATCATAGTTCCAAAGCGTACTACTTTTTTCTATCTAATCACAACTGATGAAAACCTGAAATTTAACTTTACATATTAAAGTATCACATAGCACGTTTCAAATAATCAAACTTAACGCATATGGATTAAAAAACCCACAATACTCATATAACTTTTGTGTTCAACTAGCTGAGAGACATAACTGGCATAAAAATATGGGCTACCCATCTATTCACAGTTGTACAAGTACTCATACAAGCCAGCCAGTGCCGGCCGCCTGACTTGGCACTCGTCACATGCCGGGCGTTACTGTAAGCACCATACCAACGGACTCCTTAAAACAACCCCGTACTGTCCAATTATTTCCCCCATTTTACAGATGGGGAAGCCATGTAACTCCTAGGATCACATGACCTGCACCCAAGCTGACCATCTTCCTGCATCAAAATTCAAAGCCTTCCTACTATGCTCTTTGAAACTTATGTTATAAATAAACTTAATTTATACAATTCACATCTTCATAACAGAATATTTCCCTACTTTTCCATATAAAACTGCAGATGTGCTGAACCATGTCTAACTCTGCTCTGTTGTTCTTGAGGGCAAGTTCTTCCTCTCTCCTGTCCCCCGTGCTTCGGTCTGAAACCCCCTGGGTCCCAGTGCTCACCCACTCATTCCAAAGTCCCTTCTCTGACAAGGAGGCCATATTTAATGCTGCCACCTTCACTCTGGTAATCTAAGTTGGCAAATGCAATTTACAGAACGCACCTCCAGAAAAATTCATACACTTACAAACGTCTGCAAACAATTTATCCACGGCCCCCTTGGAGCTCCTTTTGAAGCTCGTCCATTTAGAGCCTGCACACAACCCAATCCCATCCCCACCTGGTTGTCTCTCAAAAGGACTCTCCCTGAACTGCCCGCATCAGAATCATCTGGAATGCTTGTTCACAGCAAAGCTGCTGGAATGCCCTTTGGCACTGGGACGGTCCAATGATGGAGTCAGGAGTCTCCATTTTAAACACTACACACATGATTCTTCCGGCTCAATAACACTTAAGACCCATCCCTAGGAGTACAAGATCCTGACTGAAAATCTCCGAATACTCAATTTTCATCTCTGCCCCACTGCTTGGCATTATTCTAGAGAACCATGAGAGCAGTGCGACAATCTACAATACCTACGTAGTATGCATATGACGCACTCCGGTGACCAGCACCTGCTGCGTGTCAACAACCCACTCCTCCTATATCGCCACAGCCTAGATCCAGAAGTACTCCGTTTATCAATAATCTTAAAATCATAGGGTGCTCTGCCCAACCTACCTTTCCTCCTCGCCCTCCACGTCTGCTCTTTGACCTAAGCCCAGCTCCAACCCCATGACCTCTGCCTCCCTGCGCCTATCACAGCCCCCCCCCACAAAGCCCCCTCCCTGCTCTGCGTGGGGCAGACGGCAGGCTGTCTCGGGCACTCTACCGTGGACTCCCCGTGGACCTTCCAGCCCTGCCCCAGGTGGCACTGCAGGGGACGCTGCAGCAGGTGCCGCACGCTGTCACCCTGGGGCTTCTCTCCTGTGTCCAGTTCACATCAGCCCAATGACAACAATCCTGATTATAACTAATGCTTACAGAGCACTTTCTGCACTTGATAACTACTATCTCATTTAATCCTCACAAGAACCCAACGAAGCTGGTACATTATTATCCTCGCTAGAAGCTGGAGACACGGAGATCAAATAACTTGCTTCAGGTCTCACAGCCAGAATGTGACAAAGCTGAGATTCAAACCCAGTGAGCCTCCTTCCACAGCCTGGGCTCTGATCCCTTTTCTTCCTGCTCTAATAATAAAGGAGGAGAAAAGAAAGAAAAGGAAAAAAAGGCAGTTCCGGATATGCCACTGGGAGAAAATGAGGTCAGGGCTCCTGCTTTCTGGGAAAGCTTTGCTTGTTGCTCTGCTCCCCTCTACCTTTTTAATGTTTTTAATGTTTATTTATTATTTTTGAGGTGGGAGGGGCAGAGAGAGGGAGACAGGATCTGAGGCAGGCTCCGTGCAACGTCAGGGCAGAACCCCATGCAGGCCTCAAACTCAAGAATCCATAAGACCATGACCTGAGCCGAAATCAAGAGTTGGCCACTTAACCGGCTGAGCCACCCAGGCGCCCCAATCACCTTATCCTTGGCTTTACAGAGCTCATCTCTGTAAAATGGCAACAGACAGAGGAACCAAAATACATATGTACGTCTATGGCAAGTTCTGGAAAGCTTGTTAATGAGCTTTACGTGTTTCAACCTTCGTCTTTCATGAGCCCAAACTTATACAGAACAGCACGTAAAATGAATACTGTTGAAACCCATTTTTCAAACTCACCTCTTCTTTTTCTTGTAATTTTCCAATTGTCGGGACTGCATATGTTTGTATCTTTCTAATTCACACTGTCCACATAAATCCTCCAGATTCAGCAGGTGGTTTTCTACTTCCTCAAAGCTAGCCTCTAAATGAGCTGAAAGTACATAAGGTCCAAAGGGAAAAAACAAAAACAAAGAAACAAAAATAAACATAAAAAATCAGAATCCTCGATCATGGAGAAAAGAAAAAAATGACCAAAAGTTAAAAGTCAAAATTGGTTTGCATTTATTTAATATTCTTTATTAAGCTTTCTTGAAGCAAAATAAAATACACTGACCAACTTTAAAATATACTCCAAATTATTTTGAGCTCCTTCCTATATTTCAAACATCTTCAAGGTGTAATTTTCCAAAATATTTTACGTATGCTATTAACCAGGATGATGAGGAAACAGAGCATTGTGATTAATCTAATGCGATATCCTAACGATCCCATATACCACATGTGAATCATCAATTTTCAAATGAGAACATAGCAAATTATAATTAACACACGTTATACCAGACATAATTTAAAATTTGAGGCTCTAAGTTACTTGAGCAGAGCACTGTTTTGCCTTGGCAAATGACGTACGTCAATCTTCACAAGTCACTGCAGAGAAGGTGCGGTCACTCAGTGAGCCCGGGTCACGGGCGGTGGGGAAGAGACAGCTCTGCCCACCAGTCCACCGGTCTCTGCCGCTTTACCGGCACATGGAGATCATGCAGTCAAATCCTTCATTTAAAAGATTCAAGACCAAAGGCTGCAGAAGTTAATTCACTGCCTGGCGCAAGGTCACCTAGCTACTGAAGGGCAGTCAGGAATCAAAACCGAGTCTTTCTGACACAACAATCATTTTGAATTGATGGGGGGAGTGGGGGGCAAGTGAACCAAGACTTCGCCGCTGTAGAAGGGAGAATCGGCCAGCCTCTCAGACAGCAGACAAGCCTCAGAGGCCAAAGATTCTAGCACGCAAACAGCACTGTGGGCATCTGCCAAACACCACGTGTGCCAGATACGGGGGTACAAAGATGAAAAAGAGAGTCCTCGTGTCCATCAGCTTGAAGTAGAGGGGACGCGTGTTTCAGAGACAACACAGGCTGTCAGAGCGAGGCATGCAGTGCTCGGGGCCCTCCAAAGCGCGGCATCTAACGCAGAGTGAGGAAAGGTCCAGCAGGAGCCCATTCGCAGATCTGGAAGTCACGGCCCCCCAGTGGGGAAGGGAAGGCGCAGCAGACAAGGAGCAAGCTGGCTGTGCCCTTGCAATCACAGTGCATCTAATTCCTTCACGTGGCCGCGAGATTTCCACATGACTTTCCAAATTAGCTTCTTTAGCATCTGGGTTGGGAGCAAACTCCTCAAATTCAACCTGCAGTTCTAGGTTTATTAAGATGCAAATTCCGGCCTGTTTGTGTCATTAATCTTTGATCCAAAGATCTGACTAAATAGCTATGCTATCTATAAAACCTCCTTCCTCTTCTATTTGGTAGGGCCTAGGGCTTAAAGACATGGATTTGGGGGGAAAATAAAATTTTACTGAAAAGTACAAATGTGATGACAGTTCAGCATTCCTCCTCAAAGACATTTTAGGTTCTGACTTATATTGATAAATTGTAAGCCACTGGGAAGTGTGCAAAGGACTGAAGGTAACGCAGTTGGTAACCGTGCTGAATCTACCTTCAGGGGCTACCGGACTGTTAATGCGTATGATTATGGGAAGCCTAACCTTGAACAACATGCAAATCAAAGTGTCAATCATGAGGAGTTAAATCTAAGATTTTTAATAATGATTTGAGCAGTACATAGTGAGTTTACAAGGGGGGGTGGCGTGGGGGAAACAGGCAAAATAATGTTATTATAGTCATTGCTGTTTAGATTATTTCTTGTTATTACACTAAATGGAAAAATCAGAAGGACCCTAGTGTCAGAGCTGGTACTACTGAAGAAGCCGTATTCAGCTCATTCTGTTATATCTGGCTTGACAGGGTCTTAAAAGGGAATCATACCTAATAGGATTATTTAAACAGGCTATTTCACTTTGATTAGTGATAAGAACTAGAATAATTAAATTTAATATGGAATCCATTTAACTCTAAGCTACTTGGTTCCTGCAGTACTGTGCACGCTACTTTGACATCCTTGGCTTACAAGGGACTGGTTAGCAGCAGGACTTTGAAGTACAGCTCAGAAACCCAGCTCTGTTCCTTACAGATGAGCGGAGCTATCTCATCAGGGAAAAAAGGGCTAACAGTTCACATCTTGCAAAGATGTCAGAAGGGTCCAATGGGGAAAGGTATATAAATACTGTATACTTACAAACAACTATAAATACAAAGTATACCTAACTTAGCATTTGACGGTAACTTAAAATTGACTATAAAAACTGCAGAGAAAAAAAGCTGTATAAAAATTAGCTAAGTTTTGTAACTGTCATTTAAAACTAATAATCTTGTAGACCAGTAATGATCATGTTAAAACATCTATGGATCTAACAGACCAAAAAAAGAAAAAAAAAAATCAATAAAACTTTCATTTTTTTCTAGCAAACTTAAATAACTATAAATTATACTCAAACCCATGGTGTTAGACTTAAGATCCCTTATAAGTGAGGAGGATTAAATTTCAAATGATTTTGCTAAAAAGAAAATAAGTAATGGAATCAATAATCGTTCTATATTTAAAGATCTATATATATCTTTTTTTTGTTTATGACAGCTGGCAATTTCTGTTTAGAGTCTAGCTCTGTTGGGTGGCTATAGAGCTCATGAGGCTGGGAACCTGAATGACATGACTTGACCCCTAGGCAGGCCAATTAATTTCTCATGGAGAGAAATTCCCTTCTAGATACATACGAAACTTGCTACCTGAGTTCATACTTGGGTTAATAAAATGGCGACCAAGTGAAACGTGACTGACTTAGTACCAACCCGGAACTGCTAAACTGAGAAACAGACAGACCATATGTCCTTCCTAATTGGCAGACAGCATCCTGTTGTGCTTCTGAATCATCTACATCTAAAATACTCGGGAGACTCAGTGGCCATTTTACTGCTACATCAAATCCATATTTATGTTCTCTCCTTTGGAAAGTTAAAGGCTCCTGAGTACTTTAAGAATCCAGCTTAACTCCTTACCTTAGTATTCAGAAACCTATACCCCCACGCACCCCACCCCTGCAAGGCCACAGCCTCTTTTCCAATGTCACCACTACTTCCCTTCAGGAGCGCTCAACAATCACTCCAAGACGGTGGAGCATATTCCTGTCTCCCTGCCCCCGCCTGCCCCCGAGATGCCTCTGCTTGTCTCCACTGCCCAACCCCGTGCTTTTTCAGGCTGGAGGGTGGGGGATGAGGGGGTGCTACCCCTCCTCTGGGCTGCACAGCTCTCTCCCTCTTCTGAGCTTCCACACATCTTTGACTTTTACACAGAACTTATATTCTGACTCATATTATACAGCCATTTGTGTACTATCCTCTCTTCAGTGGTTCAATCAGTGAGGGTCTTAAAGGTAATAATCATGTTTGTACCTTTGTATCCCGTGTATAAGGAGATTCAACTAAGAATGATTCTATCCCACTAAAGCATAAAATACTAACCAAAAAAGCAAATGCCTGACTCATATTCATCTACCTTAAATATCAGAAGGTTATGCTAAATTTTGTGAAAGAGTAAGTTCAACTTGGGCAGAGGACTTAGAAAACATTAGACAACATGACGATACTTTGTTACTGGTATGTCACACAGGCCCAAATCAGTGAGCTAAAGCTGCAGAAGCAATGGAAAATTTCCACGTTAATTCTTAACAGGCCTGAAATCAGTAACCAAACACAGACCCACTGTATGGACAAAAATACATTTTTCTTCCCTATTAAAAACTTCCTAAGAACCCCTGTGATAATTACGTCCTCTGAATATCTCCTACTACACCTCAATGGCCGAAGTCGAACGCCCCTGTCACAAGCTTCTCCTTTCCCATCACGGGATGAACCACACGCAGCACGCAGGTACCTAAAAGCACTAGCAGGCCTCCACGGCCACGAACATACCTTGACGGGAAGCTCAGACTTGGCCGTTTTGCTCGCTGTAACGATAGCCTGTGTCTCATTTGGTGACAAGTGAGAAAGACAGGCGGAGTGATCCCGTGAAAAGCCGTGCGGGAAGGCCAGACAGCTGTGCAGGAAAGAGCCTCACTAATCGTTTGTGAGGACACGGTCCCAGAGGAAGAGCGAGTCTGTTTAGAATTTTCCCTCATGCCATTTGTCCCAAATACGTCTTATCTGCGGCATAACCACTGATACAAGAAGGACGGGCCGGCACACTCAAATTATTTCACACTTAAGGAGTACTTTTCTAATAAACGTATTAGCCTCGAGGAAAGAGGAAATCTGTGGTTCCAAACCCAGAGGTCACAGGGACCAGGTACTAGAAAGACTTGAAAGATTTTTCAAATGCTTCCATTACTCTTTTATGTACGAAGATAGATAATACAGCAGTGATGGTGTGGCAACGAGCCACTTTCAAAAGTGCATTAACTTGCAAGAGCCATCAGGGAACAAACGAGGTCTGTGTGGGGCATGAAAAGGTGTCTGAAAAGAGTTAATGTGCCTCTAGAACGGTCTAATCTCAGAAGGCAACCTGGACAAGGAAACAATCTAAGTTCACACGACACTTGCAGCTGCGGCAGTCTTTATGCCAGACGCCCTCTCAACTTGTACAAAGCAAGCAAAACGAGACCTATCAAGTTAGGTCAGAGCAAAAAAAGACAGAAGCTCAGTACATGCCTGTCACTCTCTTACAGCACTTCGTTATCGAAGAATTCACAAATTCTTCGGGACGAGGAGAACAGTATCTGCAAAGTAGGTCACCTAAAATAAATCAAGCAACAGTACAAACTCAGCGAGCCCTTAAGATTTTAAACGTCAATAAAGGAATAGGGTTAGGCTTCCCTCTAGTGGGAGTTCAAGAGAATTAAAAAAAGACGTTTCACACATTCTACCGGTTTTACCTCAGAAGGTCGTGCAGGGAATCTGGGTGACAACACTCCATTTGTCTACTTGCACACAATCTTTCAATGTTCAGAATACTGCCCTGTTCATCTACCACATTTCATGCTGTGACTTTGCATTCTACACAATTTTACAGAACAAGCTAAACTGCATAACATCCATCCAAACTCTTCTGTCAAAGAACAGTGGTCTCGTAAATTTTCACAGGCTAGAGAGACTTCCACTAGAACATCCTTATCTTTTTTTTTTAATGTTTATTAATTTATGAGAGACAGAGAGAGAGAGAGAGAGAGAGGGAGAGCGTGCACACGAGCGTAAGAGCAGGGTAGGGACAGAGGGGAGGGGGAGNATTTCATGCTGTGACTTTGCATTCTACACAATCTTACAGAACAAGCTAAACTGCATAACATCCATCCAAACTCTTCTGTCAAAGAACAGTGGTCTCGTAAATTTTCACAGGCTAGAGAGACTTCCACTAGAACATCCTTATCTTTTTTTTTTAATGTTTATTAATTTATGAGAGACAGAGAGAGAGAGAGAGAGAGAGGGAGAGCGTGCACACGAGCGTAAGAGCAGGGTAGGGACAGAGGGGAGGGGGAGAGAGAATCCCAAGCAGGCTCTGTGCTGTCAGCACACAGCCCGACACAGGGCACGATCCCATGAACCATGAGATCACAGCCTGAGCCAAAATCAAGAGTCGGATGCTTAATTGACTGAGCCCCCCAGGCTCACCCCTAGCAAGTCAGCATCTTGATGGGGGACACCCAGTCTTGTCCAGTGTTGTTTTCCCAGAGCCTACAGAGAGCTCATGACTCACAGTAGATGCCTCATGGGTACTAAGCACAGAGCTGAGTACTCAAGTTACATCTATGATCTCCTTCACCCCTCTGCCCGTCCTCTGAGGCCGGTACTCTCATTCTCTTCCTGCGGATGAAGAAACAAGTTTGGAGCAGCCAAGAAACCCGCATGGGGTCTCACAGGAAGCTGTGGGATTGGGATCCGAACCCAGGTCCGAGACCAGCCCCCAGCCCTTATTTTTCAGGACCCAGCAGGTCTTTGTCATTTCTTTTGTAAATGACAGACTACCAGTAATTATTTATTACATGGGCTTATGTAACACAAAGGGATCACATTCCATTTGAAAAAAAAATGAAGGAATTATCCATTCTTACTTCACAATTCCCAAGGGATCATGTAATCAGGAGTCATATTTATTAAGCGTAGGGGAAGGTAGCTAAACACATCATCAAAGGTTCAAATCGCTCACATCATGTAAGTCTGTTACTCTTTAATGAGCAGCTCTAGATGCCCTAGAGAGCGAAGCAAGATTACAACAAGGGCTGTGTGGCCTGGATGATGGAGGGACCGAGAAGATGTGATGTCAGATCTGACAGCGACACAGCACAAAGTTCAAAGAAGTTAGGGGAACCCTGTGACTGTACACAGGTCAGTTACGCCTTCTTAGTTCTTAAAACTTTTTTATTATTGCTCAACTATAAAGCTTCCTAATATATCAAAGTGTTCAGGTGATAAGAGATATTTTGAGGCTATCAAAAAATAAAAGAAGCCAGTAATATATGAGCAAACATTTAAAACAGCAGTTCCAATATCTAAGAATGATACATACGCTCCTTAAAATGACTTCATAAAATACCTTAATGATATAGATACATGTTTCACAATTTAGCCCATCAAATGGAGCTTTAAGATAGTTTCCTATTGTAAAGAATGTCAGCACCAGGGTGCCTGGGTGGCTCAGTCAGTTAAGCATCCAACTTTGGCTCAGGTCATGATCTAACAGTTCATGGGTTCAAGCCCTGTGTCAGGCTCGGTGCTGACAGCTCAGAGCCTGGAGCCTGCTTCAGATGCTGTGTCTCCCTCTCTCTCTGACTCTCCCCTGCTCACGCTGTCTCTCTGTCTCTCAGAAATAAATAAAACATTAAAAAAAAAAACAGAAAAGAAAAAGAATGTCAGCACCCATTCCAAGAAGTTTAAGTTGCTTATCTAAAAGTCTCAATGTCAAAACACTCTCTGTGGCCAACAACTCTAGACCAACAAACCCTAGGCCTCTGGACTCAGATTTGACCAGCTGTCTGTTCCAGTCGGTCCTTAATTAGTAAGTATAAGTATCAGATGAATGACAGCAATACAGTCAAAACCAAAGACAGCAGGCTTCAAATGCTAATAGTAATTCAGACTGGCAGTATATGTAAAACCCAACCACCTAGACTTCAGAGGTATCTTCTAAGCAAGCAGAATTCACTCTTCAAAAAGACCTCAATGCAAGCACAGCATATTTTATTGAGCTTCACTTTATTGTGCTTTGCAGATACTGTGTTTTTGACCAACTCAAAGTCTGTGGCAACCTTGCTTTGAGCTAGTTTATTGGTGCCAAGTTTCCAACTGCATTTGCTCACTTCATGTGTCTGCATCACATTTTGGTACTTCTTGCCATATTTCAAACTCTTATTATTACTGTGGTGATCTGTGACCAGCAATCCTTGATGTTACCATGGCCATTGTTCTGGGATGCCACGAACCACACCCATAAGACAGCGCACCTAACAGATCAATGTCATGAGTGCTTTGACTCCCCGCCAATTGGCCTCCCTTTTCCCCCAGAAACAACAACGTTGAAATGAGGCCAATTAGTAACAGTGCAATGGCCTCCAAGCATTTGAGTGAAAGGAAAGACTCACATCTCTCGCTTTAAATCAAAAGCTAGAAAGGATGAAGCTTAGTGAAGAAGCCATGTCAAAAACTGAGATAGGCTGAAAGCTGGGCCTCCTGCATCAAGCAGTCAGCCAAGTAGGGAACGCAAAGAAAAACTTCTTGAAGGAAATGAAAAGTGCGACTCTAATGAACCCACGAAAGACAAGAAAGTCAAACAGTCTTATTGCCCACAGGGAGAACATTTTAGTGGTCTGGACAGATCAAATCGGCCACAGCACCCCATAAGCCAAAGCCTAATTCAGAACAAGGCCCTGACTCTCCAATTCTATGAAGGCTGAAAGAAGTGAGGAAGCGGCCGAAGAAACGTTTGAAATCAGCAGAGGCTGGCTCATGAGGTTAAAGGAAAGAAGCCATCTATCTCCATGACACAAAAGTACAAGGGGAAACAGCCAAGTACCGATGTAGAAGCTGCAGCACGTTCCCCAGAAGATGTAACTACGGTAGTTACTGGTGGTGGCTACACTGAACAGCACACTTCTAATGGAGATGAGGCAGCCTCCTACTGGAAGAAGATGCCACGCAGGACCTTCAGAGCTGGAAAGGAGAAGTCAATGCCTGGCTTCAAAGCACAGGCTGACTCTCTGGTTGGGGGTAACGCTGCTGGTGACTTTAAGCTGAAGCCAGTGCCCACTTACCTGAGCAAAAATCCTAGAGCCCTTATGAACGGTACTAGATCCACTCTGCCTGTGCTCTCTAAAGGGAACCGTAAAGCCTGGATGACGGCACATCTGTTCACAACATGGCTGACTGAATATTTTAAGCCCACTGTTGAGACCTATTGCTCAGGGAAAAAAAGATTTCTTTCGAAATATTCCTGCTTGTTGACAATGCACTTGGTCACTCAAGTGCTCGGATGGAGACAGAGAAGGAGATCAATGCCGTTTTCATGCCTGCCGACACAATATCCGTCCTGTAGCCCATGGGTCAGGAGTAGTTCTGACTTTTTTAAGAAATCCACTTCATAAGGCAGTAGCTGCCATAGACAGTGATTCCTCTGACGGATCTGGGCAAAGCAAATTGGAAATCTTCAACAAAGAACTCAGCCTTCCAGATTCCACTAAGCACATTCAGGATTCACTGGAAGAGGTCAAAATGTCAACATGAATAAGAATTTGGAAGAAAGTAATTCCAACCCTCATGGAAGACTTGGGGGTGGGGGTTCAAGACTTCCGCACAGGAAGAAACTGCAGATGCGGTAGTAAGAGCAAGGGAACTGAAATTAGCAGTGGAGCCTGGGGACGGGACTGAATGGCTGCCGTCTCGTGATAAAACCTGAGGAGGAGATGCTTCCTAGGGATGAGCAATGAAAGTGGTTCCCTGAGTTGGAATCTACTGCTGGTGACAACGCTGGGAAGGTCACAGAAAAGACAACAGAAGATTTAGAAGACCACATACACTGGGGCAGCAGCAGGTCTGAGAGGACGGGCTCCAATTCTGAAAGAAGCTCTACTGTGGGTGAAAGGCTATCGAACAGCATCACCTGCTACAGAGAAATCATTCGTGAAAGGAAGGGTCAACCTATGCCACAAACTTCCTTAATGTCTTATTTTAAGAACCTGTCACGGCCACCCAACCTTCAGCAGTCCCAACTTGACCGTCAACATGGAGGCAAGACCCACCAGAAAAATTATGACTCACTGAAGTCCCCCAAGTGACAGTATATTTGAGCAAAAGTATTTTTTAATTAAGGTACGTACACTATTTTTTTAGACATGAATCTATTGCATACTTAATAGACTAGAGTAGTGTGAAAACATAACTTTCATATGCACTGAGAAACCAAAAACTTCATTGACTCATTTTATTACAATATTTGCTTTACTGAGGTGGTCTAGAAGCAAACCCCCAATGTCTGAGGTATGCCTGTATATTCTATTTTAAGAAAGACTTCTATAAACTGCATTTCCCAAGCAGGATTAACTACGAGAATAATTAGAGTTGCACAAAATGCACTTAATCAGGAAAGTGCTATCGAACAAAGAACATCTATAAACAGAATGTACTCCTGGCTAGGAAAAAAAAGGAAGGGAGGTTATCCTGTCTGCAGAGACATCCACAAGCAATTTACAGCAAATGACTCCAACAGATGCAGGAAGATAAGCCAAAGAAAGTGGCTAAGAAGAAAATTCCAAATATCTTGGAGACTATAGTCAGCCACCAAAGGCCAGACAAGGATCGTTAGTATCCCCACAAGAGGGAAGTCGGGCAGAGGGCAACCACAGCTATTTGACATTTCTCTTAAGACCCAGAATTGCTTTTTCATGCCCTGCCTTCAGGAATCACAAACCACCACTACCAGAAGACCTTTGCAAGAGCCAGAGCCTTAAGAATACAGTCCAGGAGGCGACTGACAGCTTCTGAAGTGTCATCCCCACTGAGCATGCCATCGCTGTGACTGGGACCCTGAATCCACATCTTATTAACTGTGACCGTGAGAGTCACAGGCTCTCCAAGCCTTACTTTCCTTAGCTGTCAAATGGGATAATAGCAGCTACTTTCAAAGGGTTCATGTGAGGATTAAAGACGTTTGTAAAGCACCTAACAGTGTCTGGCATATAACAGGTGCTATAAATGTGAACTATGGTTAACAGCAACAGCATTCCAAATACCATTCAGGTCCATTTCATCCACACACAAAAAACTGCTGTAAAGTTTACTAGTGACTTGCTTTGCAAATCATTTTTGTTTTGCTTAAGAAAGGTAATACTGAAAAACAGGAAGAGATGATAAGATATCCTCAGCTTCTTACCTATAACACTGAATCCGGTTATTGGCCCGGGAAATTTATCTCCCATGTAGATACTCCCTACTCTTAAATTGCACTAAGATCTGAAGCTTGGTTAGAAAACAGTGAGCCACAATACCATCCTAAAATGTGGCACTGTCAAACAAAAAAGGAGTTTTTTTGACTATAAACTCAAGAAATAAATACAAGCATAATGTATCATAATGAAAACTACAAAAAAATATATAAACTTCCACGAGGTATATAAATTTAGCCAAACAGGTACCCTCATGGAACTGATTTTCTTTAATCTCTCAAGTGTTCAAGGAGGGGAAAAAACATATTTGAAGACATGAAGCTCTAAGAAGACCTAATTTTTAAAGCAATGACTTTCAGAGGACATTCTACAACCAGAACAAGTCACTATAACCCCTTTTCTTTTATATATTTTTACTTTTAAACAGAGATCTGATGTCACACACACAACCCTGAGTCACTCTAAGAATCAACAAATTATGTTTCCTAAACTGAACTGAGGCAGAAAAGGTCAGCATATATTTCAGAAGTAATTTCTAGACTTTAAAACCATTTCCTGTCTAATCCTACTTAATCAGAATGTGAAATGAACTATAACTCACTCTTTGCAAAAAAAAAATCATACTAACGAAGACTGTAATATATTCTTAGAAGGCTGTGAATTCCTATCAAGTCCTGTCCAAGTTATTTTCATTCCTAAAAGTCACGGACAGATACAAACGTTAACACTTACTCAGATTGGCGGTCATGGATTCTAAATCTGCTATTAAACCTGGAAGCTGCTGTAGCTGCTCCTGTAACTCGATGAGGCTCGTCTTCTTTTTCTCCCAGTGTGCGGAGAGCATCACCACCTCGCTGTCCACCAGCTGCAGTATGGGAGGAAGCCAAAGCAGACTTCAGGCGCAAGGAAATGACAGCCAATGAGAGTTGCTCAACGTTAGAAAGAAAACTGAAGTTGTTTTCTTTCTTAGAAGAGAACCGACTTACTATTCAGTGCGGAAAACCTCAAATTACTGCTAGTCTCCGTGCATCTTCACCCGGAGAAGAGAAAGTTCAGAAGTGACCTTGGAAATCACTTCTAAGTACACCCTACTTTTAAGTAAACTATGTATTTGAAATCCAAATCTAGACAAAACATAAATTAAAAAAAAAAACAAACCAACACTCACAAACCAAAAAGAAAACAGAAAGCAACCCGAAACACAATTACTGGGTAATTATTTGTTTTCCAAAAGGAATTTTTTTTAACAGAAAAGTTCCTTGATGCCTTTAGAATACATAGGATTCAGTTTACATTTAAACAGGAATGCACTGCATAAAGTAAGGTAAATAGTACGTGTCTATGAAAGAATGATTGAGGCAAGTGGTCAATTCCAGAAAAAGATGAAGAGGATTTATGTCAACAAGGAATTCAGAGGTGAAGGGCTCCTAACAGCATGGCAGTGACATATTAGACCAGCCTAAAAGAATTCTAACTTCTTTTCCTGAGGACTGTGGCAAAAAAATGACAGTCATCAGTTTCTCCCAAACAATTTTGTTGTGGGCTTAACACGGTGGAGAGCAGGGACTTAGAATAAGATTTCGAAGGAGCAGGTGGAGGCCATCTTCTGAAAACATCGCCAGTGGTAAGCAAGCATTGTGAAAGATCCCCACATCAGTACAGTAAACACCAAGACTGTAAAATTCATTACCTAACAGAAAATGTATTTGAATTTTGTCTGAAATCGGAGTTCATGGTTAAAAAGAGGCAATTTACATATCTCAGGATTAAGATGTCTCAGGAGGTAGAACATGAGTGCAACAAATTGTTACTGACTCTCACTAAGCTAATTGAGAACTTCAGGGAAATAAAAATATCAAAACTAGATGCGAATCATTTGGACGTGGTGCTAGACTGCTTCGGTGTCTATATTTTAACATTCCAGAAATTCCCAACATAGAAACAGAAGAATTAAGTTTGACAGAGAAGTTAAAAGCCACCTGGTTTCCTCACTCTGTCCCCGGGCTCGCACACCTGCCCCCTGCTTTTCAACCCACACTGCAGGAAAGACCACACCACCTCTCCAGGTGGAGCCTCCACTGAGCGGGAGAGGGGACACCACACTTTACTCAAGCCGCATTGCTCATTAATTTTGTTTAGTTAAAAATGCCTATTGCCGGGGCGCCTGGGTGGCTCAGTAGGTTAAGCACCTGACTTCAGCTCAGGTCATGATCTCACGGGTAGTGGGTTCGAGCTCCGCATCAGGCTCTGTGCTGACAGCTAGCTCAGAGCCTGGAGCGTGCTTCAGATTCTGTATCTCCCTCTCTCTCTCTGACCTTCCCTGCTCACACTGTCTCTCTCTCCCTCTCTTAGAAATAAATAAAACATTAAAAAAAATTTTTTTGAAAAATGCCTATTGCCAACCAGGTTTATAAAGATCCCTAAAAGGAATCTAAGGAATACTGAGCAATGTGAATATATATAGCTGTGACGCCAGACTAAGGGAACTGAGGCTTGAAACAAGGATCTGTGTTCATAAAATTCATCCTTACAATCTTCTCCTGACCACTCCCTGTGTGGGCTATGGGGACACAACAGTGAACGAAACAGAAAATTCTGCCCACTTAATGCTGATATCCTGTAAGCAGGTCTCCCAAATTCTCTTAGCTCTGGTTTTTAAACTCTGAAGAAGAAAAAATAATTCCTATATTACAGGGCAGATTTGAGGATAAATAATATATCTTTCCAGGTATGTGGTATATTTTTTTTTTTACTAAGTCTGTTAAATCTTAACTACTCTGGTTAATTAAGTGAATTTGAAAAATCTAGAACAAGTTTTTGATATCAACCACGTCTTACTGAAAATTAAAGTGCAGCATAAATATTAAAATAACTATAATCTAGTTCTTACCTTCCACAAAACTGAAAATTATATTCTGAATACAGGATATAAGAAATATATGCAGAAAAAATATATCAGAATACACTAAAATGCCATTTTAGGAAAAAATGAGAGACTGAACCGATTCTCAGAAGTCACTATCAATAATTACGTAATAAAACTAAAACATTTTGAGCATTTTCCGTGTGCCAGGCCCTGTGCTAAGCGATTCACGTGTTTTATGTCGTTTAGGGCACATGGCAACCTTATAAACTAAGTACTATTATCACCTTCATTATGCCACTTTCCCAAGGGCCACAGTGGACTGAGATCAATCCTAAGGAATCTGACACTCAAGCTCAGCCCTTAGTATTCTAGGGACTGTGCTACAGGGGTATATGAGAGGAAGAAGTGAAATGCTAGCAAAAGAAAAGGTTCTAAAAAACGATAAACTTGACTTCATGGTAAGAAATGATCAGGGGCGCCTGGGTGGCTCAGTCCGTTGGGCGTCCAACTTTGGCTCAGGTCATGATCTCCCGGCTCGTGGGTTCGAGCCCCACATCAGGCTCCTTGGGCTCTGTGCTGACAGCTCAGAGCCTGGAGCCTGCTTCCCTTCCCTCCCTCCCTCCCTCTCTCTCTCTGCCTTTCTCCCACTCACGATCTCTCTCTCAAAAATAAATAAAACATGAACAAAAATTAAAAAGAAATGATCACAAGAAGGCCAATTTTTCCACCTCTAAATAAACCATCCTGAATAAAACCAGATCTAACACCAGGATATCAAATTTAAGCAGGAAGACAAACCCACCGTGCTTCATTCCAAAATGCCTTCTGTTGGGCACTGAAGGGAGAATGAAGACACTGGACGGAGAATGCCAATGACCGATGAGACGGCTAATAATAGGACCCAACCGTGTATGACACGCAACTGTTCAGGGCTTTGGGGGTACAGAATTTCACGTGATTTCCAAACAACGCTGTCTGGTGGGCAGGGAAGGTGGTGTTACGTATGACATCTTATAGATGAGCAAACTCACAGCAGAGAGACTAAGGCAGGTGCCCAAGGTCAAACGTCCTAGCACAGAAACTAGGATTTCCAACACGCACTTTGGTGAACTTCCTACCACAGCCACAAGAGCCAGGCGGGAACGCGGAGAAGCATGTCTAATTTAATCAACTTATACTTCAAATTGTTAAACCATGAATCTTAAGGGTTCAGTTTGAAGACAAGCAAGTATTTCACAATAATAGGGATCAGAAGAAAATAATGCACCTGGAGTCTAACTTTTAAAAACTGCCCTGAGAGTCTAACCCCTAACGTCATCATTAACTATTCATTTATATATTGCTAGAAAGAAAATAAATGTAAAGAACTTGTTAAAAAAAAAA
The DNA here is from genome assembly GCF_008692635.1 of Crocuta crocuta. NCBI lineage: Eukaryota > Metazoa > Chordata > Mammalia > Carnivora > Hyaenidae > Crocuta > Crocuta crocuta. The sequence continues at coordinate 13,792,928 of NW_027530974.1, forward strand.
AGTGTAGAAAAGCCTAGACAAACTACAAATGTTGATTTTCTAAGATACCATCTGAATTTTAAGACTATATAGTAAGAACTAGCTTTAAAACTTAAGATGAGTATAAAATAATGTGTCAAAAAAGACTGAATGGTTCCTAAGTGTATTTGGCCTGGCAGGTGGAAGCTGTCTGGTTCAAGGCCACCAAAGACACATGAGCGACAGTCTGACAAAATAAACTCATTATAGGTTAGCACTATGCACATTAAAGATTGACATTTTAAACATTTGTGTGTCTCAACAATACATCAGAGGAATTTGAAATAAATTTTCATTTTTTAAAAATTGCTTTAATGTTTATTTATTTTTGAGAAAGTGCGTGTGCGCGCAAGCAGGAGAGGGGCAGAGGGGGAGGGAGACACAGAATCTGAAGCAGGCTCCAGGCTCCGAGGTGACTGCACAGAGCCCGATGCAGGGCTCAAACCCATGAACTAACTGTGAGATCATGACCTGAGCTGAAGTTGGATGCTTAAGTGACTGAGCCACCAGGTGCCCCAATAAATTTTCATTTTTAAAGCTGAGCATTATATTTCTGGAAAACAACAGAGGCACTTTTGATCAGATGTGGGTCTTACAATAGCTCTATGAATAAATTTAAGAACCTTAAGTAGCATGAATTCAACAACATATCTTACAGGAGATTCATTTTCCTATATATTTCATTATAAAACACTTCATACAATCAAAAGAATTATTTGTTAAAGCTTCTCTACAGAATATGGTCTTCACTGAACACCGTGGGCCTCCCCATGCAGATTCATACAGATGCAGTAGTTCACTAATTGTCCCTGCTGTACGGTACTTGATTTTATGAATAACATTAGAATTTACTCTGTAGATGGGACTGTGTAACTGCCTAAAGTTTCACAAAACCTGCTCAAACATGCTGGTACAAATCTCCTGGTGCACACGTGCCAAGGTTCACAAATGAGTTATAGCTGTGTCCAAGGCACTGCTCTCACCTCCCAGACGGGCTCAACAGGACCTGGGGTAATCAGACTGCCCCGGCCTAGCCACCTCTGACTTCAAGGGGCCTCATCTATTTCTTACGTAATAAAGGCAAAGCCAACGTTATCAGAGAAAATACGTGCCGTACCCATGTGATCAGAGGAAAGCTTGAGCTGCAAAGCTCTGGATGTATGCCCAGGAACAGAACTGTTTTTGGAGACGTACATGCAACTTGAACTTCTACTTAGTGCCAACTCATGCTTTCTAACGCAATTGTAGCAATGGATTTAGTTCTAGTTGTTCGTCATGATGTTTCTTCCAAGGGAAGAAACCAGACTTTCCTTAGCCAGTAATGACCATCCACACAGACACTCGAGGCTTAAATTTTTGGTAAGCTAATGAATATGAATTTGTGGTTTCAATTTGTATTTCTTTGATCACTATTCAACGCCAAAACACATTTTCATGTGTATTGGCCATTCCTACTTTTCCCTCTGTAAAATGCCTGGTCATAGCTTTTGGACACTTTTCTATTGGGTTATCAATTTACTGGGCTGTATGTTGTTCATATTTTATGAACACTTGTCCTCTGTTTTATGAACTGCTTAACTTTTTCATGGTGTCATTCAATGAGTAGAAGCTTTGATAAAAATCATTAGTATTTTTAGTCGGTGCTTTTTATGCCTTCTTTAAGAAATCTTTCTTGGGGCGCATGGGTGGTTCAGTAGGTTAAGCGTCCAACTCTTAACTTCAGCTCAGTTCATGATCTCATGATTCTTGGGATCGAGCCCTGCGTCAGGCTCTGCACTGATAGCATGCAGCCTGCTTGGGATTCTCTCTCACACCCTCTCTCTCTGTGCCCCTCCCCCAACTCGTGCTCTCTCTCAAAGTAAATAAATAAACATTAAAAAGGAATCTTTCTCTACCCTGAGGTCTTAAAGGTTTTCCACTATTTTCCAAAACATGTAATTTCTCTCTCACGTTTAACCCTCATGGAGCCAAAATTTGAATGAAGGTCTTCAACTATTTTCATTTTGGAGATTCTACCCCATATAAAAGATAGGAAAAAATGAAAGTTGTACACATTAGGAGGGAGGAAACAAAACCTACCATCTACACAAAACAACTCCCAGGCCCACATACAAATTACTGGGAAAGAGGATTTAGCAAGATGGCTGAATATGGGATCGATACACTGCAAGTCAGATATATACTGCAGGTCTGAGTACATATATCAGGACAAAGAAGTTATTTTCTACAAAAACTTGTTAAATCCTTTTACTCTAACTGGGTGCTTAATGTTATTGAATTTCTGTACTTAAGTGTATGATATTATACAATTGGTCCATTGTATTTTCTGCATCCGATGATCATATATCTTTCTTCTTTAATATGTTATTGTGGTCAGTTGCATTTATAAGACCGCTAATGTCAACCTTTTAATCCAGGAATAAACCAGGAAGACAGGATTGTGGTTTTTATGCATTGCTGGGCTCGGGGTGGCAACACAACCACACACTGCAGAGTGTGTGCCAAAGACTGCCTTTTGTTGATCATCCAATCTCATGTATAATTGAATATTTACATATCTACTAATACTTATCATAGGAAAACTTTATATTTAAGCTTGATACACACTTTAAAACAATGTGTGAGAAGACTCTCAAATTATATTTCAGACACAATTGTTAGACTATCACAGTCCCAAGACTGGAGGAGGAGCACATCCAGGAAGGAGATCCATACCACCAGTTGCAGGAGGCCGTGTGACTGCACGTGAGCAACTCTCGACTAACAATTACGTTAGAAGTCTGGTCATCGGAAAACTATGCCGTAAGCACTATACTTCCTAACAGACTGCACCCAGGTATAGACAGTTTGCTGGTTTTAAATATATGTAAGCAAGCTGGTTGAGGGTTTTGGGTGACACATCATAACTTTTCCAATTTAGAATATGGGAAATAAGCTCCTTGTTGGAGTTTTTGCATGGAACATTCGACTTTCAGAAACTTAAGTGAGAGATGATGACTGTTTATTATTTTTAGATCTATATTCATGCGTGCGAGTGGACCTTAATGTCATTTTCTCATACATCCCTTGTTGGGGTTCAGTATTAAAAGTGATTCTAATCTCATTAAATGAGTTGGGCACAGTTTCCTCTTTTTCATTTACCCCAAGAGTTGGTCTAACACTGAAATGGTAGATTCCCCAAGTTTGATAGAACTCTCCTATCTAACTCTGCAGTCTGTCTGAGCAGAAACAATTTTTAATCACTAATACAATTTCCTATTTCCAATCTAAATTGCTTCTAGAGTTCATTTTGGTAAAAACTTCTGAGATTTTTGGCATTTCATCTAAGTTTTCAAATTTGTCAGAGTTGTTTATAAACTCAATCTTTTTGCTCTCTGTGATAACTGGTGACATTCTCTTCAATTCTTAAAATTATTTTTTTTCTTGATCAATACCATCAGAGATTTATCTACTGTATTAGTCTTTTCTCAGGCCTTTTTACTTTGGGGGCGCCTGGCTGGCTCAGTCAGTAGAGCATGCAACTCTTGACCTCAGGGTTGTTGAGTTCAAGCCCCACACTGGGTGTAGAAATTACTTAAAAATAAATAAAACTTAAAAAAAGAACTTTTCACTTTGTTTAGTTTCTATTGTATTTTTATATTCTATTTCATTTACTGGTCTCTTATATCTATCATCTTTTCCATTCTTTCTTCAAGGTTTATTCTGTTCTCTTTCCAAATCATTAAGTTAGTAATTTAGGTCAGTGTCGGTCTTTCTTTTTTCTCTATAAAACTTCCATCTAAGTAGACTTGAGACAATTCAACAGCTTACAAGTAAATTTTAAAGTTTTCAATACTGGGGCGCCTGGGTGGCTCAGTTGGTTAAGTGCCTGACTTCAGCTCAGGTCATGATCTCACGGTTTGTGAGCTCAAACTGTGCTGACAGCTCAGAGCCTGGAGCCTGCTTCAGATTC
>NW_027530974.1:13798890-13808903 GCF_008692635.1 Crocuta crocuta
TGAGCCTAATGCATTAAATAATTTTTAAAATATCTATCCAGTATTTAAGTGTTTTATAGCTACAGGGTTTTTCAAAGTACCTGGTCTGCATTACTTCCAGAAACCTCCATTCCCCCTTTTCAGTAACTTCTAAGAGAAACGTTAACGGCTAATTTTCATCACATGTATTACTTCTTCTCTATGTAACTATTACAACTTAACACATTGAGGTCAGTGGTTAAGAAAGTCAGTCTACATTAATTAAAAGTCAGAATCACAGAAGTGTGTTGTTGTTGTTTTTTTAAATAAGTTTGACTGATCACCACAGGGCAGAATATTTAATCTTGGCTAATAAAGCTGTAAGTACACGTACCAAATACTTTTAATCACAAGTAACTTTTATACATTATATACTCTACACATAGTGCCTCAAAACAGTTTGTTCTTCTAAGTGACTTGAGGATGACCCCTTAAACTGTTACATTTATTTGGTAAGCAAATTAATGATTTTAGGCCTCAGACTCAAATTCAAAACATTATACTGAGATTAACCAAACACCTACTTGTGACTTGAGGATAAAAGCCATAAACTCTCTAAGCCTAACTCAACTCGGGTTTAGAGAAATTACAAAAAATTTAATTTAGGGAGTTTCATAACCACTAAATTCAGTTTCAGATAGCCTGAAAACGCTTTCATGCAATTCCAAATTTAAGTCTTTAAACTTGAACACTGCAAAAAGAGACTTTCCCCACAGGACTAGTGCATTCTTTACCTCTCCAGCACTTGCACATTCCTTGGCTCTTCTGTGAAGTGCAGCCCATGTATCTTCATACCTGGGAACAGCCAAAAATCATTGTCAACACAAACTACACATTTAAAAAACATACTATCTAAAGTTGCACTTGGAACTCCTATGGTGCTGGGGGGCGGGGGAGGACGCAACTCAAAAAATAATGGGGATGTGTTCCAAAGACACAAAAGAAACTTGAAGGGGCGTCCAATGGCCAAACCTGGGACAATCTGAGCAACAAATTAATAATGGTGGCAAGGGGGTGTAACTCGGGGAATAAAACAAACATCCATGAGTTCATAGTGATTTAAAGAAGTAACTGAATAAATGAATGGGGGAGAAGGGAAAAGTACTTCCGAAGTAGTAGAATTCCAGTTAATAATTATAGAAAAAAATGATAAACATAAGAAGTCACCACTTCATATGCACAACAATAACTGTTTCAGGCAAGAATTCTAATGGATGCTAAAATTAGTGGGTGAAATTAAGAAGAGAAACAAAACATTTACATAGTCTCAAAGTATCTCCCCACAGGACACTCATACAGTAACGAAACGTATAAACATTGTGTGCCTACTAATATGATGGTCTGAGGACACGACGCTGCCCTTCTGGTATTCTTGTCAAAACACCAGTGACTTGAATTTAATCATAAAACAGCACATAAGCCCAAACTGAGGGGCATTTTGCAAAATAACAAAAAGTACTCTTTGAAAGTATTGAGGTTAGGAAAAACCAAGACCCAGGAACTGTGCCAATTAATGGAGATGTAGGAGATACAGCGACTAAATACAATTTATATCCTGGATTGGATCGTGGTCCCCAAATAAGGACATTTGTGGGACAGCTGATGAAATCTGAATGTCTGTAGGATATGGGGCAGTGTGGATTTTCAGGTTTTAATCACTGTACTCTTTAATAAATGTACTCAATTAATAGTACAATGGTAAGATTATTACCAATAATCTTCAAATATGCAAAGCAATAACTGACACCATTGAAGGGGGACATTAATCATTCTCCAATGACAAAGACCTCAATACTCACTCTCAATAATGGTTAAAATGACCAGACCAAAGATAAATAGGAGAGGACCTAAACACCACAATAAACCAACTAGATATACAGATATATATATAGAACACACTACCCAACAGCAGCAAAATACACATTCTTCTCAAGAGCAAATGGGAAATTTTCCAAGATAGATCATTTGCTATGCCACAAATTAACTCTCAATAGATTTTTTTAAAGGGGGGGGGAGTAAATGAGAAATCTCTGAACATATATACTGCTCAATTTTGCTGAGAACCTAAAACTGCTCTGAAAATGTCTATATATCTTTTAACAAAAAAAGACACAGATATTGCACAATGTATCTTTTCTGACCACAATGGGATGAAGTTTGAAATCAATAAGGAATGAAAGGAAAACTGAAAAATTCACAAATCTGTGGAAATTAAAACTTTTAAATAACCACTGGGTCAAAGAAAAAACTCATAAATCAGACAGTATTAAGAAACGAATGAAAATAAAACTACAACATACCAAAAGTTAAGGACTCAAGAAAAACAGGGCTAAGGGTGAAATTGATAGTTATAAATGCTTAGATTAAAAAAGAAGAAAGATCTCAAATCAACAGCCTGACTTCATAATTTAAGGAAGTAGAAAAAGAATAAAATGAACTCAAAGCTACCGGAAGGGAGAAAAAGTAAACATTAGGGCAGATAAATAGTGAACAAAAATGTTGAGAAAAATCAATGAAATAAAAAATTTATTCTTTAGAAAGATTAACAATATTAAATCTTTAAGTGGACTAAGGAAATAAAAGAAGACTCAAAATTAGAAACAAAAGTGGGGAAATTACCAATTTTACAGAAATAAAAAAGGATTATAAGACAGTACTATGAGTAACCATATGACAACAAATCGCATAACCCAGATGTAATGGTCAAATTCCTAGAAACACAAAACCTACCAAGACTGAATCTCAAAGAAACAGAAAATCTGAAGAGACCCATAATTAGTAAGGAGATTGCATCAGTCACTGAAAATCTCGCTTCTGAACAATCAATGCATCAAAGAAGAAATTAAACAGGAAATAAAAGTGTACCTTGAAACAAATAAAAATAGAAATACAACATACCAAAATGTGTGGGATACGGTTCTAAGAGGAAAGTTCATAACAAATGCCTACATTAAAAAGATCCCAAATAAACAACCTAACTCTACACATTAAGAAACCAGAAAAACAAAGCGAGCCCAAAGTTAGCAGAAGGAAGGAAATTATAAAGATTAGAGAAAAAAATAAATGAAATAGAGAATAGAAAAACAATAGACAAGATTAACCAACCTAAGAGTTGACTTTTTGGAAAGGCAAAACGGACACAACCTTAGCCTAGACTAACCATGGAAAAATGACAGATGACCCAAATCAGCAAAATTATAAATGAAAGGGGAGACATTACAGTGGATACTGCAGAAATAGAAAGGACTGTAAGAGTGTACTATGAACAACTATATACCAACAACCTAGTTGAAATGTAAAAATTCTTAGAAACAAACTACCACAATGGAATGAGAAAAAAATAGAAAAGTTTGAATAGCAATTACTAGTAAGAAGGTTGAATCAGTAATCAAAATTCTCCCAATGAAGGAAAAGCCCAGCATGAGAGGGCTTCACTGGTGAATTCTGTTAAACATTTCAAGAAGAATCAATGCCAATTCTTTTCAAACCCTTCCAAAAAACTGAAAAGAAATGCACCCAAACTCATTTCAGGAGGCTAGCAGCACCCTGACACCAAAGCCAGAAAAGGACACTATCGGAAAAGAAAACTACAGCCCAACATCCCTGATGAATAGGTGGATGTAAAAACTCTCAATAAAATACTAGCAAGTCAAATTCAGAAGCACATTAAAAGAACCATTCACCACGATCAAGTAGGATTTATACCTGGGATAAGGAGATGGTTCAACCCCGACTAATCAGTGTGATATACCACATTAACAGAACTGAAAAAATGCCATACAGTTATCTCAACAGATGCAGAAAAAGCATTTGACAAAATTCAACATCTGTTTATGATAAAAACTATTAACAAATTATGTATAAAAGGAATGCAACTCAACACTATAAAAACCATATATAAGCTCATAGCTAACATATACTCAGTGGTGAAAGGTTGAAAGTTTTCCTCTAAGACCAGAAACAAGACAAGGGCTCCCACTCACGGTTCCTATTCGACACAGTAGTAGAAGTCCTTGCCAGAGCAATCAGATATGAAATACAAGGCATCAGAATTGGAAAGGTGTAAGGAGAATTGTCTATTTGCAGATGATGTAATTTTATATATAGAAAACCCTAAAGACTCCACCAAAAAAAGCCTGTTAGATCTAACCAACAAACTCAATAAAGCTGCAGGATACAAAATTAACATACAAAAATCAGTAGTGTTTCTACACACTAACAACAAATTATCTGAAAAATAAGATGACTCCATTTACAACAGCATCATAAACAATAAAATAGCTGGGAATAAATTTACCCAAGAAGGGGAAAGAGCTCTACTCTGAAAGGTATAATGATGTGAGAAATCGAAGATGAAAATAAATGGAAAGGTATCCCATGTTCATAGACTGGGAAAATATTGTTAAAACGTCAATACTACCAAGAGCTATCCATAGATTCAATGCAATCCCTATCAAGATTCCAATGACATTTTTTAAGTATAAAAACAATACTAAAATTTATATGGAACCACAAAGACCCTAAATAGCCAAAGCAATCCTAAGAAACAAGAATAAAGAGTGAGGCATCACATTTCCTGATTTCAAGCTATACTACAGAGCTATAGTCATCAAAACAGTCTGGAACTGGCCTAAAAACAAATAGATCAATGGAAGAGAACAGAAAGTCCAGGAATAACCCCAAGCATATATGGTCAACTAATATTTGACAAGTGAGTCAAGAATACTCAATGGAAAAGACAGTCTCTTCAATAAATGGCCCTAGGAAAATGGGATATTCACATGTAAAATAATGAAACTATACCCTTTTCTTATACCTCTCATAAAAATTAACTCAAAATGGATTAAAGACTTAAATATAAGACCAGAAACCATGAAACACCTAGAAGAAAACACAGGTAAAAAGTTCCATGACATGGGTCTTGGCAATGTTTTCTCAGCTAGAAAACCTTAAGTACAAGCAACAAAAAAAAGTGGGGATATATCAAAATAAAGAGCTTCTGCAGAGCAAAAGAAATGACACAGTAAAAAGACAATCTAATGGGAACAAAAAATATTTCCAAACCATGTATCTGATAAAAGGTTAATATCCAAAATATGTAAGGAACACGTACAACTCAATACCCAAAAAAAGCCCAAATAATCCAGTTTTTAAAATGTACAAAAGACATCACCAGACATTTTTCCAGAGATATATGAATGGTTAACAAGCATATGAAAAGATGCTCAACATCACTAATTATTAGACAAATCAAAACCCCAAGGAACTACCACCTCCTGTTAGAACAGGAGGTCTAACCACCTGTTAGAACAGCTATCATCAAAAAGATACAACAAATGCTGGTGAGGACGTTGGGAAAAAGGAACCCTCAGTTGCACTGTTGGTGGGACTGTAAACAGGTGTAGTCACTATGGAAAACATAATGGAGGACCCTTAAAAACTTAAGAACAGAAATACCTCACAATCCAGCAATCCTACTTCTGGATATTTATCCAAAGGAAGCAACGCTAACTCAACACTGAACCCTCCTGTTCACAGTGGCATTATTTACAATAGTCAAAACATGGAAACAGCTTAGGCATCCATTGATGGATGGGTGACATATATATATACACAGTATATACAATGGACTATTATTCAGCCATAAAAAATGAGGCAACTCTGCCATTTGTGACACCATGAATGCACTTTGAGGGCATTATGCTAAGTGAAGTGAAATAAATCAGACAAAGACAAATGTGTGATCTCACTTATATGCAGAATAAAAAAAAAATCCAAACTCAGAAAGAGAGATCAGATTTGTGGCTATTGGAGGCAGAGAGGAGGAAAAGGGAATTAGAAGAAGGTGGTCAGAAATTACAAACTTCCAGTCATAAGTACTAGGAATGTACTGTACAACAGGATGAGTATAGTAATACTGACATATGACACATGAAAGTTAAGAGTTCTCGTCACAGGAAAAAAATTTTTTTGTGTTCCGTTTGTTTTACCTCTATGAGATGATGGATGTTAACTCACTGTTGTGATCATTTCACAATATATGTAAATCAAACCACTGTACTGTACACCTTAAACTTATACAGTGACACAGCAAATTATATCTCAGTAAAACTGGGGGAAAAAAACTTTTTAAACCTCTCCAAAAAAGAAAAGCCTGGGTCCTGATGTTTTCACTGGTGAATTATGCCAAACATTTAAAAAACACCAAACCATCTCAAACTCTTCCAAAAAACAGGAGGGAACACTCTCTAATTCTAAGGCCAGCATTGTCCTGATATGTAAGCCAAAGACATTACAAGAAAACTACATACCCTATATAAACACTGATGCAAACTGAATTCAGCAGCATATTGAAAGGATTATATACCATGACCTATTGGGATTTTTCTTCCCTAGAATTCAAGAATGGCTCCACATACAAAAACCAATCAAAGCAATATACCACAGTAATAAAACTAAGGCGGATAAATATATAACTTCAATTGATGTTAAAAAGCATGACAAAAATCAATACACTTTCATGATAAAAACTCAAAGAAAAACAAAGACTAAAAGGAAACTAAGTAAACATAAAAGGAAAACTAAGTAAAAGGAAACTAAACCATATATGAAAATCCCACAACTATCATCATATTTGATGGCAAAAGATTGAAAGCTTGTCTTCTAAGATCACAAGACAAAGATGACTGCTTTTGCTAATTCTATTCAACATAGTAATGGAAGATCTAGCCAGAGCAATCAGGCAAGAAAAAGAAATAAAAGCCACCAAATTGGAAGGAAAGAAATAAAATTATGTTTGCTGATGATATAATCCTCCATGTATAAAAGCCTAGGGATTCCACAAAAACAAACCCTGTTAGAATAAACAAATTCAGCAAAGTAGCAGAATACAAAAATCAACACACAAAGTCAGTTGGGTTTCTATATACTGACAATGAAAACTCAAAAAAGAAATTTAAAAATTCCATTTAGGTGGGCATTAAAAAATTTAGGATTTAACAAAGAAGATGAAAGACTAGTATAATGAAAACTACAAAGCACTTCTCACAGAAATTAAAGAAATCATAAATAATTGGAAAGGTATCCCATGTTCATGGACTAGAAGACTAGTATCATTAAGATGTTAATAATTACATAAAGTAATCTATAAACATTTAATGCCATCTCTATCAAAATCCCAAGGACATTTTTTGTAGAAGCAGAAAAAAATCCATCATAAAATTTATATGGAATCTCAAGGGACCCTGAATAGCCAAAACAACCTTGATAAGAAGAACAAAGCTGGAGGACTCACACTTCCTGATTTTAAAACTTACAGGGGTACCTGGGTGGTTCTACTGGTTAAGCATTTGACTCTTCGGTTAAGCATTTGACTCTTCATTTCAGCTCAGGTCACAATCTTACGATTTGTGGGATCAAGCCCCGCATTAGGCTCTGCACTGACGGCATGGAGCCTGCTTGGGATTCTCTCTTCCTCTGTCTCTGTCCCTCCCCCATGCATTCTCTCTCATTCTCTCTCTCTCTCAAAATAAGTAAACTTAAAAAAACATACTACAAAGCTATAGTAATCAAAACAGTGTGCCACTGTTATAAAAACAAACAGATATCCAGGCCAATGAAATAGCCCAGAAATGAACTCTCACATACATGGTCAAATAATTTTGAACAAGGTCTGCAAGACCATGCAATGGAGAAAGGATAGTCTTTTTAACAAATGGAGCTTGGAAAACTGGATATTCACATGTGAAATAATGAAGCTGGGCCCTTACTTAACATCATACACAAAAATCAATGAAATGAATCAAAAATCCAAACATAAGTACTAAAACTATAAACGTCTTAGAAAAAAACATAGGGAAAGCTTCATGACATTGAATTTGGCAATGATATCTTGGATATGACACCACAAGCACAAAGAATAGACAAACTGTACTTCATCAAAATTAAAAGATTTTGTGCATCAAAGAACACAGAGTAAAAAGGCAACCCACAGGATGCATATCTGATATGAGATTAATATCCAGACACATACAGAACTCCTAAAACTCAATAACAAAAACCACCCTATCCAAAAATGGGCAAAAGGCTTGAGTTGACGTTTTTCTAAAGAAGATACATAAAAACCCAATAAGCACATGAGAAGATGCTCATAATCATCAGTTACTAGGGAAATACAAAGCAAAACCACAAGGAGATACCACTTCACACCAATGAGAATGGCTATTAAAAAAAAAAAAAAAGGAAAACCAAAAACAGAAAATAACAAGTTTTGGTGAGACTATGGACAAATGGGAGCGCTGTGCACAGCTGGTGAGAATGTAAAATCATGTGGCTGCTAGCTAAACAGTAGAGTGGTTCTTCAAAAAAATTAAAAGTAGAATGACCACATGATCCAGCAATTCTGAGTATAAACCCAAAAAACCTGAAAGGAGGGTCTTGAAGAGAGATTTGCACACTCATGTTCACAGCAGCCTTACTCACAAGAGCTAAAAGGTGGAAGTAGCCTAAGTGATCATTAATAGATGAATGGATAAACAAAACATGATATATGCTTATAATGAAACATTAATCAGCCTTAAAAAGAAAATTCTGACATACGCTTGAGCATGGATAAATCTTGGAAACAGTAAGCAAAGTGAAATAAGCCAGTCACAAAAAGACAAATACTATATAAGTTCACTTATATGAGGCACCTAGAGCAGTCAAATTCATAGAAAAAGAAAGTCTAATGACGGTCACCAGAGACAGGGAAGGTGGCAACGGGGAACGGCTGTTCAATGAGTAGAGTTTTCAGTTTTCCAACATGGAAAGTTCTGACGACTGGATGCATAACAGTGTGAATGTACTTAACACTACCGAGTTGCAAACTTACAAATGGTTAAGATGGTAAATTTTGTTATGTGCATTTTATCATAATTTTTAAGTTAAAAAATTATAATACAGAGATCTGCTATTTAAAATGGTCTTCCCTATGGGGCGCCTGAGTGGCTTAGTCAGTTGAGCGTCCGACTTTTGCTTAGGTCATGATCTTGCGGTTCGTGGGTTCGAGCCCCGCGTCGGGCTCTGTGCTGACTGCCAGCTCAGAGCCTGGAGCCTGTTTCAGAGTCTGTGTCTCCCTCTCTCTCTGACCCTCCCTTGTTCACGCTGTCTCTCTGTCTCTCCTAGAAATAAATTTTTAAAAATATTAAAAATAAAATGGTCTTCCCTAAAAATTTTTTTTTAAAAAAATGGTCTTTCCTCCAATGCATATTAGTTCCAAAGAGAAAACACTGTTTCAATGCACCGAATGAACATATTATAGACATCTTCCTATGGTTGTAAATTTTTATATTAAGCCCCCACAATGTGCTACATTCCAAAAAATCACCACACATGAAAGTCTACGCTTCTAAAATAAATCTTTCAATGTTCATTCAACTAAATGACTAGATTAAAAAAAAAAATAGAGATAAAATGTAAACAGCACACCACTGATTTTTACTGTACCTTCTTTCGTGTTCACTTATGCTCTTCACTCGACAAAACCAAGCAAGAACTTAATATCAAATTAAGCACTTTTGAGTAAAGAAAAAAAAAATCTCTAGATTTAGCAACCACAAAAAGAAACCCAGTAAAGAGCGAGAAAAGAGAAAGCAAAATGCAGGCACAGGGGACTGTGTCATAATAAAAGCAGGTCAGGAGAAGGAGACGTTGCACCACACACATCTTTACCATGTATCGGTCAGAGGGCATGTTATTAAGTTCATAACAGCAACATACTTAAACTATATATTTATAACAGTTATACTGAAGTAATTCACATACGATAAAATGCATCCTTTTAAAGTATACAGTTCAGTAGTTTTTAACACAGTCACACAGTTGGGCAACTGTCAGTGTCATCTAATTCCAAATCGTTTTCATCACCCCAAACAGAAACCTCATTCTCATTAGCAGTCACTACTCATTCCCCTCCCCCCTCCTCTCCCGCCCGCCCCCCCCCCCCTCCCCTCCCC
>NW_027530974.1:13808948-13814675 GCF_008692635.1 Crocuta crocuta
TCAAGGGCTTTGCCTCTTCTGCACATTTTATATAAATAGAATCGCATAACACATGACTTTTGTGTCGGTTCCTCTTGCTTACTATGTTTTTAAGTCTCATCCACACCGCAGCCCATATCAGCACTCCGTTACTTTCTGTGGCTGAATATACACTCACCAGTTGATGAATATCTGTGTCGTTTCTTCTTTTAGGCTGCTATAGTTCTGCTTTATGAACAACACTGCTAGGTACATTTGTGTACACATTTTTACACAGATGTGAGTTTCCAGTTCTCTTGGTATCAAACTGCCAGGGCACAACGTAGTTCTACAAATAACTTTTTAAAGAAACTACCAAACTAGTTTCCCCAGGAGGTGCACCATTTTCTCCACTCCTACCTGCAGGGCAAAGGAGCTCTATTTCCCCACACCGCCAACCCTTGCTATTGCCTTTCTGACGACAGCCATGCTATAGTGGGTGTGAGGTCGTCTCTCACCGAGGTCTTGATTAGCATCACAAACGATGTTGAGTATATTTTCATGTGCATTTGGGCATTTATATCTTCTTTAGACAACTATCTATTCAAATCCTTTGCCTGTCCTTCACTGGGTTGTTTTTTTATCGTTGAGTTATCAAAATTCTTTACATACTCTAGATTCAAGTCCCTCAGCAGATATATGATTTGCAAACATTTCTCTCATTCTGTGGATTACTATTTCACTTTCTTGATGAGTTCTCTGAAGTAGAGAGGTATTTAATTTTTATAAAGTCCAATTTGTCTGTTTTGTGGCTTACACTTTTGTTGCCATATAGAAGAAAATCATGCATCTTAGTATTAATCCGCGTGCCACCCGGAGAGGAGAACAGAGGTGATGTAAAATTAAAAATCAAAGTAAGAGAATTATCAAGGACTCAAATTCAAAATCAATTTTCTTGCAAAGGAAAAACCAGAAACACAATAAATACACATAATCCAGTATTGACAAGCAAAGATAATAGGGATCAATCTGCTCAAGGTCTGAATGGCCTTCGCACTAATCAATGAAAAGTAAAACCCCCTCTGGGAAATGAACAAGTGATTTCTAATCCCTATGTCTGAGTAAGATTTAGTTGTTTTACATTTTCTAGTTACAAAATTATAAAATATTTTTAGGCAATAAAATAGTCAGAAGCATAATTTTGTTATTGAAACGAAAACACTTACCTGCTAAGTAATTCTAGTCCAGCAGAGTACTTTGGCAAATATGGAACAGTCCTGTGAAAAAAAACATTTACTTTATTCAAATTGTTTTTGTTTTATGCCAACTAAAACAAAAAAAAAAAAAGCCTACATATAAAAATTTTGACATCATCATTATGTGAAATATTTTAAAATTACTAATGAGAGTTTACCAGAACTTTTAGAGAAATGTATTGTTTTACTTCACAATTAAAATACTATAGCAGCTCAGTCTGTTGAGCGTCTGACTTCAGCTCAAGTCATGATCTCAGGGTTTGGGAGTTTGAGTCCCGCATGGGTCTCCCTGCTGACAGCCCAGAGCCCACTTGGGATCTTCAGTACCCCCTCTTTCTGTCCCTTCCCTGCTCATGTGCACGCACACTTGCACTCTCTCTCTCAAAATAAACATTTAGAAAAAAATAAAATAAAATACTGTAATGTACTATCATCTATCACTTTGCCCCACAGATTATTCTTAGCACATAAAACAATAAATATTTTAATAAAATGTTAGATGATAAAAATTTTTTTAAAAAGCTCATAATCTCAGGGCGCCTGGCTGGCTCAGTCGGTCAAGCGTCCGACTTCGGCTCAGGTCATGCTCTCACAGTTCATGGGTTCGAGCCCCGCGTCGGGCTCTGTGCTGACAGCTCAGAGCCTGGAGCTGATTCAGATTCTGTGTCTCCCTCTCTCTGTGCCCCTCCCCTGCTCATGCTCTGTCTCTGTCTCTCAAAAGTGAATAAACATTAACAAATAATTTTAAAAAACAATAAGCTCATAATCTCTAGGTTGAAAGTGAAATTCAGTCATGCTTCACTTATTTAAAAAAATGAAAACATTGCACAACACGGGTTTTCGTACAACAGGTGACACAGCTAACNGTGGCTCAGTCGGTTAAGCGTCCGACTTCGGCTCAGGTCATGATCTCACAGTTCATGGGTTCGAGCCCCGCGTCGGGCTCTGTGCTGACAGCTCAGAGCCTGGAGCTGATTCAGATTCTGTGTCTCCCTCTCTCTGTGCCCCTCCCCTGCTCATGCTCTGTCTCTGTCTCTCAAAAGTGAATAAACATTAACAAATAATTTTAAAAAACAATAAGCTCATAATCTCTAGGTTGAAAGTGAAATTCAGTCATGCTTCACTTATTTAAAAAAATGAAAACATTGCACAACACGGGTTTTCGTACAACAGGTGACACAGCTAACGAGGCTCCCTTGCCAAGCACTGTTTCATTATTAATCTGCTTCTCAATAATGCAGGCCTTTTACTTTGTGCTTAATATTCAGAAATGATTCACTGTGATCAAACAATAGAATGACCACTGGTTGTCCTAGAATAATACTACATCTCACCATTTCCTCAACCATTTTACAAATTTGTCAGAAAACCTTCCAGCGTTAACAAAATTTAGAAATAATCAGACTGCAGTCAAATGCACTCAACAAATGCAAAATTCACTAAAGCAAAAATACTGTTACAGCCAGAGCCCCAACGGCGTATGAAATTTACATCACAGGAAATTAACTCTCAGCACAGGCTTACCTTGGTTTGCTCTTTACTTTAGCTTCTCTTGACTTGTCACTTAAAGTCTTCAGCCTATAATTCAACAAGTATAAAATACCACATTTTTACAGGTTAAGAGATTTTTTCAACCATAAATTTCACAGCTGTTAAAATTTGAAGTCAGATAAGCTAATTTTTAGCAAGAATTAAGCACCAATACAGACAAGTATTTGAGTGTTTACTGTTAAGTCAGACACTCGAAATAGAACGTCTATAGCAAGCGCCTTTATATCTTTTCTTGCCCCAATCCCTTTTTTTAGAAACAATTACTAAGTGTGATTAGACTAGAGAAATGTCCCTTACCTGCATCACTGGAAAGAGAAGCAGTCTGCACAGGTGAATTTGGTAGGTAACAAATATCTAAGCAGCACATTTTATTAAGTAGATACTGTATCAAGCACTCAAAGCTCTTTAAGGGGGCACCTGGATGGCTCAGTCACTTAAGCATCCAACTCTGTCTCAGGTCATAATCCCACGCCCCGTGTCAGGCTCTGTGCTGACAGCTCAGAGCCTGGAGCCTGTCTTCGGATTCTGTGTCTCCGTCTCTCTCTGGCCCTCCCCTGCTCATGTTGTCTCTCTCTCAAAAAATAAAACATTTAAAAAAAAAAAAAGCTCTTTAATTACTAACATTCTGTGAAATTTCAGACATTGATAATCAGCTTTCTAAAATATATTACAAACCTTTCTCATTAGAGGACTTGATATACTCTAACATTTTCTGCTAACTGGGTCATTTTTATGAATACCGTCAATTACATTTTGTGGCAAAGCCACCATCTATCTCCTCGGACGTTCCCGAGGTAGGAATACCTCTTCATTTGCTAGCGTGAAACCAATCTACAGTGACCTGAGTTTGTTTGGGATCCTGTGTCTATTTTTCCTAAATGTAAATGCTCTACCTGCACCACTGGCCATTTGATTACCTGTGATTACCTCCTGCTTCGGCTGGCTACTTCACTCTTGCAGCCTCCTCCCTCCCTGTTCCCTTTTTACTTTAAAAAAAAAAGTTGCTTATATTTTTAGGGTGGAGGAGGAGCAGAGAGAGAATCCCAAGCAGGCTCTGTGCTGTCAGCATGGAGCCCGACATGGGGTTCGAACTCACAAACCGTGAGATCATGATCTGAGGTGAGATCAAGAGTCGGACGCTTAACTGACTGATCTACCCAAAAAATAGATAAATGGGCTAGAAAATGCACAGAATAATAAAATTAAATAGGTTCGTCTCTCTCTATAATATGAAGTTCACAGACTTTATACAATTTACTTCTACTTCACTGGCCCATTTTCACCTTCTTTTGGTGTCTGCTCTGTACCATACAATAGAGGTTGCCAAGAAGGGAGTGCTAAATCACAAGCCACTCTCATGTAACATGAGATTTTGCTGTAAATGTTCTTAACACGGGTACTTCAACAACAAATACTCCTTTCTAAATAGAGTCGAAACACAGGCCACGATACCACCAACAGCCCCTAAAAATCCTTTGGTAAAACTAGAAATAGGTGTGCCTTCCTCGAGCCGCTTTCCTGCTCTCAGCCAGAAACTGCCCTACGGTACAAGCTGGCTCTCCCACGAACGCCCAACCTTGCATATTTCACAACCACACATCTGAGTCCTGACACAGGACTAGAGCTTTATCAATAATGACTGGCTAAGTACAAGAAAGGGCCTTTAAAAAAAAAAAAAAAAAGGAATTAGTTTATCTTCCTTCAAAGACACAAGGAACATGAGGGNCCAAAAGTAAGATAATGAGGAGATGAACTTTTCTACATTGTTAAAAAGACTCTGCAATCTCTTTAATACAGAACCCATTTGTATAGATCGCCCCAGATGAGTCTAAGAGCTGTATTTATAAAGTCTCAATTGTCCGACAAAAACAGTATAAATTTCCAAGCTTCCTGCGGCGACTGGTAAATCCGGTTTAAACCAAGATTAAGCAACAACTAGGAAAAGCTCTTCTGACACTTATGCTCTATCCCCTCTACTCCAAAATTTGAGAAAGGCGCTTAGCTGGGACATGCCAGGGAGAATTATACTAGGGTGGTGATCCGCAGCAGGACATTATACTCACAATGGTTCTGGTATTACTTCCAGTGATTCAGGACAACTGCATGGAGTTAGGTGGACAAGGATATTACAAGGGAACTATTACGATCCTTTCTGGAACATTCTTATTATATTCTTTAGCAAATGTGGAGATTGGTATTTCAAAATATTTTTTTTAATGTTTATTTTTGAGAGACAGAGACAGAACATGAGCAGGGGAGGAGTAGAGAGAGACAGAGAGACACAGCTTCCGAAGCAGGCTCCAGGCTCTGAGCTGTCAGCACAGAGCCAGACGCGGGGCTCAAACCTATGAACTGCAAGATCATGACCTGAGCTGAAGTCGGACACTTAACCGAATGAGCCACCCAGGCGCCCCTCAAATATCTATTTCTGATATAAACTTATACTTTCTCAATTATAATATATCAAAATTGGGGTGCTCCTCAGTACCTCCCCCAAAAAGAAACACAAAATTAGGGTAGAATAAAAGAGAAAGAATGGATGTTACAGGCCACTGAAAATAAAACTGTTGGGTCAATAAGAGCTTCTCCATGTGGCTCCTTAACCATCTGCTTTAAAATTGGTCCTTAACCAAATGTAATGTGTGGAACTTATTTGTTCTGGATTTGAACAAATCAACTATAAAAAGACATTTCTAAGAACCAAGGAAATTTGATTATGGACTGGATAATTGATACTATCAAAGAATTAGTGTTAATTCAGTTAAGGATGAGGTTGGCACTGACTGTATATAATCTCTATATTTTTAAAAATATAGTTAATGTTTATCTATTTTTTTAGAGAGATAGAGCATGAGCGGGGGGAGAGGGGCAGAGAGAGAGGGAGACACAGAATCCTAAGCTGTTCAGAGCCTGACGCGAGGCTCCAACTCACTCACATACCAGGAGATCATGACCTGAGCCG
>NW_027530974.1:13814717-13820707 GCF_008692635.1 Crocuta crocuta
CATGACCTGCTTCCCTGTATTTTTTTTTTCTTTTTTTTAGAGATGCAAACTGATGTAGGAGAGGTGTAACAGACCAATCTAAGATTTATTTTATAACTATGGGAGAGGCAAAGCAAATGTGGCAAAAGTTGATAATTGTTGAATCTGAAAAATGGATATATGAGGTTCCCGGTGTTATTCTGTTTCACATGTCTGAAATTTTGTAACAACATTTTTGTAATAAATAGTCTTTTAGATATTCATCTTTTCTCATCACACCTCCTCCACATAAATCGTCTGTGTGCCAAAATTCAGAACAGAATGGAGAACTGATAGAGAAAACAAAGTTCCTCCAAGGATGTGGAAAACAGTGAAGAGAGTTGAAGAGAGGAACACAATAAAGGGTTACAATGCCTATTATTCTTACTTTGAGTTGAGAAAAAGTAAGGTCAGGTGTGTTTCTGTGTGTATATGTGTATATATGTGTGTGTGTGTATACATATATCTTTTTTTTAAGGTCAGGTATATTTAACAAGTAACAAAAAAAGCAAAAAGTTCCTTTCTGATATACACCCTCAAAGCCCAGAATTCCACTAAAGGTAGCTTAATGTTTTTATTGCGCAATATTTCTACTTAAAGCTTCCCACGGTGATTCCGTGCTGGGAACGACCTGCTAATAAAAGTTATTTAATGTCCCACAATGTTATGGCACACTAAGAAGGAAATACAGAGCCAGATGTAATACCCTGGTTTCCTCACATATAAAATGGTAGTATTATATTGACTGTAATAATTTACCACAGGAATTAAATAAAATTCCAAATACAGCTTTGGCAGCATTCTGTAAACACAGCTAACTCAAATGAAAAGTATAATAAAAATTATCTCCACCAAGAAAGGTAAGAAACTAGATACATTACTGGGCCGAGGTGAAATAAAATAGAGGTTCCTGAAAAGTTGAGATTCCTATAAAAGGCTTCCCACTGTTCCCAATCTTCTTCCTAATCCCAGAAAATCCCCAGGAAGACATTAGTGCTGCTATGTGACTATCGAGTTAGACTTAAGTGAGCACCAAACCATTATCTTTGACCAAAAGCAACTAACACACACTTCAAAGCAGTAAACCTCAAATTTACCCTAACACTTCATTAACTTAGTTTTAGATTGCTCTAAAGACTTCACTTGATTGGAGATCAGCACACTTATTTTTTTTGTTTGGCAGAAAAATATTAAAAATGGGGGCCTATTACTAAGAAATGGAGGTGATTAGCAAAATGGCCCCATAACAGTTTTTTGGGCTTTTTTAAATTTTTTAATGTGTTTTTTTTTTTTTTCCCTGAGAGAGACAGTGTGAGCCAGGGAGGGTTAGAGAGAGAGAGGGAGACACAGATTCCAAAGTAGGCTCCAGGCTCTGAGCTAACTGTCAGCACAGAGCCCGATGCGGGCTCGAACCCACGAACCGTGAGATCATGACCTGAGCCGGAGTGAGACGCTTAACCGACTGAGCCACCCAGGCACCCCGACAGGTTTTTTAAAAAGTAGACAAACAGAGTGATATCTGGAGCACTACAGTGAACGAGGAGAAGAAATTGTGCTTTCTCCGGCTAACTCAACCTCGCGCAGTGACCTTAATGGCATTCCATTTAGCTGCACTTCCATTTCCTACTCGGCTAACCTCATCAGCTATCATGATTGTTGTAAAACACCACCAAAACATATTAATGAGCACATTTTTGTCATTAAGTACAATTCCTTTAATGTTCACGTTTCCATTATTCTGACTTTAAATGCTGCTTGCAAATCCACATCCAATCTATTCTCTTTTCCCGTAAACGCTTATCATACTTTTTTCTTTTTTTTATGTTTTTTATTTACTTCCTAGGAGAGAGAGAGAGAGACAGCGTGAGCAGGAGAGGGTCAGAGAGAGGGAGTCACAGACTGAAACAGGCTCCAGGCTCTGAGCCGGCAGTCAGCACAGAGCCCGATGCGGGGCTCGAACCCGCGAACCGCGAGATCATGACCTAAGCGAAAGTCGGGCGCTTAACCGACTAAGCCACCCAGGCACCCCTGTCATACTTTTTTTCTTAAAAAAACAAAACAAGATCAGGGGAACACAGCATGGAGCACACTTAAAAGTACATGTGACCCCTAAGCTCTGAAGCCTGAGACTCACACGAAACCTGCACAAATCTAGTGAAGGGAGAGGAATTCATACTATCTCTACCCTAATTAACCCCCAATCCACCGTGTCAGTTCCGACCTGTGTCCTCAGGGTTTCTTGAACTTCCATTGCTTCCTGAATGTCAAGCACTCAGTTACGTTGTACAAGTTCACTGGCAACTGCTGGTCTCTCAGGACTATTCTAAAATCCTTTTTGTTTGTAAATGACACCATTTGTCTAAGATCCTTTGAAGTCAGCATCTCCCCTCCCCCCATTTTCTCCACCTTTTTCACTTCCTCTCCCAGTTTACATTTTTTCCCGCCGGGGAGGGAGTGGGGGGCGTGTGTCCCTTCCACTCCCTTGTTAAATTCCTACCAAATTCCTATCAGCCGGGCCTTAGAAGCTCTCTCTCCCCTAGCCCACAATTTACAGCCCCTCCCCCCAGATAATCTCCCAGGTCCACATCTCCAGCCCTCCCATCACACCACATCTCAAATTTCTTCCAGAGATACAGGTAGGCTCCTGTAAAAACCCTCAAAATAAAGGCTCAGTGGGTCTAAAACCAAGCCTGGACCACCCTGTACAACGAACGTAGCCATCCGACTCATCCCCGAGCCCCTCACCTGCTTTACTGTTCGAGACCTGGTATGATCTTCTAAGTATTAGAAGTAACAGACTGAGCCCGGGACATTATTTGCTGCCTGCTGTGTTCTCTGCTGCATCCCTAGCTCCCAGAACGGTGCCTGTCACAGCGTAAGTGCTCAGTAAGTATCTGACAAATGAATTAACTGAGCAGAGCCCTTGAAGAGCCTCCCTTAGTCACTACCCTCGCAGCTTCCTCTTCCACAGCTGCTTCTGCCTTGGAAATGGCCTCACCCCAATCTATGACAATCCCTCCGCGTTCCTCAAGGCCCAGTAAAGGAGCCACTTTCTCTTTGAAGCCTTCTGTAAACGAATCTGAATTAACCACTCTTTCCCTCTGGGCTCTTGCATGTATCACTTGTATCTTTTTTTTTTTAAGATTTTATTTTTAAGTGATCTCTACACCCAGTGTGGGGCTCGAAGCCACAACCCTGAGATCAAGGGCTGCACACTCCGCCACCAGCCAGCCAGACGCCCGGGGCTTGTGTCTTTAAAGCTCAGTTCCTTCTGCTCCCCTCCATGCTGCCCCAGTCTACAGCATCCAGAGGGCAGAGACCGCTTCAGTCCGTTCCATGGCCCCAGGATCTAGCCCAAAACACAGAGGCTAATTAGTAAAGAAAGTCGAGCATGTAGCCTCTTAAATCTTTTTTTTAATAAAATGAAGAAAGGTCCCACGACAAAGGACACTTTTGGAGTGCATCACCTATACTATGGTTTCTCTTCAGATCGTATAGATCTTTTGCCTTTTGAGGGCATCACCTAAGTGCCTGACACTTAGTAGGAACTCACTAAGGAGTTATTAAACCAGATTGAAGATTGAGATTTTTTTTATCCTGCTTATTAACAAGGTGAGTAATCCTGGAAGAGGAAAAATCTTAGGCAAAGTCTCGCCATTTTACGACACTGGGAGTTAGATGATGAGACCCTCTCCTCTGAGTGGGTTTTGAGACCACAGGAGGCAAGCAGAGAAAATGAGGCTGCGGGTCGTGGGGGCTTCTGAGGGGGGAACAACAATACAGGGTCTCTATCCCTAGTCACAAGAACCCGCAGCATTACAAACTGGAAACGCCAGGCGGTGACAGGAGGCTGTAAACCTTCAATAAATCTGATTTTCAGTTCCCGGAGGGTTCTGCGTGCCTGATTACTTCAATCCTGAGGCTTCTGGTCCTAACAGTTCAAAAGGTAAAACTCAAAGACCAGAGTGGATCTGAAGCGTGTTCTCCCATATACCATCCAAGAGTTTCCCTCAGAGCTCAGGTCAATCCTTAAAAAGTGGATGATTTATGTGAACTCCCCGAAAGGCTCTAAGAGCTCTGAGTAAATTAAATCAAATTAAGACTCACTTAGATGAGGGGAAGAGGGTGAGGCCCAGAACCCACTCCCTCACTCCCGAGGTCTAGTGTCATGAATTCTCAGAAGTGGGAAATGAGCAGAAAAGCCCTATGAAGGTACCGCTCTGGGTGACTGGGAAGAGCAACACTGGAAGCGCTAAGGAACGCCAAGACGCTGGGGCCTTCCTTCCACGGATTCCCTGGGGCAACCCAGCACCGGAAGTTTCCAATCATTTCAGAAGCCACCTGCTTTGGTTTCTACAGGCATTAACGCCAGGCGTTGTGAAGGTGTGTGGGGCACCCTTTGATCCTTTGGGGAAGTGAGGGCCACGTCCCTTTCATCTCTGGATCCCTGCATTGCCTTCCTGCATAGAGACACCAGGGCTGTGTTAATTTCAGCGTTAATTTCATCTTCCCCCCCCTGCAAGGGTAAATGGTCAATTCAGGCAAATAGGCTGAGCGCAAGCTGAATGAGGAAGAGTTTACCAAGGTAAATTAAGAGGATTCTTTCTTGGCAAGGGTCACGTAGGAAACTCGTGAACCTGACAGAAGTGACCATCAGAGTTTCAAGCTGCCAGTCAGCTGAACGACAGAGAGAGACAGGAAGAGAGCGAGCAGGAGAAGGCCAAAAAAGAAGGCAGAGGATCCAAAGCAGTCTCTGCAAAGTGAGTACAGCGCCTGACGCAGGGCTCCAACCCACAAACATAAGATCGTGATCTGAGCCGAAGTCAAAAGTCCCACACTTAACAGACTGAGCCACCCAGGCAACCCTGTAAGCTTAACCTTCTTAATAAGCGTCATGAGTGTGAATGAGTTCTGAGACACCCATACAACCTAGAGAGTTACAGTAACTGCAAGAAGACGGGACTGTCCCGTCATCAAAGAGCTTGAAAGTAATGCGAACAGCGGCATACCAGGCGGGACCATGCTACAGGCAGACCATTCCAGGATCCTACTGAAATTCTTCAGTCACACTCTGAAGTTACTTTTTAAATGAGAAAAAAAAAAATTGCAAGTATGCAAATACACCACAAACGAATGACTCCCGTATCATTTATAATATTCTTAAGAACTCCAAACCTATCAAAAATGATTTACCTGTGCTAAGTGTTCAAGTATCTGCCAGTATGTTACTACTCAGCACCCAAAAGGGAAATGTAAACATTTTTGTCTCATTAGATAAAATCTTAGCCAGCACCTTTCTCTTTGGAAACTTAAAACCAGAGGATTCAGAAGTCTTCAGAAAATTCTCCAAAGGATTTGTCAGCTAAAGGTAACAGATTCTGTACAAATGTGACACCTTCCCTAAAGACATGAAAACGTTAAAATGAACTTAAGCACCATCCAGTAACCACAGATCCCATACTGCTTACTGTTCCACAGGCCATGTTTTACATGGTAATTCGTTAATCTGCACAACCCTATAAACTCCATCTTTATCACCACTGGGCAGTTGTGGAAACCGAGGCAAGGCGATTCAAGGCGCCTGCAAAAAAAAATACAGTTGCGTAGTGGGGGAGAGGCGATCCCTGGCAGCCTGGCCAGAGTCTACGCCTCTGGTTTCCAAACTTCACTGCACACTGCCATCTCCAGGGGGATCTTTAAGACCCCATCTCCGGCCCGATTAACTCGACATGGGCTGCCACCTGGGATCCGGGGTGTTGTTAAAGGTTCCCAGGTGAGTCTGAGCAAAGTTTGGGAACCGCTTGGTCTGCGCTTTTAACCACTAGCTGTATTAGCAGCGTCGCTGTGGTTCTGCCGCTTTTCTTGCCCCAGAGCTTCTTCACCAACGCGCCGAACCCGGTGCGAAAGCAGCGAGAGAAAACAAAAGGGGCGGCGAGCGGGGGCTGGGGGTTCCGCGGGCGGGCCGCTCCGGA
>NW_027530974.1:13820816-13970553 GCF_008692635.1 Crocuta crocuta
TCGCTCGCTCCCGCCCTGCCCCCGCCGCGCCCAGGCCCGCGCAGCCGCAGTGGGCCGCGCCGGCCTGGGCTGCGGGAAAGGGGCGGTCCTTCCCTCCCCGCTGAGCGGAGGCTGCCTTTCTGTAACCCAAGACAGGCCCTCTCGTTTTTCTGTAAAACACCAGCGGCAGCGTGAAGGAATGTTTTCAGTTGAGGGCATCTTTGAGAGCAGCGTTGGCTTTTACGGTTCGGAAGAGAATTGGAAAAATGTCTTGCACAGAGTGCACAGCCCTGTAGCAAACTGTTTTCACCGACTGGGTCCGGGATCCGACCCCACCGGCTTTGCCCTGGGATGAAAGAGTTAACCATTCTAAGCCTTGGTTTCTTCATTCATAAAATGGGAATGATAATCAACTGTTTCCACATCATCACTTTCCACTTCAACCTCCAGGAGGCTTTTGTGCCCTTCACACCAAAGGAGGTCGCCTTTGTCAGGTCACTGGTGAGCTCCATGTGGTCAATGCCATTTATTACGAATCTGCCCTCATTTTTTTCTCCACCTCGGTGGCCCTCAAAGCAATACCTTATACCATTTTTAAGACACATTCTTCTCCTGCCTTCAGGGACATCATACTTATGTTCTCCCTTCCTGTCCACTGCTGTTTCAACAGTTGTTCCCAAGGCTCCATCGCCAGCTTCCTGGTCTCCGTGTTTGCTCTATCATGCTGGCAATTCTTCTATCAGGGCAGGGATGGATGCCCAATTCTCTATCTTCAGCCTGCTCCTTCAGTTCACACCAGTTGCTTACTTAACATGTATCCAACAGGCATTTCAAACCCAACATACCCCAAATTGACAATGTGATTGCACATTCACCTCCTAACTTGCTCATCTCGTCTTTCCCATTTCAGTAAATGGCACCAGCGCCCACCGAGTTGCTCAAATTAAGCCACTTGAAATCACCCATTTCCTCACTTCCTCATCCCCCATATTAACTCATCAGGTCCAATCCAATCCACTCTATTTCTTTTTTTATACATAAATTTTTTTATTTATTATTTTTGAGAGAGAGAGCGCAGGAGGGGCAGAGAAAGAGGGAGAGAGAATCCCAAGCAGGCTCAGCACTTGTCAGTGCAGAGCCTGATGCAGGGCTTGAACTCATGAACAGGGCTCGAGATCAGGACCTGAGCCGAAACCACAAGTTGGCTGCCCAAAGGTTAACTCTCTCATCACCTGAGCCACCCAGGTGGCCCCACTCTATTTCTAAAGTATTCCTGGAACCTGCTCCCCTTTTTCCATCTTCACTGTAATCAACCTAGTGCAAGGCACTGTCAGCTTCTACAAGGGACACCAACAGGTCCCCAGATTCTACTCTTTTGCCGTCTACACCCTTGTGATCCACCCTTGACATGGCAGCCAAAGAGAATCATCTGAAAGATGAACCAGATCACGTTGCTCTCCTGCTTGAAAGCCTCCAGCTGCTTCCTGTGCCCTCAGAATAAAATTACCAAGTCCTAACATTTGAACTCTTCCTGATATTCTATCCAAAGCACCGTTGACCGTTGAATAACACGAGTTTGAACTGTGTGGGTCCACTAATGTGCAGATTTTTTTCAACGAATATAGTGGAAAATTTTTTGGGAGATTTGTGATGATTAGAAAAAACTTGAAGATGAGCTGCCTACCCTAAAATACCAAAAAAAGTAAAAAACAATTAGATATTATTGTAAGAATACAGTATATGATACATATACAGAATATGTGCTAATTTACTATTTATATCAGCAAGGCTTCCGGCTAACAGTAGGCTATTAGTAGTTAAGTTTTGGGGAAGTTTAAAGTGATATGTGAACTTTCGACTGGGAGGGGATCTATGCTCCTAACTCCCCTTTCAAGGGTCAGCTGTACTACTCACCTATCACGACCTTGACATGTAAGCCACAGTAACCTTATCTGTGTTCCTTGAAAATTCCAGGTTCAGTTCCACCTTGAGGCCTTTTCAGAAACGTTTCTCCAGAATGTTGCATTGCTGGCTTCTTTGTGGCATTCAGATCTCAGCTTAAATATCATCCCTTTAGGTAGGTCTTCCCAGATAATTCAAGTTACTCATGTGATCACTTCCTATACACAGCCTGCTTCTCAACTTAGTACACTATCTGATAATTTACCTAATAATTGTTTAAGAAAAAGTTCTTTAGTACTTTATGTTTTACACCATTTATTTAAAAAAATTTTAACGTTTATTCATTTTTGGGAGACAGAGAGAGAGCAAGCCGGGGGAGGGGCAGAGAAAGAGGGAGACACAGAATCCGAAGCAGGCTCTAGGCTCTGAGCTGTCAGCACAGAGCCTGACGCAGGGTTAGAACCCATGAACCGTGAGATCATGACCTGAATTGAAGTCAGATGCTTAACCTACTGAGCCACCCAGGTGCCCCGTACATCACTTATTTTATTATTTTTTTAATGTTTTTATTTATTTCTAGGAGAGAGAGAGAGAGAGACAGCGTGAGCAAGGGAGGGTCAGAGAGAGAGGGAGTCACAGACTGAAAACAGACTCCAGGCTCTGAGCTGGCAGTCAGCACAGAGCCCGTTGCGGGACCCAAACCCACGAACCGCGAGATCATGACCTAAGCGAAAGTCGGACGCCTAACCGACTAAGCCACCCAGGCGCCCCTACATCACTTATTTTAAATTCAGGACTCAGACTAGAGTGAGGCCTGTAAGGCATTCATTTCAGGTGCAAACTTTAAGGGGAGTCAGAAGCTGAGTATTCAAGATGAATAATATTTTATTTATTTTTAATGTTTATTTTTGAGGGCAAGTGGGGGAGGGGCAGAGAGCGAGGCAGACACAGAATCTGAAGCAGGCTCCAGGCTCAGAGCTCTCAGCACAGAGCCCAATGCAGGGCTTGAACTCATGGACTGCGAGATCATGACCTGAGCCAAAGTTGGCTGCTTACCAGACTGAGCCACCCACGCGCCCAAAAATATTTTAACATTATTTTAAAAAATTCAAAATTCATGCAAAAAAAANTTGGGCACCCCACTCTTGATTTCAGCTCACATCATGAGCTCGAGGTTTGTGGGATCGAGCCCATGTGGGGGCTCTGAGCTGATAGCACGGAACCTGCTCAGTATTCTCTCTCCCTCCCTCCCTCCCTCTCTGTTTCTCTCTCTCTCTCTCTCTCTGCCCCTTCCCCGCTGTACGTGTGCACACGCATGCTCATCTCTCTCAAAACAAATAAACAAACATTTAAAAATGTATACATATTAAAAGGGCTAGTAAGAAAAAACAGTGATAAACAAAAGTAAGTATTAGAAAACAAATGGGTAGAGAAAACAACTACGATTACATGAGTTGTTTTGTAGGAATGATTAAGGACCAAGATTTGAAGCATGTGACACATTGTATTGATTTAAGTGACAGTAACTAGCCAGAAACTAGGAAGACTGATTTGCAAAATGAAAACAAAAAACAAAGTTTTTAAGTACAGTTAGAGAATCAACATCAATATTAAAGGCTATTGGCCTAATCTGACTTCAGCAACTGGTTGAGAGTCGATTTGCGAACATAGTAGCAAGGCACAGAGAAAGCTTTGGTGATAAAACTTTGGGGACAAGCACAAAAGCTGCTTAAGAAGGCCCCTATATGGGGGCGCCTGGGGGGCTCAGTCAGCTAAGCCCTGGATTTCAGCTCAGGTCATGAGCTCACCGTTCACNAGACTGGATCCGGGACTGCTGGGATTGAATGGGGCAAGTGAGATGAGCTATGTGAGGACAGGCCCAATATAAACCCCCTCATCTTAGTTAGTTAGCTCTGTACACACCTAAAACAGTGAAAGGTACATAGGAAACACCTAGTAAATGCTGATCGTTTTGTCGTAGGACTCAAATAAGATAAAGCACGTGGCTTCTCGTTGGGGGGAACACCTCTCGGCTGCTCTTGATGATTTCTTCCATATGGAGAAAGCCCCTCCATGATGTAACACACTCTAGGCCTTTCCTGGGTGAGGAGAGGAGACTTGTAGGATAGTAAGTTGGGGACAAAGGAGTCTGGCCCGTCCTCTCTTCTTTATCTTGGCTGCAAACTTCCAGCCAAGAACACTCATTCTATTCCATAAGGACTGGCTGCCGGGTGAGGAGGCGGGGGTGACTGGGGTTTTCTGTGACTGGACGGGCAAGTCTTAATCAGAGGTTGGGTAACAGGAATTCTGCTTGCTCATGAATATTGTATAAGCCATGTGCTTCATCAGCCTTACCAGAAATGGAAGTGATGTTCTTGCCACTTTATGCTGACACTCATTTCTCGGTTGGTGCAGACAAGAACGAGAGAGGGGTGCTGTTTACTGAGCCCTCCCCCGACCTCCCAGAAATAGTACCTGATACAGAGAAAGTGATCAAATGACCAAGTCGATAGAGACAGATGCCTCAGTATCCAGTAGATTTTGAAACCACAGGTACTGGGAAATAATCAACCTTTATTATTGTAATTCAATTAAGCAAACACCTTTGCTCATAAATTT
The DNA here is from genome assembly GCF_008692635.1 of Crocuta crocuta. NCBI lineage: Eukaryota > Metazoa > Chordata > Mammalia > Carnivora > Hyaenidae > Crocuta > Crocuta crocuta. Next base: position 13,825,317 of record NW_027530974.1, read on the forward strand.
TCAATTTACCAAGTTTCATGGGTTCCTACAAAGCACCAAATCCAAACAAAAAGACTACGCCCACCACTAGAGAATGGCCTTTACTTATTGTGCCCAATCATTATTGTTCTGACCATTGCATTATTGGTCAATGGCATGTTTGTGCCTTGTTTTGCAGTGTTTTAAGATCATTTTTAATCCCGCCATGTCTGTTAAATCCAAAGACAGTGGAAAATTTAAAAGGGCTAATAAGGAGCACTTGGGTTGCTCGGCCCTTTGGGCACCCCACTCTTGATTTCAGCTCACATCATGAGCTCGAGGTTTGTGGGATCGAGCCCATGTGGGGGCTCTGAGCTGATAGCATGGAACCTGCTCAGTATTCTCTCTCCCTCCCTCCCTCTCTCTCTGTTTCTCTCTCTCTCTCTCTCTGCCCCTTCCCCGCTGTACATGTGCACACGCATGCTCATCTCTCAAAACAAACATTTAAAAATGTATACATATTAAAAGGGCTAGTAAGAAAAAACAGTGATAAACAAAAGTAAGTATTAGAAAACAAATGGGTAGACAAAACAACTACGATTACATGAGTTGTTTTGTAGGAATGATTAAGGACCAAGATTTGAAGCATGTGACACATTGTATTGATTTAAGTGACAGTAACTAGCCAGAAACTAGGAAGACTGATTTGCAAAATGAAAACAAAAAACAAAGTTTTTAAGTACAGTTAGAGAATCAACATCAATATTAAAGGCTATTGGCCTAATCTGACTTCAGCAACTGGTTGAGAGTCGATTTGCGAACATAGTAGCAAGGCACAGAGAAAGCTTTGGTGATAAAACTTTGGGGACAAGCACAAAAGCTGCTTAAGAAGGCCCCTATATGGGGGCGCCTGGGGGGCTCAGTCAGCTAAGCCCTGGATTTCAGCTCAGGTCATGAGCTCACCGTTCACGAGCTCGAGCCCTGCATTGGGCTCTGCGCTAACAGTGCAGAGCCTGCTTGGGATTCCCTCTCTCTCTGCCCCTCCCTCTCTCACCCTCTGAAAATATATAAATAAACTTAAAAAAAAGAAAGAAAGAAAATGAAGGCCCCTAAACTATTACTTCCCTGATTCAGCACCATCAGCATCAGGTGGAAGCTTGTAGCAAACGCAGCATCTCGGGCCCCATCCGGCCCTGCCGAGTCAGAACCTGAATTGTCACAGGGTCCCCAGGTGATTCATATGGATTTAACGTGTGAGAAGCACTGCGCAAGGACACTCGCCACGAAAGGGGTTCCTTCTGTCAATGGGTTCTTACAGCAGCCATGATAAATGAGAATTTGGTGGAATTGGAACCAGAGAAAGACGCTATAAAAGAAGAAGCTATAGTATTTCACACTTTATTGGCAGGTGTCCCTCTGAGTGACTGAAAGGCACTATTGCCATTTGAGTTACAGGAATCGTAGATTTGTAGAGGTATCTACAGTACACTGATATTCACTTATCTTTTTTTTTCTTAAACTGAGATGTAAATATCTTGGTATCTCTAATTTTAAACGTTTAAAGATGCCAGAAGAAACCATTTAAAAGCTACATAACTGTTTCTTGTGAAGCAATGCACAGTTCCAAGAGTAAGGTAAGCTGTGGAAGCCAGAAAGGTAACATCGTCATGGCATTTTGAAAAGGAAAGCGGAGATGGGAGCCGGAGAGGCGGAAGAGGGGAATTCCAACACGCAGGAGCAAAGGTTAGAGCCGAGTTGAAGAATAAAAAAAAAAAGGTACAGGGGCCCCTGGGTGGCTCAGTCAGTTGAGCGTCTGACTTCGGCTCAGGTCACGATTTTGCGGTTGGTGGGTTTGAGCCCCACGTCGGGCTCTGTGCTGACAGCTAGCTTGGAGCCTGCTTCTGATTCTCTGTCTCCTTCTCTCTCTCACCCTCCCCTACTCATGCTGTCTCTTTCTCTCTCAGAAATAAATAAAACATTAAAATTAAAAAAAAAAAAAAAGAAGGTACAGGGGAGGACATCAAAGACTGAGGCCGAAGCTAACAGAGACCGAGAAGGCAAGTACTGTCTGGAGAGATACTCAGGACGGCCAAGTTGGACACGAAAGAGTATCTTCAACACAAACTAATGTGAATGTACAGCGAGAGGCAGTTCACCTGCATCTATTTATGTTTCAAAAACGTGTCACGCTATCACACAATGTAATGGGGGCACCTAATCTCACCTTTCTGCTCCGAAAAAGAAAAGAAAGGTGCTGCATGGTGCATGTAAGTAGGAAACCTCTTCGTTTTTGCTAATCTGTGCTCTGATCTGTATGATTTATGAAATATTCCTAAACAGCCAAGTGACACCATTCATTAAGTTGGAGGGACGCTACACGGGGAGAGGAGACTACATGCTCTAGTGCTATAAGTAAATGGTTTTCCTTAGAAAAAATATTTCTTAGACATTACATCTGCACCACTACAGAGTAGTAATCCACACTGAAACTTTTTAGTAAGAATTAGGACCACAAAAAAAAGAGAGAGAGACAGAATTATTACCTGTAGTTAACTCTCAGCTTAATATAGGCAGGGTCAAAAAGTCCTAATAATTGAAAAGCATTGAAGAAAAAAGCAAATATTAGGTTCTAGCACGCAAAGAGTTACTTCCTGTCTATCTACATGTCAGTGGAAGCTGATACTCAGAGAGTCTAGTATGAAACTAAAAAGGGTCCTTTACATGCAGTTAAATTGACGGTTCTCACCCCTGGCCATACCGAGCATTTACAAAAATACCTATTCCTGGGCCCCATCTCTGGACACTGATTTTTTTTTTTTTTTTAGGTTTTATTTATTTTTGAGAGAGACAGAGTACAAGCCGGGAAAGAGGCAGCGAGAGAGGGAGACACAGAATCTGAAGCAGGCTCCAGGCTCCAAGCTGTCAGCACAGAGCCTGAGGCAGGCCTCAAACTCACGAACTGTAAGATCATGACCTGAGCCAAAGTGGGACGCTTAACCAGCTGAGCCACCCGGGCGCCCTGCCAACAGTGACTTAACAGTGACTTAATCAGTCTGAGCACACACCCCCACCCCACCCCCAGCGCCTTCAAAGGGCCAGCCACCCCGTCACTTAGGTTTGTAACTCTCGGTGCAGGGGCCTGAGCCCCGCAACCTCTGCCCAACACTTTGGGCTGGCTGACCCCCGAAGGCCACCGTGGGGGGGGTGGGGAGGGGGGACAGGCAGCTCACTCACGCCGGTGCCGCACGAGGGAGGCTGCGGCTCTGTAGGGAGCACGGGTGTGCCCAGGCTGCCCCAGGCATGTGGTCTTTTTGTAAACACATGGACACAGCACAGGCAGGAACGTGCTGCAACTGGCTGTGCCCTAGCCTCGGCCAGGCCTCCCCAGCTGGAAAGGTCTTGCTGCCATTCAGGAAACAAGAAACGCTCTGGCGTCCCGAGCAGCTCTCATTCCAGCAAAACTGTTCCTCATGCCTCCTCCTGATGCCTCTTCCAGTCCCGTTTATTTCCCTGAATGATCCCTCTGCTTCCATTTTTCACTCTTCCTAATCCCTGCTCTCCCACACGAGATCTGCTGCCCCGGGGATCCAGAGTCTCCACGTTGTCTGTCTGTCTGTCTGTCTCTCTCCCAATGCTTTTTCTTTTCTTTTTTCTTTTTTAATTTTTTTTAAACATTTACTTATTTTTGAGAGAAAGAGGGAGGATGTAGGGGAGAGGTAGAGAGAGAGGGAGACACAGAATCCGAAACAAGCTCCAGGCTCTGAGCTGTCAGCACAGAGCCCGATGCGGGGCTCAAGCCCACTAACTTCAAGATCATGACCTGAGCTGAAGTCAGACGCTTAATCGACTGAGCCACCCAGGCGCCTCCATGCCTCTTGGTTACCACCATTGCTACTGACTGGGCCTCTCCCTGGTGACCAGAAGAAAGCTCTAAATGCCTTCATTGTTCTCTCTTCTAACAGAGAATGCCGTGGATAAGCATGCTTCCCGTACCCCCTGCTTCATGTTAGACGTGCCTGTAGGCCAACATCAGTCCCCAACCTAGTCTACTGTGACCAGATTGCAGGTCACCCGATGGAAAACATGGGCAAGAATTGCTTTCACCCTGTGTGTGTGTCTCCTAAAAGGAGACTGTCAGGGGCTGTTTCTTAGACTATTCAAGGGGAAATATGCCTCGAACAGCTAAGTTAGAGACAAGGTACCCAGTGTGTATCTAGGAGTGTTTAGCTTGAGTTGCTTCGAATCAGACGTTTACGTATAGTCAACAGCAAGATTTCGAACACTTTGTGATGTGCTGAGAATCTCATAAAGGGAGGGAGAGAAAGCAGTTCAAGTGCACAGAAAGTACTGGATTCCTCTGCTTTAACTCGTGTATTGTCTCCGCTTATGCACACAAATGGAAGTGAACAGATGCATTTGTGGTCTTAATAAACCGTCGTATATGCCGAGGAAAAGGTTGGGGAGCACACCGAGCGGTCTGTCCCTCTGTCGTTGGGGTTCTGCTCCCGCGGGGAGTCTAATGGCCTGTGCTCACCCACTGCTCACCAGGCCACTCCTTGCCTGCTCGCACCTGCGGACATACCTGCCAAAACACAGCACTGAGAGAGCACAAGCCAGTAGTCCGTGAAGGACTTTGCACGCAACTTCAGTACAGGAAATGTGACCGGAAAAGCAGCAGCCTCATCCTTCCCGCCCCCTGGGGGCTGCAGTGAAGAGGAAACACTGAGCGGTTTCCAAGAGGGTAGGATGGCCTAGCAGGGAGGGAAAGACATTAGCACATCCCGGCAACCGATGTCCCACTGCTTCCTGAAAGCTCATCCCGCCGCCCAGCGAACCCTGCGTCCTCACGGTTTTCTGCAACATCGTCTGCTCCACAAACACCTGTTGAGGCCCCACCTATTGGTATTCTAGTGCATTCCAGGGACACACTAATGGTATTAATGTTATCTTAAACTATTATAACGATGACGAGAGCTATCATTTGCTGATAGCACACTAGTGTCAGGCAGGGTTCTCAGCACTTTGCACGTTTTTTGGTTTGTTTTATGTTTTTTTAATGTTTAATTTATTTTGAGAGAGAGTGTGTGCACGTGAGTGGGGGACGGGCAGAGGGAGCGAGAGAACCCCAAGCAGGCTCCACACTGTCAGCACAAAGCCCAACGCAGGGCTCGAACTCATCCACTGTGAGATCATGACCTGGGCCGAAGTGGACGCTCAACCGACTGAGCCACCCAGGCGCATTTTGGAGATGCATTCTTTTGCCCATTTTAGAGATGAGGAAATAAGGGACAGTCAGGCACCAATGAACCCATGAAGAGTTACTAGGCTAGAGGTGAGGTCACTGGTGTTTTGCATGTGGCTGTGACAGCCTAGAGGCTGACTGGCCCAGACTTTGCTTTGCAAGAAGGAGCCCCAAAGTGAGGCCTGTCCTCAGGGCCCACCTGGGAACCTGAAATCCAGGCATGTTGCCACAAACTGCTGGAAGGTGCCTGTGTTCCGTTGGTCAGGCTGGACACATGGCCCAGCCTCGCAGGGCCAGCTCCTGGCAAACGGTCCCTGGTTATACGGACGCTGGGGCTCCCCTGAGAGGGAGCCGAGCCAGGCGAGCCCGGTTGTGCGGTGATCCGTGGTCCCAACACAGCAGGGGGCCCCTCCCGGACTGGCAAGACTTAGAGGGAGAGAACAGAGAGGACAGAGGGCCCGCCGGTGTTCGGAGCGGAACAGGGGACGCGCGGGCCATGCCCCGGCCAGACACCTCTGCACTCTGCCCTGGGAGGGGAGTCAGGGAGGGGCCCGTGCGCGGGGTCCTGCTGTGCAGATTCAGGCTCAGCGGGGAGAAGACTTTCCTTGTGGGAACAAGGGGCTTCCAGCATCAGTGTGAAGCAGAGGCCCGGGTGCGTGGGTGGGTTTGGAGCCTGGACTCTAGGGGTGAAGATGGAGAGCTGGTGGGCTCAGGCCGGGGAATCTGCCCGTCCTATGGGCCAAACCCAAATGCCCTGCTTCTGCCTCTAATCACAGATGGTGGGTCACCTCCACATCATCACTGGCTTTACTTCCTCAAACTCCGAGGACGAAGGCACTGCCCGGAGGACCGCAGGGAGCTCAGTGGGCTTTCGGAGTCACCCACACGGCCTCGCACGGAGCCCACCGCTACTTACCTGCAGAAATAATGTCTGCAGAGCGCCCAGCCTGGGGAGCCAGTGCCCAAGTCCATCTGACCTTTACCCGCTCCTACTCTCTGCGAAAGGACTGGGGAAGCAGGATGTCCTGGCATCTTGGAGGTCAGCCTGGAGGGAGTGCTGAGTCAGAAACGGGTTACTGTCCCCACACCCCCTTGTTTATGCTCTGGTAGGGTGCAGTCTGGAAACACGGGCCAGACTATTTGCTCTTTCTCTTGGTTTTTTTGTTGTTTTTAATTGCCTTATCTACTCATAGGGGGTCACAAACATCCTGTCTTCGTCTTCTAACAGAGAGCGTCGCCGCTAAATGTCTGTAATGCCTTACTGCTTCTTCACAACTGCAGCCCTAAATCAAATCGGACCTGGGAGCCTGTCCCACAAGCCAAATGGGATGCAGCCAAGGATCAGATCCAGCGTTCAAATTGGGCCTTTTTCTTCTCTTCGTTGTCATAGCTCCACGACTTTTTGCTTTTGAGGCAACTGCATTTGACCCAAACCTGATGATGTGGTCAAGTGGGAAGAGAGTGTCCATTAGCTCCCTATTTCACATCTGTCACTAAATTTAACCTCTGATGTGAAGTCTCAAATTCTCTGCCCTAAAAATAGCTTGGAGCTGAAATGGGAGTGGAAGGGAAGATCAATCAGAATTTGGCTAAATGCCCACAAATTCCTCCTGTCCTACCTGCACAGTCTTCACATCTACCATTTGGTGGGGGGGTGGGAGGGGCGGCTGGGTCCAGATGCACCACTGCTCTTCCCCATCAGAATTCACCCACCTGTTTAAAAAAGTATTTTTATTTATTTTGAGAGAGAGAGAGAGAGAGAGTGCAAGCAGGGGAGGGGCAGAGAGAGGGAGAGACAGAATCCCAAGCAGGCTCCTGGCTGCCAGCACAGAGCCCAATGCGGGGCTCAGACTCACAAACCATGAGATCATGACCTGAGCTGAGATCAAGAGTCAGATGCCTAACCAACCGAGCCACCCAGGCGCCCCAGAATTGACCCACATTAGTGAACACTAGATAGCACAATCTCTGTGGGGGACACTACTCACCTTTGGAAAGTTTTTGGAAAGCTGGCTAACTTTCCCTTAGAAATTTGACCTCATGCAAATATCCCCGGAAAACTATTTTTGGAAAAGAAAACAAGTATTAAGTTAAAGGCTTCCTGCCAACAATCTCAATATAATGGTGCTTTATCAGCTTTTAGTTGAAACGAAAAACTACAATGGTTTATGCTAAATATATCCCATTTAAATGAAATCTAAGTTCCAGCAATTAAAATAGTATGCAGTCTTCTTTTTAATAATTTTTTATGTTTTATTTTATATTTGAGAGAGAGAGAGAGACAGAGAGTGAGTTGGGAAGGGGCAGAGAGAGGGAGACACAGAATCTGAAGCAGGCTGCAGGCTCTGAGCTGTCAAGCACAGAGCCCCATGTTGGGCTCGAACTCATGAGCAGTGAGATCATGACCTGAGCCAAAGTCGGCCACTTAACTGAGTGGACCACCTAGGGGCCCTGTACATGAGTCTTTTTATTCATTTTTCACAGAACTTAAAGTTCCAGCATTCTTAAACTACACACACACACACACACACACACACACACACACACAGAATTCTCTACAATGGCATTCAGTAGGTCTTATAATTTAGACTTCATGGCATCAAGGAAGTCTGGGTTTTTTGTTTTTTTGTTTTAACTTAGTTTATTGTTACCTATTGACATTTCAGTTCTGCATCTTCTACTTTGGCCAGCCGTAAAATTAAGTCATTCATTTCCAGATGGTACATTAAGAATATGGTCCTTGTTTATGACTTCAGCTTGTGTGTTTATCTGACACACAAATGACTCTGGAGAACTCGACTATTTGCAGCTAATTAGTCATTTAACAACAGACAGCCTCAACTATTTTTCTCGTTGTCTAAGTCCCTGCATTACCAGATGGGGCCCCATGAACACTTGCTCTCTCAGCCTGGAGGTTGGCACTGGGAAACGGCCATACTTCTGAGCAGCAGGAAGGTGTCTGGAGTTCAGAGCCAGCATGGCGTATGGGGGTGAGCTGGTGCACTGCTCCCACCACACAAGAGGCGACACTGCTGCTGCACACAGGGTGTGCTGATGTCAGCTGCCGAAAACAGCTCTTCAGCCCTATCTTCAGAGTCTACGGTGTCTGCCAATATGGAAGACCAAAGCTCAGAAAGATGGCGGCCGTGCGTTGGATGTTTTAAAATTCTCAATCTGTAAACCTGGAGGGATTTGGGGCTTCATTTCCAAGAGCCATCTCGATTTTTTGACGGCTTTTAGCGAACCTCACGATTAGCCATATAGATGATTTAAGATCAAAATGCTGTCAAGCTGTATTGTCACCTTTTATGGTTTTTGTAAAATTAATAGAGAGAGCAATAAGGTAAGGTGACTGAAGGAAGGAGAGGTGTTGGTTCATTTTTTACATTGTGAAGTTGTCATGGGCATGGCTTTCTTGAAACTTTCACCAAACACACACACACACACACACACACACACACGTCAGTCCAGTTTAGAGCTTCATCCTGAGCTTCTACCTTCCCCAGGTGTAGACCGGGCCTAGGCTCAGTGGACCCTCATGGAGCAGAAGATGGATAAGGCTGATCTGTGCTCACTTTTGCTCTTCCTCTCTCTTGTGGTTTTAGGTTTTCCTGGGCAGGGCAGGGAGGAGGACATACCCAGGGGAAGGGGGAAGATGTTTCCCTGAACTAGGCACGGCTATAATCCTCTGCAGAGAGCCTGAGCTCTGTCTCTGTCTCCCTGGCCCTCGCTGTGTTCCGACACAGGAAATCTGTCTCCTCTTTCCCCTTAGCCTCTGGTTACTGAAGTGCCCTTGACCATCCCCCCATCCCACACCACAGACAGTACTCTGAGAAGCTCCCCAAGTCTCTCTCTCCTGCCCCTCAGGAGACTATAAGGTACCCTAGAGTTTGTTAAATGCTTGTTTATCTGTTTCCCACAGAGGCACAGGATTTGAGCCAGTTAATCAGTCAGACTAAATAAAGACACTAGGCGGACACGATAAAAGCCATTGTGCATCATTATGGGCTTAACTAAATTACATGCATGAGAGATGAATGTTTGCTTGATGATGGAACTCCCCAGCCTGGATGGCTCTTAGTAAATCCCACCAACAAAATCACAGAGTATATAAATGACATGTTATAGGCAGCGCCCAACCTATGGAAAGGCTGAGCTCCAAAAGTTTTTAAGTTGGTGCTTAGAAACACAAGATGCATTTTTCCTCCGCATCACAAGGTTATAAATGGTGATTTGGTTGCAAAGCCTTTTCTTTTCTTTTGTAAAGTTTATTTATTTATTTTTAGAGCTACAGAGACAGTGTGAGTGGAAGAAGAGCAGAGAGAGAGAGGGAGAGAGAGAATCCCAAGCAGACTCCACACTGTCAGCAAGGAGCCCAATGTGGGGCTTAAACTCATGATCTGTGAGATTATGACCTGAGCTGAAACCAAGTCAGACGCTTAACCGACTCAGCCACTCCCGAGCCCTGGTTGCGAAGCCTTTTCTACAGAAGGCGGTATAACCCTCAACGTGGCCAGATAACAGGAGCCAGAGTTCTGAGTCTGGGTGTGGGAACCACATCCTCTGAGGAGAGGAAGAGAAAGAAGTGCTCTTACCCCTTTCAGGGTCCAAAGCCAGCCCCAATGGCCCTCCTCCACAGCAGATCCCCCTTTCTCCAGGGAACTAACCTTCATTTGCCCTAAACTCTTACACTTCACGTGTGTCAGCCCCGACTTCAGTAGGGAATCCAACCTCCTTCTCCATCTCTCTGCTCAAACCCTGATCCCTCACTAAGATTAGCAGAAAAGCAAACAGTTAATTAGTCCAAACTGACATGTGATTGTCTAGTAGCCCTTTCCTTTATTTAAGAGCTTAGGTCTTTGGGGGAAAAATGCTTCCTTGTTTGGGATTTCACAGGGCTCTAAGAGTTTGGAGGATGGAATAGGGCTCAAGAGAACAATAGATCTATTTTGCTGAAAGGCTGCTTCAGACTGTAATTATCCTTCTTTCTCAACTCTTAGCCCCTTGGGGTAAAAGCCAGCCATTTCTGGCATTAGAGCAGCACAGGACTGCCCACACCACCCCCCACCCCCATGCTTGATGACTCTGCCTTGTTGAAGAAGGGCCATTCATTCCACCACTGGAATGCATGTTGATACTGACTTCTGGTTGCATGTTGCTTGGGGCAGTTTAGCATCCTTTAACTTTCTTTGGGAAAAAGCACTCATTTGGAGGGATTACCCCTCTCCTACTGGATGTATCAAGTGGGATTTTCAATCACGGTGACCATCCTGTTTGTAGCCAATGGCCACGCAAGCAACCCCCAGCAGGCTAATTGCTGTCTTCCTCTCTAAATTTAGTGACAACAAGCCAGTGGGGCTGGGATGGTTCACCCTTTCTAGTAGGGATGTCCAGATAAGACCATTTAGTAATTTCTGCTATTAGGGCTTTGGAGATGCCTCAGCCTGTCCGCTGTGAAGCTGCCTTTCTCCTTTCTCCTTCTTGTGCCCCAATATCCTCCGACGGGAATTCCTGTTTTGTTCAAGTTGGCCATAATTGGTTTCTGTTGCTTTACACCAAACACCCCTCCCCTGGTGACAGTTCCACCCTCCCTCCCTTGCTCTGTCTGTACCATGAAGGCGGGGACATCCCAAAGGGATGACATACCTCTTAGCCCACAGAAGGAACTCACTCCTACCTCAAAACGTATCCTCATACCCTGACCCCACAGTCAAACCTAGAAAGCACCCTTTTGGTGCTTCTGCTGGTTGGTTTCCAAGTGTCTGTTGGAAGATTGGTGGGTCCTGGTTTGCCTTCTTCTCCATGAACAGCGAGGAGGGTCCACCGTCTCCTCCCACACATCTTGAAATCAGTCTCCTCACATTTTTAGCTAGCCACACTTCCTGGAATTCCTTAGCAGATTTTATTGCATTTGTTTCCAAAGCTTTGGTTTTATGTATTCACCCAAATGGAATCTGTCATTAGTTAAACTCCTACCAGGATAATAAAATAAACTGAAAAAGTTAAGGCCACATAAGATGCTGTTTTGCATCGTTTCCCAATGAAGTTGAAGACAAAATGCTTTGGAGATGATGCAAATCTGAGTAAGTGCAGGTTTCATTAGCATCTCTCTATAAATTCGCTTGCCAGTAAGCTGACATTTATTCAGTATTTTCACATCACAAAGCACAGTACCTGTACCTTTTGAAAATGCTGTCAACTGCCTGGAACTCCTGAGTGAGCTTAAGGTGTTTCCTGACCAGTGTGTCTTGTTGCAGTAGCAGGCCAAAATGCTGGGGTACAAAATTCTCTTGGAAATGCTGGGATCAAAATCAGCTCAAGCTCTAAGAGACAGTGGAGGGTGAAGTCAACAGTCAAATTCAGGCAGGCTGATTTTAGGGTTACACTGCTTCTCCAAGAAGGAAGGGACTGGATGTTTTTATGTTGAACTTTGTTGGCTTTTGTTCAAATTTATTTATTATGAGAAAGAGAGAGGGAGAAGAAGAGACAGAGAGAGAGAGAGGCAGAGAAAGAAAGGCAGAGAGGGAGAATCCCAAGCAGGCTCTACACTCTCAGCACAGAGCCCAATGTGGGGCTCAATCTCACAAACCATGAGATCATGACCTGAGCCGAAATCAAGAGTTGGACACTCATCATGGATACTGGCCTGTAATCTTTCACTTGTGATGTCTTTGCCCAGTTTTGGTATCAGGATAATGCTGGCCCCATAAAATATGTTTGGAAGTGTTCCCTTTTCCTTAGTGTTTTGGAATAATTTGAGAAGGATAAGTTTTAACTTCTTTAAATGTTTTGTAGAATTCACCTGTGGAGCCATCTGGTCCTAGACTTTTGTTTTGTGGATATTTAAATTACTTATAATTGGTCTATTCAGTTTTTCTATTTCTTCATGATTCAGTCTTAGAAAGTTGTGTGTTTCTAAAAATTTATCCATTTCTTCAAGGTTTTCCAATTTGTTGGTGTACAATTGTTCCTAGTAGCATGATCCTCCATATACAAATGGTAGTATGCTTGATGTTGTCCCAGAGGTTCTTTAAACTATCCTTATATTGTTTATTTTTTCTTTTTGTTGTTCTGATTGGGTGATTTCTACTACCCTGTTTTCCAGATCGCTGATCTGTTCTTTTACATCTTCTAATCTGCTGCTGATTCCCTCCAGTATATCTTCATTTCCGTTATTGTGTTATTTAGCTCTGATTCGTTCTTTCTTTTATTTTCTAACACTTTATTCAAGTTTGTATAGTGTTCCTCTATTCTTCTCCTGAATTCAGTGAGCATCTTTATGACCATTACTTTGAACTCTTTATTAAATTACTTATGTCCACGCTGAAAATGAACCTGGACCATTTTCTTACACCATACACAAAGATAAACTCAAAGTGGATGAAAGACCTAAATGTAAGCCAGAAAGTCATCAAAATCCTCAAAGAGAAAACAGGCAAGAACCTCTCTGACCTTAGCTGCAGCAACTTCTTACTCAACACATTTTCAGAGGCAAGGGAAACAAAAGCAAAAATGAACTATTGGGATCTCATCAAAATAAAAAGCTTCTGCACGGTGAAGGAAACAATGAGCAAAACTAAAAGGCAACCGATGGAATGGGAGAAGATATTTGCAAACGACATATCAGATAAAGGGTTGGTATCCGAAATCTATAAAGAACTTGTCAAACTTAACAACCAAAAAACAAATAATCCAGTGAGGAAATGGGCTAATGCCATGAACAGACACTTCTCCAAAGAAGACATCCAGATGGCCAACAGACACATGAAATGATGCTCAACGTCACTCATCATCAGGGAAATAGAAATCAAAACCACAATGAGATACCACCTCACACCTGTCAGAATGGCTAACATTAACAACTCAGGCAGCAACAGATGTTGGCGAGGATGCGGAGAAAGAAGATCTCTTTTGCACTGCTAGTGGGAATGCAAATTGGTGCAGCCACTCTGGAAAACAGTATGGAGGTTCCCCAAAAAAATTAAAAATAGAACTACCCTACACCCCAGCAATTGCACTACTAAGTATTTATCCAAGGGATACAGGTGTGCTGTTTCAAAGGGGTACATGCACCCCAATGTTTATAGCAGTACTATCGACAATAGCCAAACTATGGAGATAGCCCAAATGTCCATTGATGAATGAATGGATAAAGAAGACGTAGTATATATATACAATGGAGTATTACTTGGCAATCAAAAAGAATGAAACCTTGCCATTTGCAACTATATGGATGGAACTAGAGGGTATTATGCTAAGTGAAATTAGTCAGAGAAAGACAAATATCATGACTTCACTCATATGAGGACTTTGAGATACAAAGTAGACAAACATAAGGGAAGGGAAGCAAAAATAATATAAAAACAGGGAGGGGGACAAAAACATAAGAGACCCTTAAATACAGAGAACAAACGGATGGTTACTGGAGGGGTTGTGGGGGGGCGTGGGCTACATGGGTGAGGGGCATTAAGGAATCTACTCCTGAAATCATTGTTACACTCTATGCTAACTAACTTGGATGTAAATTTAAAAAAAAATAAATTAAATAAAAATTTAAAAAATATAAATTACTTATGTCCATTTCATTGGGGTTTTTTCCTGGGATTTTATCTTGTTCCTTAGTTTGGAACATATTCTGTCTCTTCATTTTGTTTGACTTTCTGTGTCTGTTTCTATTAAGTAGGCAGAATGACTACCTCTCCCAGTCTTGAAGGAGTCGCCCTGTATAGGAGCATCCCCTGTGTAGACTGCGTGTGCCTGGCGGCTTTGGCAGGCCAGCGGGAGCTGGAGTGGGTGTGGGCATGGAGTCCCAGGGTGCACTGCATCGGGCCACCTCAGCAGGATGGCCAGAGCTGGAGCAGACCCAGACTAGGGGGTCCTTTCTCTCTCTTTTTGAGAGAGAACTAACTTTTCCTTATCAGCCCTGTATATATCTCCCTTTAAAAAGGGACATTAAAAAAAAAGGGGGGACATTTAGAAGGGTACCTGGGTGGCTCAGTCAGTTAAGCATCTGACATCGGCTCAGGTCATGATCTTGTGGTTCATGAGTTCAAGCCCCACTTTGGGCCTGGAGCCTGCCCCCTCTCTCTCTGCCCCTCTCCATTCACACACACACACTCTCTCAAAAGTAAATAATACACATTAAAAAAATTTTAAAGAGACATTTAGTATTTTCCTGTCACATTTGTATTATAAAGAAATTATGCTTTGGGAGTGAAATGAGAAATTTGAGTCTGTAATGACGATTCAAAACATTCATCCTGAACTTCCATGATAAAAATATATACCGATGTTGCTTCTTAGTGATATTATGAATTTACTATTAAGATTGTGAAATTATTATATCTGAAATTTACTCTTCAAACAGGAGTGCATATATAAAAGTAAATCCTGGGGGCACCTGGCTGGCTGTTGGTGGAACACATGACTCTCGATCTCAAGGTTGTAAGTTCAAGCCCCATGTTGAGTGGAGAGATTACTTAAAATATTAAAAAGAAACTCTAAATCCTGATTATACAGAAACAGATTGCCTGGTGGGTTGTCACAGTCACCTTTTGGCAGTTTTCACCTCCTGTTGAGCACAGACCAGGGTGAAGCAAAGAATTTCCTACCAGCCAGTTTGGGTACCTAACAGTCCTGATTTTCTAATTAAAGATCTCGCAGAAACACTAGAATAAGAATTGGCAGTTATCTGTGAATTTTAACTATTCGTGTTTTTTCGTGCCTGTCTCTAAAATTTTCTGATGGATGTCAGTATTTAAAAATAAAAAAGTAGGGGCACCTGGGTGGCTCAGTAGGTTGAGTGGCTGACTTTGGCTCAAGTCATGATCCTGCAGTTCGTGAGTTCAAGCCCCACATTGGGCTCTATGCTGACCGCTCAGAGCCTGGAGCCTGCTTCCGATTCTGTGTCCCCCTCTCTCTCTGACCCTCTTCTGTTTGTGCTCTGTCTCTCCCTCTCCCTTTCTTTCTTTCTCAAAAATAAATAAACATTAAAAAAATTGGAAAAAAAAGTAAGAGAGGTAGTACAGAGGGGGTGGGACATGCACAGGCCTTATTTAACCTGGGTTTGAACCTTGGACCCATGCTTTGCTAGATGAGCGACTTCAGGGAATTTCCTTAATGTCTCTGAGGTTCTGTTTCCCAGCCTGTGAATGGTGGCAATAATACTGACTGCAGATGACGTTGTGAGGGTGCAAATGACCCAATGAGTGGCACCCTGTCTCCCACAGCTACACACATAGTTGGGGGACAAGAAGCTGTGAATTCCTTCCTCCATAGCTTCAGAGGCAGAAAAAAATGATAAGGGTAGTATTTCTTTTCTTTTCTTTATTTTTAAATTTTTATTTGTGGGGGAAGGGCCAGAGGGAGAGAGAATCTTAAGCAGGCTCCACACTCAGCATGGAGCCCAATGTGGGGCTCGATCCCACAACCCTGGGGTCATGACCTGAGCCAAAATCAAGAGTCACACACTCAATTGACTGAGCCACAAGGGGACCCCAAGGGTAATATTTCTATCTTGCAGTCTTAAGGAAAGTATCTATCCTTATTATTTTCTCAGATTAACCCATAAGTGATAATCTTCAAGTGTACAAATCACACTGGACTTGGAGCCAGAGAAGAGTATTTAATTTCAGCGTACAGTTGGGTCTCCCTGACTTTTCTATACATCAGTTTTCCCAGGGAAAGAAAGGAAGGAAAGAAGGAAGGAAGAGAGGAAGGAAGGAAGGAAGAGAGAGAGAGAGAGAGAGAGAAAGGAAGGAAGGAAGGAAAGGAAAAGGAAAGGAAAGGAAAGGAAAGGAAGAAAGGAAGAAAGGAAGAAAGGAAGAAAGGAAGAAAGAAAGAAAGAAAGGAAGAAAGAAAGAAAGAAAGAAAGAAAAAGAAAAGCAGCATTCAGCTTCAAACTACTGGCAGAGCTGTTGTAAATATTAATAAGCAATCAATTACCTTTAAATGCTTTGGAGAATAGTTCCACACAATAACAACGTATCATTACATACGGAGGGAAAATGCTTACAGACCGTGAGACCGCTGAAGGGCCAGCCCACTGAAGCCTGTAACATTGGTACAACCGTATTATCTGGTGGCATCTGGCACAGGGACATGACCTTCTGGGAGACAGTTACATTAGAAGGAGAAAATGATTTTAAAGCTAGGACATAGCTTTGCGGTGGTTACACTCTTTCTTGTTGGGAATCCACTTCTTTTGCTCATTGAGACTGTTAAGTTCACTGGAGCTTATTCTCGGCTTTGACCACAGCTAGCAGGAAAGACAGCTTTAATTCTACTTGCCTGTTTTAGGGAAGATTTTCAGTGTTTTCCTTGAACTGTGTTACGATGTTGGAGCTGACCTGCAGTGTGGTTCAATCCTAGAGACGGGCAGCACGGTGTGGAGGCCTGGAGCCAAGCCGGTTTGAATTCCCAACATGCCCCATTGCCAAGGAGCTGTGTGGCCTCAGGCAAGTCACTGAGCCACTCTAAGCCAGTTTCTTCACCTACAAAATAGATACGGTAATACACCTTGGAGGAGTTTTGCAAAGACTACGGTTTTAGATACATAAGGATATAAAATACAGTTCTTGGCACATAACGGCTCTCATAAATGTTTAGTGGTGCCTAGAACGGTCACTCATAAATATTGTTCATGAAACTAAAAACACCAAAAGATACATTACACGAATGCTAACCCACCACATTATAGATGATTAGTTTGGATTCAGGATTAGATTTGAAACATCTTTTAAGACATATGCAGAGAAGATAAATTAACATTCATGTGCCTCGAGCCTCTTAAGTCTTCTGTTTCCTGACTTTTGGTATAAAATTTGTAATACAGTCTAAATTTTCATATGCTCCCCCATTTTTTTCATTTTATTACCTCTTAACAAACAAATAAACCCACAGCATTGTCTACCTTACTGGTAATTAAAGCTGCAGGGGGGTGGGGGGTAGAGCAATAAAAATGAGACATTAACTCTAGTTATTAGAGGAAAGCCCAGAATCTAGGAGCTGATATAGTGAAATTTCTAGAAGCTTAGGTTACTGATGTTGCTGCGGTGCTTGCTATTCGATGGGTATTTTGAAACTAGTGGGAATTAACCGAAAAGGAATTTGGGCGTAACCATCTAACCCTTTCGCTACGGGAGAATTGGAGAAAGTGCCTGGGGCATTTAGCTATTCTCTGGAGAACGTAACTATTTCTTAATTACCTAACTGGGAAACTCATGTGCCCCTGGAGAATCTTGGGGAACAGTACAGAGGTTTTATGAAAATTGTAGCCTCTGGTGGCAGGTGCCCATGGGGAGTCGGGAAGTCAGGTCTTGGGGCCTGATGCGGGCAGTTCTCCCTTCCCAGCATCTCCTCCCCAACCCCTTTCTACTACCACTCATCTAGGTAGGTAACTTCCTACCTAGGAAGTAGGAAGCCCTACATGGCCCGCTAGCTCCCAGTCTCTCCCCACTTCCGCCTACTGCACACTCTGCTGACTTAGTTATCGTCATAACATCTGGGAGCTCAGAGTCTTGGTGCGGGATAACCGTGTAGAAAAGGCTACCTAATATGGTGCTATCATACGTATTCACTCTCTAACGAATACTTTACAAGTACCTACGATGTGCTGGGAATGCACAACGCACAGGCTGCAGGAGTTCTGACATTTTCTGGAGTCACAGGAAGCTTCCAAGAGGAAGCAGCATGAACTGAATCTTGAGAGGGAGCAGATGGCCTCCTCTGGGTTGGGAATTCCAGACAAGGACAAAATCCACATTCTGAAACAAGGAGGCCTGGGTGGGGGGCAAAGCATATGTGGTGTGGCTGGGGTAGTTCTGTGGCTAGAACACAGCTGCAATATCGTCAAGGGCTTAAGTTTGAGGAAAACGCCTGCTTGGGCCCCGCATCCAGAGCACACACACTCTGTGTCTGTTTAATTCCATTAATTCTTCAGACTCAGCTCAGGGGGTACTTCTTCAGAGAGGCCTTTCTTATTACCTTAGTTCCCAGTTACTTACTTTAGGAAAGTTGTGTACTTTTTTTGCCCTAACACAAATAATTGCAAATAAATAATTACTTAGGTAATTAGTGTTTGGCTCTCCTTCTCCTTCAAAATTTAAGTACAGTGAGAACAGACTTACGTCTGCCAATTCACATTGTGTCCCCAGTGCCCAGCACAGTGCCTGACATGTAGTAAGTGACCTAAAACATTTTTGAGTGAACAATGATATGCATTTATGGTCATTTTTCCTTTTCAGAATGTGACCATATTACTCTTAAATATTTGGCAAAAAATTCTACAATCCAGGATGTATTCTCTAGTTTAGTTTGAGATTGTTCTTCGCCTTGCCCTGATAGCCAACAACTCACGTAGGATTCCTCTGTCCTTGCTCTGTACACACACACACACACACACACACACACACTCATACTCCTCTATTTTTGTTACTTGTATCCAGAAGTCAATATGTTTGCATCAAGGGGACCACCTAGTTAGGAAATGGTATTCCAGCTGAATCTTGAAGGTTTTTATATAAATTCAGCAATGTAAGGGCAGATTTTATACATCTGACCCTGGAACAATGCAGGGGTTTGGCACCAACCCCCCATGTAGTCAGAACTCCACATGTAAGGTCCCCAAAATTTCACTAATAGCCTTACTGTTGAACAGAAGTCTTGCCAATAACATAAACAGTCAATTAACACATATTTTGTCTATGTATTATATAGTGTATTCGTATAACAAAGTAACCAGAGAAAAGAGAATTATTAAGAAAATAAGGAACAGGGGCGCCTGGGTGGTTCAGTTGGTTAAGTGTCCAACATCAGCTCAGGTCATGATCTCACAGTCTGTGAGTTCAAGCCCCGCGCCAGGCTCTGTGCTGACAGCTCAGAGCCTGGAGCCTGCTTCCGATTCTGTGTCTCCCTCTCTCTCTGCCCCTCCCCTGCTTGTGCTCTTTGTCTCTCTCTGTCTCAGAAACAAATAAACATTTAAAAAAAAGAAAAGAAGGAAGAGAAAACACATTTACACTACTGCACTGTATTTATATTTTTAAAAATCTGGATACAAGTGGTCAATTCAAAACCCATGTTGGTCAAGGGTTAACCCTTGATATAGGGTTATAAACTCTTGATATAGTTTACCCAGATCCTGGCTTCAAATATCACTTATGTGTTTGTCTTGGGTTGGATGTCCCAGACGCAGACCCTGAGGCAAGGATTTGTGTGCAAATGATTTATTAAAGACGTGCTCCCAGGACAGACTGGTAAGGAGGAGGGAGACGCCAGGCGGGCAAAGATAGATAGCAAGACAAGGCTACCATCCCAGGCAGGTTGCTCAGTAAATAGTTTTGAATGAATACATGAATGAAACACCCCAGAGCAGTAACATCAATTATCCACTAGACTGTAGATTTTTGGTGACTGGGGCATTCTTATTTATTTTGACACTCCACATTGTACCTAATATAATTCTTCTTTTTCCAGATTTTCAGCAGACATTTATTGAAGGAGGCAAAATCTACTGAATTAAAATATACTTATTGTACATAAGAAGGTGCACTACTGTTAATATTTGGGACTATGGATAATTTTCTAAAATAATTATCTTAGATTTTTTTTAAGTGCTTAAGATTCTTATAGTGAATGGTTATCACATTTGATTAAATCTAAGACTTCACTGAATATATGACACATCATTCATTATTTGATGTTAGAAAAAAATACTGTCAAACTATGATCAAGTGCTATATTATCACTTGAATTTTTTGTTAGACTCATTGTAAGAACTTTTAAAGACTTATTTAACAAAGATATTTTATATCATGTTCATACAATATGTAAAGGAAAACAATTGAAATGAATTTGTTAAGCATCCCTAAAACTTTTTCATATTCAGAATCCAACTCTTTGGAATCATTTTTTGACACGGAGTCATTAATATCCATGTTTCTGATCAAGAATACTCTGAAGATGGCGGACTAGGCAAATCCCGAGATAACAGGCATGTCAGAGTCTCCTCAGTCAATCCACACTGAAAAGGGGAGGAGGGATGGAGACACAGTTGGGAACCAAACTCCCTGTGAGACTTACAAACGGGAGGGACACCAGCCCAGGGGAGGGGGAGGAGCAGAGCCCACAGCAGGCAAGCCGGACTGGAGGACCTGCGCTGAGATGGGTCCCCATAAACGTGGCTTTGAAAACCAGTCAGGCTTTTACAACCAGCAGGCTGTTCTTTAAAATCAGTCTTGGCTCTTGGAGAGCCAGAGGTTAATAGGAAACTGAGTCCCTTCCCTTAAAAAGAGACAGCAAAACAAACAACCCCACACAGATACAGCATAGAAGGAGCAGTTTAAAAAGCACTTCTGCTGGGGCGCCTGGGTGGCTTAGTCAGTTAGGCGTCCGACTTTCGCTTAGGTCATGATCTCGCGGTTCGTGGGTCCGAGCCCCGCGTCGGGCTCTGTGCTGACTGCCAGCTTGGAGCCTGGAGCCTGTTTCAGATTCTGTGTCTCCCTCTCTCTCTGACCCTCCCCTGCTCACGCTGTCTCTCTCTCTCTCTCCTAGAAATAAATAAAACATTAAAAAAAATAATAAAATTTAAAAAAAAAGCACTTCTGCCACCTCTCCTGCTGTAAGCAGCCCCAGCAGGGACTGGGGCCACTCCCAAGTGACTCCTGCCCTGGGGAGAGAGGAACAAAACCACAAACACTGTTTCAACTGCAGCTCCAGCAGCGAAACCTTATAAGTGGCAGAGCCGAGAGAGTGAGGGTGCGCTGCCGATCAGTGGGACTGCAAGCTCAGGAGACAGACTGGGGACAGCATCTGGCCTGACTGCAGGTCCCGCCCACCAGCAGAAGCCTCTCGGGAACAAGGCAGAGAGAGCACCTTGCAGTTCGGTGCAGCTGCAAATGGGCTGAGGGCAGGCATCTGCTCTAACTACTGACACTGCCCAGCTGTAAGTGACGGTGGCCCCAGATAGGCCCTCCCCCCTGCAGCACAGGGACCAAACCAGGCCCACAACAGGCAAGGTGGACCATTGCGGCTCACTGGACTAAAGGCAAACACAGCCCAGCCACAACAGTAGGGTGCACGAGGCCCACACAGAAGACACCCTGAAGCAGTGAACAGGGGACGTTGCACTACAAGGCGTCACAGGATCCCTTCATAAGGCTACTACTTTCCAGACCAAGAGATGTTAATGACTTTCCTAATATACAGAAATAAACACAGAGAGTTAGACAAAATGAGGGGACAGAGGAGTACGTCTCAAATGAAAGAATAGGACAAACCCACAGCAAAAATGGTAAATGAATGAAGATAAGCAATATACCTGATAAAGAATTCTAAGTAGCGGTCATAAGGATTTCAAGGTAATATTTACTGGACTTCAGTAAAGAGTGGAAATTACAGTGAGACCCTCAACAAAGATAGAGAAGACATAAAAAAGAACCCATCAGAGATGAAGAACTCAATAACTGAAGTTAAAAATGCACTAGAGGGAATAAGGAGTAGAGCAGAGGAAGGAGAAGGACAGATCAGTGACCTGGGGGACAGAGTAATGGAAAGCAGTCAAGCTGAACAGGAGAGAGCAAAAGAATAATAAACAATGAAAATAGATGAAGAGAACTCAGTGACACTGTCAAGCATAATAACATTGACATTCACAGTATCAGAAGGAGAAGAGAGTGAAGGGGGACAGAACATTTATGTGAAGAAATAATAGCTGAAACCTTCCTGAATCTGGGTAAGGAAAAAGACCTCTCTATCCAAGAAGCACAGAGAGCCCCCAACAAAATCAACCCAGGGAGGTCCACACCAAGACACACAATAATTAAAATGGCATAAAGTAGTGGTAACAAGTGATGTTAAGGGCAGCAAGAGAGAAAAAAATAGTTACATTCAAGGGTACCAATGATTTTTCAGCAGAAACTTTGCAAGCCAGCAGGGAGTAGCATGATGTAATCAGAGTGCGGACAGGAAAAAATCGGCAGCCAAAAATATCCAACAAGGCTATCGTTGAGAATAAAAGGAGAGACAAAGATTTTCCCAGAAAAATGAAAGTTAAAGGGATTAATCATCCCTAAAGCAGCCTTACAAGAAATGTTAAATGGAATTTTTTGAGTGGAAACAAAAGGCCATAATCAGGAGTAAGAAAATCATGAATGGAAAAGATTTCACAGGTAAATACAAACATGATAAAGTAGTAGATTAATTGCTTATAGAACCAGTACAGAGGTTAAAGCACAAAACCACTAAAATCAATTTAAAGTATATAAAAATCAATTAAGGAATTCACAACATAAAAGGATGCAAAGTATGACAATAATATACATAAAACACTGTCGGAGGGGGAGTAAAAATTTAGTACTTTTAGAATGAGTTCAAACTAAGTGACCACCAAGTTAATACAGACTGTCATATTCATCAGATGTTATATGTGAGCCTAATGTTAACCACAAATCAAAAATCTGTAACATACATGCAGAAACTGAAGAGAAAGTGTGGCTTAGTTGGTTGAGCATCTAACTCTGAATTTTGGCTCGTGTCATGAAAATAAGCATCCCAGGATCCTACGATACTGGGATCAAACCCTATGTCAGGCTCCATGCTGGGTGCAGAGTCTGCTTAAGATTGTCTCTCTCTCTCTCTCTCTGCCCCTCTCCCCCATCCCTCTCTCTCAAATAAAATTGAATAAAAATAAAGAGAAAGGAGTCCAAGCATATGACTAAAGGCAAAAGGTTCCAAGCATATGATCAAACCACAAGGGATGAGAGCAGAAGGGAATAGACAAAAACTGCAAACACAACTGTAAAATGAGTGAGAAAATAGCAATAAATACATAACTATCATTAATTACTTTGAATGTAAGTGGACTAAATGCTCCAATCCAAAGACGTAGGGTGATTGAATGGATAAAAAAGTAAGATTGATCTATATGCTGCCTACAGGAGACTCACTTCACACTGAAAGATACAGGCAGTTTGAAAGCGACAGGATGGAAAATCATTTGCCATGCAAATGGAAAGCAGAGAGCTGGAGGAACAGTAATTATACGGGACAAAATAGACTTTAAAATAAAAATTGTAACAAGAGACAAAGAAGGACACTACATAATGATAAAGGGAAGAATCCAACAACAGTATATAACAATTGTAAATATTTATGCACCCAACATGAAAACACCTAAATACACAAAACAACTATTAACAGATAAAGGGAGAAATTGACAGTAATATAATAGTAGGGAACTTGGGGTGCCTGGATGGCTCAGTCAGTTAAACATCTGACTCTTAAATTTTTTTGTTAATGTCTATTTTATTTGGGGGTTGGGGTGAAGGGAGGGGCAGAGAGAGAGGGAGACACAGAATCTGAAGCAGGCTCCAGGCTCTGAGTTGTCAGCACCGAGCCCAGTGTGGGGCTCAAATTCATGAACCGCGAGATCATGACCTGAGCTGAAGTCAGACACTTAACTGACTCAGCCATCCAGGCACCCCAAGCATCTGACTCTTGATTTCAGCTCAGGTCATGATCTTGTGGTCATGAGATCAAGCCCCATGTTGACTGTAGCATGGGGTGTGGAGGCTGCTTTGGATTCTCTCTCTGTCTCCCTCTCATCGCCTCCCCTGCTTTCTTTCTCTCTCCTTCTCAAAATAAATAAATAAACAAACTTTATTTAAAAAATAGTAGGAAACGTCAACACTCCATTTACATCAATGGATATATGGCTCAGACAGAAAATCAATAAGGAAACAGTGGCTTTGAATGACACATTGGACCAAATGGACCTAA
This sequence comes from Crocuta crocuta, assembly GCF_008692635.1. Lineage (NCBI taxonomy): Eukaryota > Metazoa > Chordata > Mammalia > Carnivora > Hyaenidae > Crocuta > Crocuta crocuta. The sequence goes on from NW_027530974.1 coordinate 13,849,291, forward strand.
CACATATATTCATAACATTTCATCAAAAAACAGTGGAATGCACATTCTTTTCAAGTGCACATGGAACATTCTTCAAAATGGACCACATGTTAGGCCATAAAACAAACCACAATAAATCAAAAAAGACTGAAATCATATCAAATATCTTTTCCAGCCATAGCAACACGAAACTAGAAATGAGTCACAAGAAAAAAATCTGGAAAGAACACAAATAAATGGAGGCTAAATAACATGCTACTAAATAAAGAATGGGTCAGCCAAGAGATCAAAGAGGAAATCAAAAACAACATGGAGGCAAATTAAAATGAAAACACAATAGTCCAAAATCTTTGGGATACAGCAAAGCTATTTTAAAGATTCTAGTAATACAAGCCTACAGCAAGAAGCAAGAAAAATCTCAAATAACCTAACCTTACACTTAAAGGAGCTAATAAAGAAGAAAAAAACAAAGCCTAAAGACAGTAGAAGAAAGGAATAATAAAATTTAGAGCCAAAATAAATGAAATAGAGACCAAAATGACAACAGAACAGATCAATGAAACCAGGAGCAGGTTCTATGAAAACATGAACAAAATTGATAAGCCATTAGCCAGACTCATAGAAAGAAAGAAAGAGAAAGAGAGAGAGAGAGAGAGAGAGGAAGAAAGACTCTCAATAAAATCAGAAATGAATGAGGAGAAATAACAATCAACACCATAGAAATACAAAGGGAACATTATGAAAAATTATATGCCAATAAATTGGGCAACCTAGAAGAAAAGGATAGATTGATTGATGGAAACATAACCTTCTAAAACTAAATCAGGAAGAAATAGAAAATTTGAACAGATTGATTACTAACAATGAAATTGAATCCCTAATTTTATTTTTATTTTTATTATTTTAGGGTTTTTCTGTTATTTATTTATTTATGAGAGATAGAGACAGCATGAGTGGGGGAGGGGCAGAGAGAGAGACACAGAATCTGAAGCAGGCTCCAGAGCCTGATGCGGGGCTCAAACCCACAGACTGTGAAATCTGACCTGAGCTGAAGTCAGATGCCTAATCGACTGAGCCACTCAGGCGCCCCTTGAATCCTTAATTTTAAAACTCCCAACAAAAGTCCAGGACCAGATAGCTTCACAGATGAATTCTGCCAAACATTTAAAGAAGAGTTAATACTTATTCTTCTCAAACTATTCCACAAAATAGAAGAGGAAGGATAGCTTCCCAATTCATTCTAAACAAGGCCAACATTGCTCTGATACCAAAATCAGATAAAGACCATTACAAAAAAAGAAAACTATAAGCCAGTATCTCTGATAAACAACAGATGCAAAAATCATCAACAAAATATTAGCAAACTGTGTATGACAATACATTAAAAAATCATTTACTTAACAACACAGGAAGCAAAAGATGGTGGTGAGGATGTAGAGAAAGGGGCACCCTTCTTATACTGTTGGTGGGAATGCAAACTGGTGCAGCCATTGTGGAAAACAGTATGGAGGTTCCTCAAAAAGTTAAAACTAGAACTGCCCTTTGACTCAGCATCTGCACTTCTAGGTATTGACCCAAAGGATACAAAAATACAGATCTGAATGGGTACATGCACCCCAATGTTTACAGCAGTGATATCAACAATAGCCAAACTATGGAGAGAGCCCAAACGTCCATCAACTGATGAATGGATAAAGAAGGTGCGGTATGTATATTATATTACTCAACCATCAAAAAAAAAAAAAAATGAAACCTTGCCATTGCAAGGATGTGGAAGGAGCTAGAGTGCATTATGCTAAGTGAAGTAATGCAGTCAAAGAAAGATAAATACCATATTATTTCACTCCTATGTGGAATTTAAGAAACAGACCAGATGGCTATATGGGAAGGAAAAAAAAGAGGGAAGCAAACCATGAGACTATTTTTATACTACATTTTAAAATGTTTGTTTATTTTTGAGAGGGGGAGGGGCAGAGAGAGAAGGACAGAGGATCCAAAGCAGGCTCTGCACTGACAGCAGCAAGCCCGCTGTGGGGCGCAAACTCATGAACAGTAAGATTATGACCTGGGCTGAAGTCGGAAGCTCAACCAAACCGAGCCACCCAGGCGCCCCTATTTTAATTTTTATATTTTGAGAAAGAATGCATGCGTGAGTTTGAATGGGGGTGGGGTAGAAGGAAAGGAGAGATCAAATCCAAAGCAGCCTCCACACTCAGCACGCAGCCCAATGCTGGGCTCAATCCCAGGATCATGAACCCAGCTGAAACCAGGAGTCGGGATACTCAACTGAGCCAGCGAGGCACCCCCAAACAATGAGGCTCTGAATGATAGAGAACAAATTGTGGGTAGATGGAGGGAGATGGGGGGGGGAAGGGCTAACTGGGTGATGGGGATTAAGGAGGGCACTTGTTATGATGAGCACTGGATATTAAATGTAAGTGATGAATCACTACATGCTATTCCTGAAACATATATTACAGTAAATGTTAACTAACTAGAATTTAAATAAAAATTTGAAAAAAAATCATTCACTACGATCAAGTGGGATCTATTCTAGAGATGCAAGGGTGGTTCAGTGTTTGCGAATCAACCAAAATGATGCATTATATTAACAAGAGAAATGAAAGGGACACCTGGGTGGCTCAGTCGGTTAAGTGGCCAACTTCGGTTCAGGTCATGATCTCACGGCACATGGGTTTGAGCCCCGCAAAGGGCTCCATGCTGACAGCTCAGAGCTTGGAGCCTGCTTCAGATTCTGTGTCTCTCTCTCTCTGTTCCTCTCCCACTCATGCTCTCTCTCTCTCCCTCTCTCTCTCTCAAAAATAAAAAATTAACATTAATTTTTTTAAAAAAAGAGAAATGATAAAAACCGTACAATCATCTCAATAGATGCAGAAAAAGCATTTGACAAAGTGCAACATCCATTCACGATAAAAAGTCTCAACAATGTAAGTTTAGAGGGAACATACCTCAACATAATAAAGGCCATATGTGAAAAAATTCACAGCTTAATATCATACTCAATGGTGAAAAACTGAGAGCTTTCCCTCTAAGATCAGGAACTAGATAAGGATATCAACGCTCACCACTTTTATTCAACAGACAACTGGAAGTCTGAGCCACAGCAATCAGACAAGAAAAAGAAATAAATGCATCCGAACTGGTAAGGAAAAAAATAAAACTTACACTACTTGCAGATGACCCGATACTATATACAGAAAACTCTAAAGCTTTCACCAAAGAACTACTAGACCTGAAAGATAAATTCAGTAATATCTCAGGATACAAAATTAATATACAGAAATCTGTTGCATTTCTATACACAAATAATGAAGTAGCAGAACATGAAATTAACAAAACAATCCCATTTACAACTGCAGCAAAAATAAAATGCCTAGGAAAAAACTTAACCAAGGAAGGTGAAAGACCTGTACTCTAAAAACTATACAATACTGATGAAAGAAACTGAACATGACACAAACAAACAAAAAGATATTCTATGCTCATGGATTGGAAGAAGCAATATTGTTAAAATGTCCATCCTTCCAAAAACAATCTACACATTTAACGTAATCCCTACCAAATTGCCAACAACATTTTTCACGGAACTGAAACAAATGGTCCTCAAATTTGTATGGAACCACAAAAGATCCCAAATAGCCACAGCAATCTGGGAGAAGAAGAACAAAGCTGGAGGCATCACAATCTCACATTTCAAGATATACCAAAAAGCTGTAGTAACCAAAACTGTATGGTATTGGCACAAAAGTAGATACAGAGATCAACAGAACGGAATAGAGAGCCAAGAAACACACCACACCTATCGGGTCAAATAATCTTCGACACAGGACACAAGATATTCAGCAGGGAAAACAGTCTGCAACAAATGGTGTTGGGAAAACTGGACAGCTACAGCTATACAGAAAAGAATGAAAGCACTTTATTACACCATACACGAAGAGAAACCCAGATGGATTAAAGATGTACATATGAGACCTGAAACCATAAAATTCCTAGAAAAAAAGACAGGCATCAGCATGGAAACATTTTTGTGGATATGTCTCCATTGGCAAAACAAAAGCAAAAATAAATGAGGGGTACTGCATAAAAATAGAAAGCTTTTGCACAGTAAAGGAAACCATCAACAAAACATCAAGGCAACCTACTGAATGGGAGAAGATGTTTGCACAAATGATATATATTTTTTGCACTTTATTTACAATAGCCATGATATGGAAGCAGCCCAAGTGTCCACTGATAAATGGATGGATAGAGAAGAGGCGGTATATATACAATGGAATATTAATTACTCAGCAGTAAAAAGGATGAGATGTTGCCATTTGCAACAACATGGATGAACCTAGAGGGTATTATGCTACGTGAAATAAGCCAGCCAGAGAAAGACAAATACCATATGACTTCCTCCACATGTGGAATTTAAGAAACAAAACAAGCAAAGAAAAAAGAGACAAACAAACCAGACTCTTTTTTTTTTATTCCTGAGAGAGAGAGAGAGAGCGCGCAGCGGAAGGTCAGAGAGAGAGGGAGATACAGACTCTGAAACAGGCTCCAGGCTCTGAGCTGGCAGTCAGCACAGAGCCCGACGCAGGGCTTGAACCCACGAACCACGAGATCATGACCTGAGCCGAAGTCGGACACTTAACCGACTGAGCCACCCAGGCGCCCCCAAACAAACCAGACTCTTAAATACAGACAACAAACTGATAGTTGCCAGAGGGGACTTGGACAGGAGGGGTGAAACAGGTGATCAGACAATTATTGTGAAGAACACTGAGTAATGTATAGAGCTGCTGTATCATTATATTGTACATCTGAAACTAACATAACACTGTATGTTAATTGCACTTGGATAAAAAATAAAATAAAATCTGGAAAATCAAGACGAATGTTCTGATGCCCAGTTAGCACTTTTTTTTTTTTTTAAATATTTTTATTTATTTCTAGGATAGAGAGAGACAGCGTGAACAGGGGAGGGTCAGAGAGAGAGGGAGTTACAGACTCTGAAACAGGCTCCAGGCTCTGAGCTGGCAGTCAGCACAGAGCCTGACGCGGGGCTCGAACCCACGAACCGCGAGATCATGACCTAAGCGAAAGTCGGACGCTCAACCGACTAAGCCACCCAGGCACCCCAAGTTAGCACTTTTTTATACTCAAGTGCAGGCAAGGACAGCTACATCGTGACAGCCACCTGGCCTCGGTGGCTGTAAGAGGCATCTCAGTTTCAGCAATGTTAAAATATGGGGAAAAAATGTGCATCTCCAAATCAGTGAACTAAGGCATTCAATGACACACCCATACCCAGAGGTCTTAATGGTTTTTGTTTTTAACCAATTCTAACTTCGTTCTCTCTACTGTGGTGGGGTAGGTAGGTTTTATCAACTATGGCAGTTTGACTATAGCACATGGAATCCAGAAATCCTCTCATTCACATTCATCCTAATGTTATTTGCACAATGATAATCAGAGGTCATAAAAGTGAACTTCAGGGGTGATCATTAATTTTTTTTAAAGTTTATTTATTTATTTTGAGAAGGAGAGAATTGAGCATGAGAGGTGCAGAGAAAAAGATGGACAGAGGATCTGAACTGGGCTCTGTGTTGACAGTGGAGGGCCCTATGCAGGGCTCGAACTCACAGACTGTGAGACTGTTAGATGCTTAACCAACTGAGCCACCCAGGTGCCCCATGATCATAACATTATTAAAGTTTGGTAGTGATTTAAATACAAACAGTTGAAAAAAAGAGAACCCTTTAAAATTTGATTGTTTACATCCAAGCAGGACTCATGAAAATTACTTAGATTTCTCTCATTATCTCTTTAACTAGTAACTAAAGTAGCTAGTCCGTAAATAGATTTTTAAACCATTATAATTTATTTCATTTTTAATTGAATTAAGTCACATAAGATAAAGTTTAGCATTTAAAGGCATACAGTTCAATGGCATTAAGTCCATTCACAATGTTGTACAACCGTCACATCTGATTCTAAAACATTGTCATCAGGGCGCCTGGGTGGCTCAGTCGGTTAAGCCTCTGACTTCGGCTCGTGTCATGATCACATGGTTCATGGATTCGAGCCCCGCATCAGGCTCTGTGCTGACAGCTAACTCAGAGCCTGGAGCCTGCTTCAGATTCTGTGTCTCCCTTTCTCTCTGACCCTCCCTGCTCACTCTGCCTCTCCCTCTCTCTCCCTCTCTCTCAGAAATAAATAAAAAACATTAAAAAAAAATAAAACACTGTCATCACCCTAAAAGGATATTGTGTACCTGTTAAGCAGTCTCCTCCCCATTTTCCGCTGTCCCCAGCCCCTTAGTGACCACTAATGTACTTTCTGTTTCTGTGGATTTTTCTTACTCTGGTTGTTTCATATATATGGAATCAGAGGACATATGACCTTTTGTGTCGGGCTTCTTTCACTTAGCATAGCCTTTTCGAGGCTCATCTACATGACAGCATGTATCAGGACTTCATTCCTTTTTTGGGGTTGAGTAGTACTCCATTACATGGATATACCACAGTTTGTTTATCCATGTATCAGTTGGCAGACATTTGGGTTGTTTCTTTTGGCTATTCTGAATAGTACTATGAGCACTGTTTTTCAGTTCTTTGGGGGTATATCCTTAGGAAGGGAATTGATGATTTATATAGTAACACTCTTTAACTTTTTGAGGAATTGAATCACTGGTTTCCATAGAAACTGCATTGCTTTGTATTCCAATCAGCAGTGCTGGAGGGCTCCAATTTCTCTCTGTCCTCACCTACATGGAAACAGTGTTTCTGGAACTGTGAAACAGAGTTTGTGGGAGCTGAAATTTACAGAGCTTTTTGAAGGTCATTTTGACCTGCTGCTTGGATCTTGTGTTAGCAATGCAGAGCTATCTAGTCCCTCCCCATACTCAGATCTGGGAACCACATGTGTGTGACCTCACAGCTAGTTTTAAGGCTCCCTCCTTTGCCCCCACCAAGGTACAGAACCTTCCCACTCTCTCACAGGCCTTTATTTCCCCATTTCTGTCTGCAGCACGCAAAGGCCTTTCTCCCCATCCCACCCGGTAATTCCTCTCCCACCCCCTAGTCTGAGTCCTATGCCAGCCAGGAGAAGGCCATCAAGAGCGATCACAGCTGTCTCAAACTCCCCCTTGTTCAGTCTGATAGTCTGTAAAGAGGCTCTCAAGGCTTCTTCCTTCTGAAGACCTGTTACGTGCAAGGCCCTGAATGATGGCAGACGCATGGCTTGTCCTGCCTAGGTCTCAAATCGGTAACACGGAGAGAATACCTTATTTTCCCAGGATATGACAACTGTAGACATCCACTCCCACTGAGCATAATCCTGTGGCTATGATTTGAGAGGCTGCCGTGGGGGCCTGGAACAGCCGTTCCTAGGAGTAGAGATAAGACAAACGGGTAAACATTTCCAAAGCATCTGGGAGGTGACAGGGGACCTTAAAGGAAAAATCACCACTTACTATCACCGTCGCTTCAGAAAGCCCCCAAATTTCCGCAGAACCACAATCTCAGAATGGAAGTCCTGCAAACTCAAATGCATTATTTTTCTGATTTCTGAGGAACCCCACTAGCTCAGAGGACAGACCCTCAAGGAAGTGGAAACGCGATCTCTCATCCACATCGCTGCAGCGTCTCTCTTTTGTCTGTGTCCCTAGTTAGTTCTCTCGGGTGTCGGTGTCTGGGCGTTGGGGACTCCAAGTTCGCTCGTCTGCGGGAGGGAGCGAGCCCTTCCGAAGAGCAACGAGCACCTGCTGCCGCTAGAGGGCAGCGCGCAGCCTGAGGATGCGCTTTCCGGGGCTGCAGCTCGGGCCCCATTAGGCGCCGCTGCTCGCAGAAGCTGCAGCCAGCTGGGGAGGCGGGGGCAGTTAGTTCCTCCCTGGAGTGGTGGAAATCGGCCTTCGTTCCCAGACCAGCTGGGAAGGGCACCCTGTCTTCTTCACGACGCCGCCCTGCACCAGGAGCCCCGGAGGAGTTTACCTTTGCTGGAATTAAAACTTGCCTTCATCATTGGCAGCGAAAAACAAAGTCCTTCAGCAGCGAGGGACGCTTGTGAGCGTTGAACTAGAAAAGACTAAACAGACGCTGGCCCGTCAAGGTTGAGTGACCCCCTAATACAATGCTGGGGGGGGGATTCTCCCGCTGTCAGTTTCTTCAGCGACAGCAGGGTGATTCCGTTCCTTTCCTGTACCTAAAATGATGCGCGTGAGATCAACTTTGGTATTTTCTTAGAATTCTTACACCCATGTTCCCATTTATCCTGAACTCTGCGAGGGAGGCATTGTGACTATCCCCATGTTACTATCTTTTTAAAAATCCTTCCTAGGTCTTCCCCCCACGCCCCCCATCCAGTCAACTTCGATTTTAACTGAAAATTTTCCCAAGTCAATTGATGTTGAAAACATGAAATGCCACCAGAGCTTTTCTTAAGAAGGAGCATTTCCTGCTCTGCCCCTTCCCACACCCCGTTCCTGGCTCTGCGTCTCCGAGGGGAACATTTGGACTGCTGACTGTTAGTGTTTCCGGGATTTCTAGGGGTCCGGCAGGTCTCTGAGGAATGTGCTTAGGCTATCACTGCTTGGTTTCTAAAATTTTTTTTTAATGTTTTATTTCTTTCTAGGAGAGAGAGAGAGAGACAGCGTGAGCAGGGGAGGGTCAGAGAGAGAGGGAGTCACAGACTGAAGCAGGCTCCAGGCTCTGAGCTGGCAGTCAGCACAGAGCCCGACGCGGGGCTCGAACCCACGAACCGCGAGATCATGACCTAAGCGAAAGTCGGACGCTTAACCGACTAAGTCACCCAGGCGCCCCTATCACTGCTTGGTTTCTAAGTCTAGAGGTTAGCATTTCATTTAGCTGTTTTTGAGGAAGTCTCTTCCTGATCCTGAATGAACCAAAGCTCAGGAGGTTGAAGGGGCTTGTCCAAGACCACGTAATGGACAGCGGATGGGATAGAAATGAGAACCTGCATTTTCTAAATTTAGAATCCGCGACAGGGCGCCTGGGTGGCTCAGTCGGGTAAGCGTCCGACTTCGACTCAGGTCATGATCTCATGGTTCGCGGGTCCCAGCCCCGCATCGGGCTCTGTGCTGCCAGCTCAGAGCCCGGAGCCTGCTTCAGATTCTGTGCCTCCCTCTCTCTCTGCCCCTCCCCTGCACACGCTCTGTCTCTCTCTCAGAAATAAATAAAAACATTTAAAAAATTTTAAAATGAATAAATTTAGATCCCACGGAATTTCCACCACTGTGTTGTAGGGGTCACTAGGAAGATGCTGATTTTCCTCTAGGGTCCTTAGCGCTCGGCATTCAGGTATCAAGACTGATATAATAAGTCTCTTTAAAACAGATTTGGGAGATAGAATACAAGATGCCCAGTTACATTTGAATTTCAGATCAAGAGCAAATGTTTTTTAAGTGTAAGTGTGTCCCTAGAATTGTATGGGATCCACATGCTGAAATGTTATTTATACTTTTATTTGCTAAATCTGGCAAGCCTACCTTAAAACTATGAATCTAGGCCTTCTTTGGTTTTAAAAGTCTAGGACTTTTAAAACTGGTTTCAAATGCCTAGGATTACAGATATAGCAAGAGGTCTGTGGTTAATCCAAGACAAAGGAGTTTTTCTTAGAAAGATACACATTGGGGCACCTGAGTGGCTCATTCGGTTAAGCATCCAAATTCAGTTCAGGTCACGATCTCAGGGTTTGTGGGTTTGGGCCCGACATCAGGTTCAGTGCTGACAGCTCAGAGCCTGGAGTCCGCTTCTGATTCTGTGTTTCCCTCTCTCTCTGTCCCTCCCCTGCTTGCACTGTGTCTCTCTCTCTCTCTCTCTCTCTCAAAAATAAATATAAACATTAAAAAAAATGGAAAATAAAAAAGAGATAGACATGATTCATAACTTCTGTACAGATTAAATATAAAACAGGCAGAACTTTAAAATATGGTGTTTAGGCCTATAGACATAAAAAGACAAATTATAAAGGAAAGAAAGCAAATCAGTAGCACGAAATTAAGGGGTGGGGGCTGCCAAGGTAAAGGTACATTGACAGTGAGTGCAATGGTGGTTATTTTATTTTTTGGTGTAATGCATTTCTATGCCCTCTTCACATGTATGTTCTATATTGTTAAGAATAAAATGAAAGCAAGCCTAGATTCTGGAATGAGAGAGGCATAGGTTCTAATCCCAGCTTTTAGCCTCTTGGAGCTTTAGTTTCTTCATCTATAGAATGGGAGTAATTATTCCTAGTTGGCGGCGTCTGCTGCGTGCTTCAGAACTAACTTCTAAAGAACATAGAGTGTAACCTGCATGTCCTTGGGACACTATTATCGATCAAGGCTATGGGGGGTGGGGGAATAGAAGATTGTGCAAGGGTTTCTGCATCCTACTGTGTCAACTTCGGTCAGAAACTGTCTTGCCTTTGGCTGGCTGTTGCGTCCTTACCTAAGACTCTCTCTCTGTTAGCGTTTATTTAAGTCCTCGAGAAATTGCTTGGTACTTTACATAACTTTGGAGGTTGAAATACTTATGAAAAATGAACCTCAGCCCTTTAAGAAGTAGACTTGTGGGTGTAGCTAGAAAAGTTAAAAGGTCAGTTCCCTGCTAATACTAGGTTCTAGCCTCAAAGCACGGGAGGCACATAGAGAGATCAATGAGGGAAAGTCTTCTGATTGGAACAGGCAATCATTTGCCGCAGACATGTAAAAAGCAAGGTATTTTTCTTAATTGCATATTCTCAGAAGTCTTCCCCTTGATATTAAAATTATTACTACCAGTGGAGAAATACATTTTTTGGCAGAATTCTGAATTGTTTTTGTTTTTCCTTTTAAATTTCCAACTAACATTAACTTCCATGTTCCCTAATATACTGAAGTCTTTCTGGCTTTGAAAAAAGCCCAACTTTGGGGCGCCTGCCTGGCTCATTCGGTGGAGCATGCAACGCTTGATCTCAGGGTTGGGAGTTCAAGCCCCATGTTGGGTGTGGAGCCTACTTAAAAATAAAAATTTAAAAAAGAAGAAAAAAGCCCAACTGTCCTTAACCAAAGATTTTGCTTTAAGCCATGAATTAATGTTATATAAATCTGTCTTTATTTAACATGAGGAAGAGAACCTTCAAATTTAGAATGATAATAGAAGTATTTTTCTTGTTAAGTATTCAGAATTGGCTGAAAGGAGGGTTCACTATATGAATTTAGCAGGAAGTATTCTACAAAAAATTAGTTTTATGTTTCTTGCATTGAGTTAAAATACCTTAGGAGTAAAATGTTAAAATTCACTAATAATCCACTGATAAACCACTCCACCTTAAAAAATACTAGTACTCGGGGTGCCTGGATGGCTCAGTCAGTTAAACGTCCAAAAATTGATCTCGGCTCAGATCATGATCTCAGTTGTGAGTTTGAGCCCCACATTGGGCTCTGCACTGACAATGTGAAGCCTGCTTGGGATTCTCTGTCTCTCCCTCTCTCTCTGCCCCTCTCCTGCTAGTGCTCACCTGCTCACTCACTCTTTCAAAACAAATAAGTAAACTTTAAAAACATATAAAAATATTAATACTCAGTGCTGCCAAAGATACAGTGAAATGGGAATTCTTGTACTTAAAGTGGAGTGTAAATTGGGACAATTTTTTGGAAAGCAAGCAGTGTGTTAGTATATATTAAGAACTCCCAACATGTTTATATTCTTTGACCTTATAATTCTACTAGGACTATTTCCTTCAAAATTCTCAGAGAAATGGCCTCAGTCAACAGGGCCTCTTCCCTTCCTCAAAGGCCTGGGTCCCAGTTCAAGGAATAAATATGCATGCATATTTATCAAGTATTTCTGATAACACTGAAAAAGTTATTTAAATGCTCATCAACGGGGAAGGATGGAGTAACTTACTGTGTGTTCATATCATGGAGGATAAATGCATAAATAACCATGTTTGCCAGGATTTTTATGAAAAGAGTAAATGCTCACAAGGTTATATTAAATAAAAAAAGCAGTATGAACTGGTACATTATCTCAGCTATGTAAAATATGTATCTATAAAAATATCAGAATAAACCAAAATCCTAACAAGTGGTAATTTTTAGACTGTGGGATTGTGATTTTTGTTTTTTTTCTTTATACTTTTCTCTATTTTCCAAATTTTCTACAATGAGTACTATTATCATTATAGTAAAAACCAAAAAAATACTTTAAAAATTCCAGGGTGGGGGCATATTTTTATATTCCTTATACATGAATGGGCTCATGTACAGAGAGAAAAAAATCTAATGGCACAGGTATGATACGTCATTTTCAGTCCCTCCAAGCAGGGATAAAATGGCATTTTTCTCAGAAGGGATTTGTGCAGCTCACATTATTGTTAAATCGCATCATTTCACTATATTTAGGGAATCCCAGGGCATGGGTTAAAATAAAGGCCCGTTTTCATATTGGCGTATGAAATGACACAAATCTCTAGCCCTCTGGGAGGGCATGCAATTTGTAATGCCTATTATTTTTATGTTATTAAACCCATCTCTGTTAATAAGATCTATAATTATTAAGTACAAAGCATAATGAAGTTGGCTGATTACAGAGGGAGGGGAAGCCAAGTGTTTCAAACCCACTGACATTTTCTGGTGATAGCCATTGAGTAGAGCATTGTTATTCTAAAGTAATTTTACCGAGAAAGGAGTATGTTTACAGAACATTAATTGACAAATTTATATTGCTTAAGAGCTCTAAATTTCTAAATTTGGGCATTGATCTCTTTCTGTGTTAGAAATTTCGTGGTGGGAATACGGTAAAGCAGGAAATCCATGGCCTAAAATAAAGGTGTAAGGTCAGACTCGAAGGCTCCTGTCTGGAAACCCCCACACCATGCCTCCTCTTGGGGAGAACCCTTCACAATCAGGGCTCTGTTTGGCCTTCAGGGGGCTGTGTTTAGCTTTTTTGTTGGGTATGGCTCCCTCACAGCAAGTAAATGAAGACTTTATGGGGCGCCTGGGTGGCTCAGTCCGTCAAGCCTCCGACTTTGGCTCAGGTCATGATCTCACGGTTCGTGTGTTCGAGCCCCGCGTCGGGGTCGGGCTCTGTGCTGACAGCTCGGAGCCTGGAGCCTGCTTTGGATTCCCTGTTTCCGTCTCTCTCTGCCCCTCCCCCACTTGTACTCCGTCTCTCTCTCAAAAATAAATAGACATTAAAAAAATTTTTTTAAGGTAAGTGATGACTTTATTAAGTTCTGATACTGTTGCATTCATATTTGTAGTGCAGTCTAACCTTCCCAAGTACCGGTAAAAGAGCATTTCAGAATCAATCATATCACCCACCATGGGGCCCCGATGACCATCATGTTAAGCTCCCATTAAATTTGGACCCCGAGAGTGAACATCTCAAAACTCCTTCTGAAGAGATAACCGCTACTTCTGTCAGTTCTTCAGACAGAATTTCACCCTGCTAAATTTTTTTTTTAATGTTATTTATTTCTAGGAGAGAGAGAGAGAGACAGCATGAGCAGGGGAGGGTCAGAGAGAGAGGGAGTCACAGACTGAAACAGGCTCCAGGCTCCGAGCTGGCAGTCAGCACAGAGCCCGGCGCGGGGCTCGAACCCACGAACCGCGAGATCATGACCTAAGCGAAAGTCGGACGCTTAACCGACTAAGCCACCCAGGCGCCCCAAGAATTTCACCCTGCTAAGCTTTGAACTCTGAATCTAACAACATGCACTTCTTGGCTGTTTTTATTTAATTAATAGTTTCTTTGACAGATAGGCTCCACGAGGGGCATTCCAAAGGATTTGGGGGATAAGCATGCAGCAAGGGTCGTGGTGCTGAAGATAAGCACGAGAGGAGGTAGGGACCCGGCCATGAACTGTGTGTTATATCACGTGTGTGTGTATATATATGAAGTATTGTTTTGAGACAACGTTGGAATTGAAGCGGTGCCCCTGTGTTATTTATTAAGCTGGTGTCCCCCCGCTTCAAACCCATGCCTCTGTGATATGCCGTTCGGTGATGCTGTGACGCAGACCCCTTTCCGCCAGTCGGCTCCCTCAGGTCGCACCAGTCAGGCACCAGAGGGGGACGCCAGGTGGGGAGATGCCTGCCGGCCCGGCCGCTGCCTGTGGTCACACTTAGCCATTCCCCTTCACCCTTCCAGGAGCAGCAAGTGATCCCAGCTTACCAATCTTCTAGACCTTGGAGAACCAACCTGCTCACCTGCTTGTGGGGACACGGTGTCCGTGAGCAGGGACCCCCCAGCCCCGGCCCCGGCCTCACAGGTCTGGGGCCCAGCTCCCCGGGGCGCTCTCCCAGGTCTGTGAGGCAGCTGCATTATCGTATAGCACCCCCTCCTCTGAGGTTTGAACTCCTGTCTGTGAGACCCATTCTCCAAGCTTCTAAGTTTAAATCATTCTGACCTTTTTGGTGCTCGTTTCAGCAGCACATATACTAAAATAATTCTGACCTTTCTCTTCAGTTCCTCAGTGACAGGGGTAGTAGCTGCACACTGTGGATGCCACCTCTGGGATACCACTTTCTTTCTTTTCTTTTCTTCTCTTTTCTTTTCTTCTCCTTTCTTTTCTCCTTCCTCCCTCTCTCCCTTCCTTCCTTACCAGTCCCTTCCCTTCCCTTCCCTTCTCCCTCCCTTCCTCCCTTCCTTCCTTCCTCCCTTGCCTTTTTTGGTTCCCCAGTATCTGGCGAGCAATTCTTTATGTTACATTTTCTCTGTTAAAATGATTGGTATGAAATCAGTCTTCTTTCTGGATGGTGTCTGATGCAGCTTCCTAAAACAATACGATTGGGGTCAGTGTTAATCCTCTGACTGGTTGCACAGGACTGGTTGCTAAGTACTTCTGTGGAGAAGAGAAGAAAAAATTACTTCCTCATCTGTAGCTCAGGAGACTTTGCCTAAAGTCCACTTGATTGGGCTATACAGAGAAACTAATTTAAAAATACACATATTTCATCAGCTATCTAGAAATTGATTTTTAAACTATACTTGTACATCTTTTCTCCTTGCTTTCATAAAAACTTTTTAGAAATTCCCATTCCTGTAAATCATGTAATACATCCAAACATTCTGTAAGATTTCAATGACATTTTTTAAAAGTTTATTTATTTTGAGAGAGAGAGAGAATCCCAAGCAGACTCTCTGCTGTCAGTGCAAAGCCCAATGTGGGGCTCGAACTCAAAAACCATGAGATCACGAGCTGAAGTCAAGAGTCGGACGCTTAACCACCTGAGCCCCCCAGGTGCCCTGAGAGTCCAGTGACATTTAAAAAAACTATGTTTATGTCTCATTGGCTCCATCTTTAAAGTACAGTTAAACCGAAAATGATCAGAATATCTATGAAGTCAATACAAAGTAACTAATAATAAATCTATTATGTGTTAATGTAAATAAGCTATTTTTAAAAATAACTATATTTTCCAAAACATAAAATATTTAGTCACAAGAGTGGCAATATTTTACAGTTTTACAAATCTTTCCAATATCTGGCTTAATAGAAGACAGATGGATTCTCATATATGGCTCACATTCAATCTGTTGAGATATGTTGTTTTTGTGAAGTATATTAAAAAAAATTGCCTCACACAGATATGTAGTTTTAAATGGGAATAGCATTTTTTAATATATATAAATTGAAATAAAGTTAACATAGTGTTGTATTAGTTTCAGGTGTACAATATAATAATTCAACAATACTATACTCAGCTCATCACAAGAAGTGCACTCCAAATCCCCTGTCTATTCACCCATCTCCCCACCCATCTCCCCTCTAATAGCCATCAGTGTGTTCTCTGTATTTAAGTTTGGTTTTCTTTGTTTGCATCTTTTTTTCCATAGTTTCTTTTGTTTCTTAAACCCTACATATGAGTGAAATCATATGACATTTGTCTTTCTCTTACTGACTTAATCTCCTTTACCATTATATCCTTTAGATCCATCCATGTTGTTGCAAATGGCAAGATCTCATTCCTTTTGATGGGTAACATTATTCCATCATATATCCACACCACGTCTACTTTATCCATTCATTTATCGATGGACACTTGGTTGCTTCCATATCTTGGCTATTACAAATACTGCTGAAATAAACACTGTTTGAATTAGTGTTTTGAATTTTGAATTCAGTTTTTGAATTAGTGTTTTTCTTTTCTTGTTGGGTAAATGCCCAACAGTGGGATTATGAGATTAAATAGTAATTCTATTTTTAACTTTCTGAGGAATTTTCATAATGTCTTAGGAAGTGGCTGCACCAATTTGCATTCCCACCAACAGTGCATTAGGGTTTCTTTTCTCCACCTCTTCCCCAGCATTTGTCATTTCTTGTCTTTTTGATTCTAGCCATTCTGACAGGTGTACAGTGATATCTCTTTGTGGTTTTAATTTGCATTTGCCTGATGGTTAGTGATGTTAAGCATCTTTTCATGTGTATGTTGGTCATTTATGTCTTCTTTGGGAAAAAAGTGCCTATTCAGGTTCTCTGCCCATTTTTAACCAGATTATTTGTGGTTTCTTTTGTAAGTAGAGTATAAATTCTTTATATATTTTGGGTATTAACCCCTTCTTTTCGCTGTGCAGAAGTTTTTTATTTTGGTGTAATCAACTAGTTTATTTTTGCTTTTATTTCCCTTGCCAGTGGAGATATATCCAGAAAACTGTTTCCATGGCTGATGTCAAAGAAATTACTGCTTATGTTTTTTTTTCCTAAAAGTTTTATGGTTTCAAGCCTCACATTTAGGTCTTTAATCCATTTTGTGACTTTAATCCATTTTTGTGTATGGTGAAAGAAAGTAGTCAGTTTCATTCTTTTGTATGTAGCTGTCCAGTTTTCCAACACCATTTGTTGAAGAGACTTTTTTCCTCATGGTATATAGTCGGCTCCTTTGTCACAAATTAATTTACCATATAAGCGTGGGTTTATTTCTGGACTCCCAATCATATTCTATTGATCTATCTATCTTTTTTTGTGCCAGTACTATGCTGTTTTGATGACTACAGCATTTTGGTACATCTTGAAATCTGGGATTGTGATACCTTCAGCTTTGTTCTTTCCCAAGATTGCTTTGGCTATTTGGGGTCATTTGTGGTTCCATACAAATTTTAGGATTATTTGTTCTAGTTCTGATATTTTGATAGGCATTGCATTAAATAAACTGATATTTTGATGGGAATTGCTTTAAATATGTAGGTTGCTTTTGATATTATTGACATTTTTAACAATATTGCTCCTTCTAATCCATGAACATGGAATATCTTTCCATTTGTTTGTTTCATATTCAACTTCTTTCATCAATATTTTATAGTTTTCAGGGTATGGGGCTTTCACCTTCTTGGTCAAGTTTCTTCTTCCTAGGTATTTTATTTTTGCTGCAATTATGAAAGGGACTGTTTTGTAATTTCTTTTTTTCTGCTGCTCCAAGCATGGAAGGGTTTTTTTTGCCTCTCTCGTCCCTGAAATGCAGCTAGATCAACACCAAACCATCCTGCACACCTAGAAAACTGATTTGAGGATTAACACAACAATCTGCACAACTTGAACCACAGAATCTAGCAGGTACATGGCACGGAGGGGTGAACTGGGAGAGAGAGAAGCTGTGGAGGGTAAGGAGATATTTTTGCTTGTGGAGAGAGGACAGAGATGGGGGGATGTACAGAAAAACCACTCCTCCACCCCTCAAAAGCAGCTGGAGAGAAAGAGAGGCCACAGCCACAAGGGACTGAACAAAAAGGGAGAAAGAAGAAAGAAGAGGGTTTAAATTCCATTAATACTCTATATATAGAGTCTGAAATCTTGCAGCTTGATACCTGGCAGGGCTCTGACAGGGAGTGCGAATCCCCAGGAGCAGAGTGGAGGTCTGAAGGGTCCTCGGCCCACACAGGGGGAGGTGGTTTCCCTACTGGGAGGACATTTGGTAGAGGCTGTGCAGCCTCCCCACAGGCAAAGGCCCCAGTGGCCCCCGGAGAACAGCCACATTCGCTGGGGCTGGAACAAGGTTGTTAAGGTTGAAGCCTGGCACCAGACGTGTGTTGTGATTTGCCATAATCCCTGAAACGCTGCTGCTACACGACTCTGTGAACTTTTTCTGTGGTGGGCTGGCACCCAGCCGCAGTCTCTGGGCATCTGCAGCAGCACGGTTGCTGGAACATTCGTGGGGGTGGGCTGGTACCCAGCCATTGCTCAGTGAGACCCACCCCCAGAGGGTCTGAGTAGGTCAAAGCTGCAGGGGCCTCAGAAGTGAGGGGTTTGGAAAGAGTCCCATCTGAGACAAAACTCAGGAGGGAGGTGCCATCTAGAAGGCTGATGGCTTGGTCCCGGACAGCGTAGATGCAGGGAGTGGATGGAAGCTGGAGACAAAGGATGCGTGCTTCATTGCCAGTTGGCAACAGCACAATTCTGATACTAGACTGGGTAGCTGGGTGATGCCATTTTTACCCCTCCCACACAAGTGCATACACACCTACATGAGCCCAGTAAGCTAAGCAGCGCCATCTAGTGGAGAAAGGAGCCATTACACCAAGCCCTGTCCAGCTAGGCCAACCATGCTCCAGAAGAAGACCCCAAGTCTCTTAGCCTGCTTAGTTTATTGACAATAAGGTACTTCATAGTATGACTTCTAGGGAAACTGGATATAATTTAAATCATTTCATTCTATTCACTGGTCCATCTATTCAATTTTTTTTCTTATTCTTGAATACAGAAAGAGAAAAATTTTATTTTTATCTGCTGTTTTCTAATAAAAAAGAGTTCTTTCATTTTTTTCCTGCTATATTTTTTATTTTTTTGGTATTTCTTAAAAATTCTCTTTTACTTCCATCATTTCATTCTATTCTATTTTATTGTATTCATTTTTTTAACTTTCAAAGGTTTTCCTTTTTTCCCTTTTTTCCTTTTCTTTTCTTTACCTTTTTTCTCTATTCGATCAAGCTTCCTTCAACAACCAGACCAAAACACACCTAGGATCTAGCATCCTTTATTTGATTTTCTGTGTTGTTTTTAACTTTTTAATTTTAATCTTTAAATTTTTTTTAACATTTATTTATTTTTGAGGAACAGAAAGAGACAGAGCACGAGCAGGAGAGGGGCAGAGAGGGAGACACAGAATCTGAGGCAGGCTCCAGTCTCTGAGCTGTCAGCACAGAGCCTGATTTGGGGCTCTAACTCACAAACAGTGAGATCATGACCTAAGCCAAAGTCAGATGCTTAACCAACTGAGCCACCCAGGCGCCCCTAATTTTTAAAATTTTATTAATTCCTTTTATTCCTTCAAAATGACAAAATGAAGGAATTCACTCCAAAAGAAAGAACAGGAAGAAATGACAGCCAGGGACTTAATTAACCCAGATATAAGCAGGATGTCTGAACAAGAATTTAGAATCATGATAAGAATACCAGCTGGGGCTGACAAAAGCATAGAATCCCTTTCTGAGGAGATAAAAGAAGTAGAATCTAATCAGGATGAAATTGAAAATGATATAACTGAGATACAATCTCAAATGAATGCCATGATGGCAAAGATGGATGAAACAGAGAACCAAATCAGCAATACAGAGGACAAACTTATGGAGAATAATGAAGCAGAAAAAAAGAGGGAAACTAAGGCAAAAGAGCATGATATAAGAATTAGAGAAGTCAGTGACTCATTTAAAAAGAATAACATCTGAATCATAGGGGGTCCCAGAAGATGAAGAGAGAGAAAAAGAGGTAAAAGGTTTATGTGAACAAATCATAGCAGAAAGCTTTCCTAACCTGGGGAAAGACACAGCCATCAAAATCCAGGAAGCAGAGAGAACTCCCATTAGATTCAACAAAAACTGATCACCAACAGTGGATATCATAGTCAAATTCAAGGAAAGAATCATGAAAGCAGCAAGAGAAAAAAGTCCTTAACCTACAAGGGAAGACAGATCAGGTTTTCAGCAGACCTATCCACAGAAACTTGGCAGGCCAGAAAGGAGTGGCAGGGTATATTCAATGTGCCGAATCGGAAAAACATGCAGCCAAGAATTCATTATCCAGCAAGGCTGTCGTTCAAACATAGAAGGAGAGATAAAAAGGCTTCCCAGAAAACAAAACTAAAGGAGTTCGTGACCACTAAACCTGCCCTGCAAGAAATTTTAAAGGAGACTTTCTGAGGGGAGAAAAGAGAAAGCAAAGCAAAAAGAAAAGAAAAGAAAAGGAAAGGAAAAAAACCAACAAAGACTAGGGGCGCCTGGGTGGCTTAGTCAGTTAAGCGTCCGACTTTCGCTTAGGTCATGATCTCGCGGTTCGCGGGTTCGAGCCCCGCGTCGGGCTCTGTGCTGACTGCCAGCTCAGAGCCTGGAGCCTGTTTCAGTCTGTGACTCCCTCTCTCTCTGACCCTCCCCTGCTCGCGCGGTCTCTCTCTCTCTCTCTCTCCTAGAAATAAATAAAACATTAAAAAAAAAAAAGCAACAAAGACTAGAAAGAACCAGAGAACACCACCAGAAACTCCAATTTTATAGGCAACATAATGGCAATAAATTTGTATCTTTCAGTATTCCCTTTAAATGGCAATGGACTAAATGCTCCAATCAAAAGATATAGGGTAACAGAATGGATAAGAAAATAAGATCCACCTATATGCTGTTTACAAGAGACCCATTTTATACCTAAAGACATCTTCAGGTTGAAAGTAAGGGGATGGAGAACCATCTATCATGCTAACGATCACCAAAAGAAAGCCAGAATAGCCACACTTCTATCAGACAATCTAGATTTTAAGATAAAGACCATAACAAGAGATGAAGAAAGGCATTATATTACAATTAAGGGGTCTATCCACCAAGAAGCTCTAACAATTGTACACATTTATGCTCCAACTGTGGTAGCATCCAAATATATAAATCAATTAATCACATACAGAAACTCATTGATCATAATACCATAATAGTAGGGGACTTCAACACCCCACTTACAGCAATTGACTGATCATTTAAGCAGAAAATCAACAAGAAAACAATGGCTTTGAATGACACACTGGACTGGACAGACTTAACAGATATACCCAGAACACTTCATCCTAAAGCAGCAGAATACACATTCTTCTCGAGTGCGCATACAACATTCTCCAGAACAGATCACATACTGGGACACAAAATCAGCCCTCAACAAGTACAAAAAGATCAAGATCATACCATGCATATTTTCAGACCATAATGCTAAGGAACTTGAAATCAACCACAAGAAAAAATTTGGAAAGATAATGCTTGGAGACTAAAGCACATTCTACCAAAGAATAAATGGGCTAACCAAGAAATTAAAGAGGAAATTAAAAAGTACATGGAAGCCAGTGAAATGATAACACCATAGCCCAAAACCTCTGGGATGTAGAAGGACGGTCATAAGAGGAAGTATATAGCAATCCAGGCCTTCCTAAAGAAGGAAGAAAAGTCTCAGATACACAACCTAACCTTACACCTTAAAGAGCTGGAAAAAGAATAGCAAATAAAACCCCAAAACAGCAGAAGATAGGAAATAATAAAGATTAGGGCAGAAATCAATGCTATTGAAACAAAAAAGCCAGTAGAATAGACCAATGAAATCAGGAACTGGTTCTTTGAAAGAATTAACAACATTGATAAACTCCTAGCCAGTTTGATCAAAAAGAAAAAGGAAAGGACCTAAATAAATAAAATCAAGAATAAAAGAGGACAGATCACAACCAACACTGCTGAAATACAAACAATAATAAGAGATTATAAGCAATTATATGCCAATAAATTGGCAATCTGGAAGAAATGGAAAAATTCCTAGAAACATATAAATTAGTAAACTGAAACAAGAAGAAAGAGAAAATTTGAACAGATCCATAACCAGTAAAGAAGTCAAATCAGTAATCAAAAATCTTCGCAAAAACAAGAGTCCAGGGCTGGATGGCTTTCCAGGGGAATTCTACCAAACATTTAAAGAAGAGTTAACAACTATTCTTTCGAAGCTCTTCCAAAAAAATAGAAAACCAAAACCACAATGAGATACCACCTCACATTGGTCAGAATGGCTAACATTAACTCAGGCAACAACAGATGTTGGCAAGGATGTGGAGAAAGAGAATCTCTTTGGCACTGCTGGTGGGAATGCAAACTGGTGCAGCCACTCTGGAAGACAGTATGGTGGTTCATCAAAAAATTAAAAATAGAACTACCCTACACCCCAGCAATTGCACTACTAGGAATTTATCCAAGGGATACAGGTGTGCTGTTTGGAAGGGATACATGCACCTCCATGCAGTGCTATCAACAATAGACAAAGTATGGAAAGAGCCCAAATGTCCATCAATGGGTGAATTGATAAAGAAGATGTGGTGTGTGTATATATAATATATAATGGAGTATTACTTAGCAATCAAAAATAATGAAATCTTGCCATTTGCAACAATGTGGATGCAATAAGAGGGTATTGTGCTAAGTGAAATTAGTCAGAGAAAGACAAATATCCTATGACTTCACTCATATGAGGAATGTAAGATACAAAACAGATGAACAGAAGGGAAGAGGAAACAAAAATAATATAAAAACAAGGAAGGGCACAAAACATAAGAGACCCTTAAATACAGAGAACAGAGGGCTGCTGGAGGGATTGTCATTTGCAAATGCCCCCCGCCCATTTGTCCTTGGGCTAACTTGGCACGGGGCATTAAGGAGGACACCTGTTGGGAGGAGCACTGGGTGTTACACACAGGGGATGAATCACTGGAATCTACTCCTGAAATCATCATTGCACTATATGCTAACTTGGATGTACATTAAAAAGTAAAAAAAAAAAAAAAAAAAAAAAAAAAAAGCAACAGATTTATGTATATTAATTTTGCATCCTATGGCTTTCGTGAATTCATTTATAAGTTCTACTTGTTTTTTGGTAGAATCTTTACAGTTTCCCGTATATAATATCAGGCCATCTGCAAATAGCGAATGTTTTATTTTTTCCTTACCAATTTGGATGCCTTTTACTTCTTTTTCCTGTCTGATATGGCTAGGACTTTCAGTTGTACATCGAATAAAAGTGGTGAGAGTGGATATCTTTGTTTTTATCCTGATCTTAGGGGGAAAGCTCCCAATTTTTTGCCACCAAATATAGTATTAGCCCTGGGTTTTTCATATATAGTCTCTATTATGTTGAGGTATGTTCCCTCTAAATATACATTGTTAAGAGTTTTTATCGTGAATGGATGTTGCATTTTGTCAAATGCTTTGTCTACATCTGTTGTGATGATTATGGTTTTTTTTCCTTTCTCTTGTTAAAATGATATATCATCTTGATTGATTTGTGAATACTGAACCTTCTATCCCTAGAATTTCCCATTTGATTATGGTGCATTATTTCCTAATGTGTTGTTACATGCTATTTGCTAATATTTTGTTGATGATATTTGCACCTATGTTCACCAGAGATATTGGCCTACACATTTCTGTTTTTGTAGTGTCTTTGTCTGTTTTGGTATCAGGGTACTGTTGGCCTTGTAGGATGACCTTGGAAGCTATCCTTCCTCTTCTGTTTTTTTGGAATAGTTTGAGAAGAATAGGTCTTAACCTTTTTTCAAATGTTTGGTAGAATTTATCTGTGAAGCCATCTGATCCAAGCATTTTGTTTGTTGTTTTTTGATTACTGATTCAATTTCATTGCTGGTAATTGGCCTGTTCAAATATTCTATTTCTTCCCGATATAGTTTTGGAAGGTTAGATGCTTCTACCAATCTCTCCACTTCTGCTAGGTTGTCCAATTTATTGGCATATCATTTTTCTTTTAAAAAAAATGTTTGTTTATTTACTTACTTATTTAGAGTGCAAGCAAGCAGGGAGGGGCAGAGAGACAGGGAGAGAGAATCCCAAGCAGGCTCCACAGTGTCAGCACAGAGCCCAGTATGGGGCTTGAACTCACTAACCCATGAGATCATGGTCCGAGCCAGAGTCAAGAGTCAGATGCTCAACTTACTGAGCCACCCAGGTGACTCAGGATTAGTGCCCTTATAAAAGAGACCCCAGAGAGCTTTCTTGCCCCTGCTACCATATGAGGCCATAGCAAGAAGATGATCATCTACGAGCCAGGATGCAGGCCTTTGCTAGACAAAATAATCTGCCAGCACATTGATCCTGGACATACCAATCTTCAGAACTGTGAGAAATAAAGTCCTTTATTTACAAGCCACCCACACATGGACTAGGACAGACTTATTTTATATTCTCTTCTTTCATAGTAAGTCTTCAAAATCTGGCACGTATTTCATACTTACAGCATCACTCGATTTGAACTAATCACATTTCAAGTGCTCAATAGCCATATGTGGTTAGTGGCTACACCATTTGATCCTGAAATTGTATCTAAATGGAATTATAAAGTAAGTAGTCTTTTTGACTGGCTTATTTCACTCACATAATTATGTTGAAATGTATCCATGTTTTCTAGTGTACCAGGAGTTTGTTCTTTTTTATTGCTGAGAGTTTTTGTTTGGGTGTGACATAATTTATTGATCCTTTCCCTCTGCTGATGGACATTTGTCCCCCATCCCCTCCCCACTGCACCAAGGTTTGGGCTATTATAAATAAGTCTGCCATAAATATATAAGTTCAAGTGTTTGTGAGGACATATATTTTCACTTCTCTTGGGAAAATACCTATGAGTGAAATGGCTGGGCCACACAGCATATGTTAAGGTTTTTATAAAACTGCCAAACTGTTTTCCACAGTGGCTGTACCATTTAACATTCCCATCAGCATTCATGAGAGTTCCAATGAGTGGCATTGTTGGCTTTTTAAATTCTGGCCATTCCACCGGATGTGAAGTGATATCTCATTGTGGTTTTAATTTTAATTTCCATAATGATCAGTTATGTTGAGCATCTTTTCATGTATTATTTTCCTTTCACAGATCTTTTTTGGTGATGTGCCTGCAAATCATTTGTCCACTTTCTATTATATAACTTGTCTTCTTGTTGTTATAAGAGCTATTTATCAATTCTAGATATCGGCCTTGTAAAATATATGTTTTGCAAATATTTTCTCAGAAGCCATGGCTTCCTTTCCATATTCTTGGCATTTTCAGAGCAAAAGTCCTAAGTTTTGATTCATTTATTGATTATTTTCTTTTAATACTCTGTGCTTTTCTAAAGAAATCTTTGCCAAACCCTGGGTCACCAAATTCTTCTATGTATTCCTTTAGAAATTTTATAGTTTTCACTCCTACATTTAAGACAAGGATACAGCTTGAGTTGATTTTTTTGTATATATTATGAGATAAAGATTGAGGTCCCTCCTTTTTTAATGACTATCCAATTGTTCTAGAATCATTTGCTGAAAGGATTATCTTTTCCCAGTTTACTTTTGAACTGTTTTGGCATTTTTAGTAAAAATACATTGGTCATGCATGTATAGAATTGTTTCTAGAGTTTGTATTGTATTGATTTATATGTCTACGTCTGTACCAGTATCACATTATGTTGATTACTGTAGATTAACAGTAAGTCTTGAAATCAGGTAGAAATTTCTTCCAGCTTCTTTTCCAAATTGCTTTGGCTTCTCTAGTTTCTTTGCATTTCCATATACATTTTAGAATTAGCTTGCCAAGTTAAAAAAAAAAAAAAAAAGCCTGTTGGAATTCTGACTGGGATTGCACTGATCCTATAAATACATTTGGGGTGATAGGAATAAACATTTTATACTTTGCTACGTTACAATACCTTGGTTATTTCACAGTGTGAATGGATTTAACCAGACATGACTTTGTAACATCATTTTTTGGTCCCTTGGAAAATATTGGTTCACTGAGTCATGAAGATCTTCCAAATGTTTACACATTTTATTGTACAATATATTTTTAAAACATATTCATTAATATTTCCACCAATCTCAGAAATGTCTCTAAGTACTGGGAAGCTGTCAAGTTCACTGTGGCAGATACACGCTTTCCAAAAATACTCATTTTTGCTGGAAAGCTCCAATTTTATCTTTGGCAACAAGTACTTTCAGTTGTTTTCCTTGAAGTGACAGGCTCGCTCAGTTCCTTTTTCAAAAAATGTCTGCCAAATGCCCAAGTCTGAATCATCCCAGTTTGTCTGTCAGTCGCTCCTTCAGATAAAAACGGTGTTGTATGAAAAAAACAAAAACAAAGCCAGGGAGCTCAGCCTGCATCTCAAACCCGGGTGCCTCTTGTAACCACCACTGTGGTTTCGTGTGCAGCCCACGTGCTTTATTCGTATTTCTCACGTCATATGTAGCATATTGAACAACTGTGTATTCAACGATTGAGATTTAATAAAGTTAGTTAATTTTTACTTCTTCGTTAAGGATGCGGTTAAGGGCAACTGGTTCCTTTCTTCCCTCCCTCCCTTCCTCCCTTGCTTCCTTCCTTCCACAAGTATGTGGTGGCAGGTGTGTAGTGTGTGGAGAGTGACTATTGGTATAATTTGGTGCCACTGCTTTGATTATGTTAAGATGCCGGCAGTTTTGCTCACCATCGCTTTTGCACTATTATTACCAATGTCAACACAGTAGAAAAGGCAAATAACATCCTAGTATTATTATGAAACTAATTTGTGGACCCCCCATAATAATTTAGGAAACCCCTTCCCCTCTAGGTTCCATGGGCCACACTTTAAGACCCCTTGCTTCCAGGACACACAGGGGCATTTCATACAACCTAGAAGGATGCCGGGAGGCTTTGTTAAGAAGGTGAAGCCTGAGCTGAGGCTCAATGGACACACATGTAAGAAAGGGCTGGCTGTCTAGACACAGGAACACCACAAGCAAACGGACAACAGAAACCATAACAAAGTGAATGGCAGGTCTCCCTTCCTGAGTTTTGGGCAAGCAAAAGGTGCAGTGAGGGCAGGGGTGAGAGCTGAGGCAGCAAGAGATGGAGATGGCCCTGTATGCACGGAAGGAGCTGAAACTTCATTCTTCAGAGGGTGGAGAGCTCTTGAAGGTTTTATCTAGCAGTGGGGGGTGGGGGGGCATAATTAGAGCTGTCTGTTAGCTCCAGCACTCTGGAAACAATATGGTGAATGGATTTAGGAGGTTTACACTGGAGAAAGGAGCTCAATTAAGGACCTGTGCCTGTGAAGGTAAGAGATGATTTAACAGATGGTCAACTAATTAAACACCAAGCTCCCTTCCCCATATTAATTCGGACAGAATATTATAACTAGTCCATTTGCTCAGGGGAAACAACTATCTATCACCTTGAATTCATGAATGTAGACGCGGAAAAGTAAAAAGAAAAGCGGCCTGACAGATTGTACTCCGTGTTTCTATAAGCTGTATCCTTCCAGACCCTCAAACGGAAATTCCTCCCCTCTCTGCTCAGTTTAATCATTTCCCTTAATAATTAGAGAACGGAGAGCAGGGAGCAGGAGGAGAAGTGGGTTTACAAGCTGTGTTTAATTGTTTCTTGCAAGAGCATAATCGGGATGACATTACAGAGGTCTGAGGTCACAGAATAGTATTTTTCTTTGCTTTAACTATGATGTGTATGCTTCTCTGTGCACTTGTGTCCATAGACAGAATTTATTTGCATATGTGAACACTGCACTGTACCGCTGCCCTGTACTGCAAATCCTTCTTAGCCCTTGTCTGGATTCCAGTGACTTCTTGCGAGTGTTGTTTCTACTCTTAGCCCACTACGATCCATTTTACACACAGCAGCCACAGTGATCCTTTAGAAATATCAATCAGATCATACCATTTGTCTGCTTACAATCCTCCAATGACTTCCTGTTCCCCGTAGGAAAAAAATCTACCGTCTTTATGCTGTTCTACAAAGCCCGACATAACTGACTCCCGCCTGCCTCTTGGACAACTCCTACCACTCCCTGCCTTGCTCACCGAAGGCTCGTCACCTTCGGTCCCTTTCCACCTCGGGGCCTTTCCACTAGCTGTTCTCTGCCAGAGATGCTGCAGCCCTAACGTTCCCCATGTCCTCTGGGTCCTAGCACATTATGGAAAGTTCCTTTCCTGATCGCCCGACCTACAGGAGCCTGTCACTCCTTATCACTTCACCATTTCGTTTTCATCATGGTGGCACTGGCACATTGCCTGGCACACAGAGATTCTCAGTAAGTTATTTGTGGAATGAATGGACACATGAATGACAGGGGAAATCTTCTTGTTGTATTTGCTTTTCGTGGTTCTTACAAAGTTGTAATGCAAATGATCCCATATCGAAAACTAGTTTAAAGCCACCTTTTGAATGCCAACTTTTGTTGTTTTTTTGCTTTGCTTTGGTTAGGGTTTTATTCCTTCTAAAAGCATATAGGGGAAATTCAAAATTACTTAGAAAGTACATGGCTTTTTCTCAGCCAGCTAGAGGTATTGGTCATGGCTGTAAAACAAGGGAATTTACCAGCATGTATGTTTGTAGAATACTGCCAATGTATTTTCTCTTTAGAGAAAGAGGGAAAGAATAAAGTATAAAAATATTACAACTTGGAGCACACAAATGTACACATAAATTATTATAAAAATGTGACAAGTGCTGTAATCAAGATATAAAGCACCAAGGGAGCACAGTGGCAGGAACTCCTTTCTGTGCCTAAGGAAGTCGGTGAAAGCCTGACAGAGGTGATGAGAGTGGATAAGTGTCTGAAGGATGAGGAATTTTCTAGGTAAATAGAGGGAGAAAGGTATTGCAGGCACATGGCGCACCATTCACAAACCACAATTGTGTCGGGGGAAATAAATATCATGAAGACGACATCTTTTTTCCCTCTGGGCACCCATGCATCGAGGGTTTGGGTTCTAAGAAGAAGCTCTCCATCAGTGGTTTTCCTTTCACTATTATGAAACAATTCAGAAGACAGTGGAAACATTTCCCCCTAAAAGAAGTCTGATGCAGAGCCCTCAATGCACTGAACAGTAAAGAAGCCTCTCTGGGGGAAGAAGGTGGAGGGGTGTCTGCAGTGGTTCTTGACCTCTTGTTTCCCCCCTCCCCCGCCCCCGTGTGGACTGATGGCCCACTTTAGGACCCCGGAACTTTAATTAAAGAAGATAATTGAAAAGCCACTGCCTTTTACTTTAAGAAAAGTGGGTGGGGGCTCTGGTGGCCATGAAATCGCACCATTCAGATCTCTTGCTGTGGGAAGCACAGTGATGGATGGCACTTTCCTGTACCACTTGGCCAAGGCCGAGCTCCCATGGGCTGCTCCTGGCCGCTGGTAGACTATGACAGGGCTGCTTATGCAGGCAAGATGGGGGACTCCTCTCACAGCTGACTTCCCCTCAAAGACGTTCTTTCCTTCGACCCTGGCTGAGAAATTCTTAGAATGGGGCTGCCGCCCGAGACAGCCTATCCAGCCCCACTTACAAATTTCCTCTCATGGTTCCTAGTTCTCGTTACTGCCTTCAGCTCCTTCCCCTTTGCCCCTAACTGGCATTTCCCTTGATAAATGTCTTGCACGTCTAAGCCTGTATTGACATCGGCTTCTAGAAGGACCTGAACTATCACAGGAGCCTATGGGAATGAAACTGGCCGCACACTTCCAGCTTATCTGAAGTAAGAGTTCCAGAGAGCACTGATACTGGCGCGATTCCAGTAAAACCCAAAAAGAGAGGAAGAGAGAATGGAGAAAGGAACTCCTAGGCGCTCTATTGTACTCTCAAAGCGTGCAAACTGGTCTTGAACAAAACCCCACATCTAAATATGGACAGACTGGAAGGAAAGCTTGAATAGATATTTAAACAGCCAAAGGAGAACTGAAGATTAGTTAATGGGGGCTGTTTTTACACCCACACAACCTGGCAGTGCATTGTGCTGTACGGTCTTTGTCACAAAAATACTACAGAAATATGGTTCTTTGAAAACATCTTCTGTCTCTGTATAAATGACATAGGATCCGGAGGCATTTCTGCAAATAATATGTTTTCCTATGCCAGTGTATAAATAGCTTCAGAGTACTGAGAGAGAGTGAAAGTTGCCAATGCTATTGCTACACTGACGAGAGGAGCAGCTGATTTGGAGCCAGGGCGGCTCTCTGCTGCTAGTCCTGAAATGTAATGAGACTCAGTACATTGTTGTTTTCATGCAACCAGAGAAGAGGCTAGGTACTGCTGTCTCTGACTACATAGAAAAGGCCAGAATGAGACCTTCCCGAGTCAGCTGCCCTTTTGGTGAGACTGCACAGCAGGCAAGTGCTCTCCTTCCATTGGAAAGGACTATCTTTGTAAATGATGACCAAACTTGGGTCTCCCAGCTTCTAATGTCATACCATCTCTGCGATCCTTCTGGGCTGGACCAAAGATACTTCCATTTTTGCCTTCTACCTTTTGACAAAACTTATAAAGGAGGAGAAAGATGTGCAGAAATCTAGGATGCCCTAGCGTGTGCTGGAGATCTGCGTCATTAAGTATCCAGATCCCCTGACACGCCCACAGCTGCACTTGCTATCGCTTTGGGCTTTCCATTCCTTCCTCTAGGTTTTAATTCATATATTAAACCTTTCTCGACAGCTTACCACTTGCAGGCACCATGCAGTCTGCTGAGGATGGCAATGAACATCATTGGCAAGGTCCTCGCTCTGTGAGCACATGCTATTGGGTGGGGAGCGGGATGGCAAATATACCACATAGTGGAAATATGGGTGATCAGGTGGAATAACTGGAAAGAGAGTGCCTACTTTCCACAGTGCTCAGGAATGCCTTCTCTGAGAAACCAGCCATGGGGAAGACCAGGAAGAATAGGGCGCATCAAGGGCCAACACTCGGGTGGGAGGGAACGTGCCTATTCAAGGCACAGAGAAAGAAGGCTGAGGGGGCTGGATCATAGCCAGCATAGACGTGTAGTGGAAGATGAAGTCAGTGCAAAAGTCTGGCCCAATCTTGGAGGGCCCTGGAGGCCCAGCATGGTTAGGAGTCTGGGCTTATCCCAAGTGCAGGGGGAGTTCCCTGGGGTGTTGGGGTTTGTTTGTTTTTTATTTGTTTTTAGATACTTTAAATGTTCAATATTTTTGTCAAGGATCTGAGCACTGACATTTTTCTCATCATCAGTTGCCGTACTTATGTTCCTTCCTCACAGAATGTGAATCTTTATGTCCTTGTGAATAGAGAGAAAGACAAAGGCTGTGGTAAAAATCAGTAAAGCTAATAGTTAATAGGTCAGCACTGGATGAAGGGAAGAAGCAGCCAGGGAAGCTCTTGTGTGATGTCAAATCCCTAGTGGAGAGAGGAGGTGAATTGGCTACTGACACTAAGCGAGGACTTTAAAATGTGAGACCCTGGAAATACGCAGTGACAAAAGTGCTTCAATGACCTCCGGGATGTGTGCTGTATTTGTCTTCTGACTGGACATGATCCTGTCTCTCTCATGGAATAAGGAAAGAGGCTTGAATATTCCTCCCTCTTCTGGTTTATTAGAAGGTAAAGTAAACATCTGCCCTTCTTTTTGGTTGTTCAGTACCTGAAACTCTTTCCCACGTTTGGATTTTCCACCTCATGTCCACAAAAGAGCATACCTTCCACTGTAGTAACCGAAATGCCAGATACTTGCTCTCTCAGTCTCCACTTCCAGAGTCAGGTATGAGAAATGGCATCCCCGTGGGAGGGATGAGGTCACGAAGGTGGAGAGCCAGATAAAACTCCCTAGTGTCTCTCAGGGTCAGAGATGGCAGAACGATCAAGCGTCCGGGGCAGCAGTGCTACGAAGGCTAGTGGAGCCCAGAGTCCCATTAGCCTATAGCCTCTGCAAGTCATCGCGTTCTTTATGAGTACTCTTCCTAGGTGCCTCACCCCAAACTTAACTTGGCAGCCTTCCTAGATAGAGATTCTGTGAGCCCACAATACCCTTTAAGAAATTCATTTTCTCCTTCAATCTGACAGAGTTGGTTTCTCGTCTTTGCAACTAAGAGCTGTGAATGATCCAGAAACTGGAAGGGAGAGACTGCAAGCCACAGAGCCTTAGAGAAGTGTGGAATGCATGTGCAAACATGAAAGTGTCATCTGGCTTGGTGGAAGCTGAAGGCAATGAAAATCCAGCTGGTGTTGTTAAGGATTCTTGTCATGACCTGGTGAAGCAGCTAATCAGATCATCATCTGTGTGTATCTACCCATTGAAGGCAAAGCTTCAGGGGACCAAGAGATCAATGCTATTGAATAATATGAAAGTCACAGGGAATTCAAGGACTGTGGGATGAAATGACCTCTTCTAATGATAATTGATAGTTGAATAAAAAGAAAGACATGCTCAAATTCCCAAATTCTCAGTTCAAAGCACATGCTGAAAACCATAGGCTTCCGTGCCTTTGTTAAACGAATTTCTTATCACTTGCTGCTTAAGTATGCAGAAAGCCAAATATCAAATGTACAGTTTGAGCCTGAAAATCACTGAACTAAAAAGAGCTTAATTCACTACAGAGAACAAAATGATGGTTACCGGAGGGGTGGGGGGTGGGGGGATGGCTTAAACAGGTGATGGGTATTAGGAAAGGCACTTGTGATAAGCTACTGTATGTAGCTGACAGATTACTAAATTCTACATCCGAAACTAACACTGCACTGTATGTTAACTAGCTGGAATTTAAATAAAAACTTGGAACAAAAATGAAGATGTAAAAAAAAAAAAAAAAAAAGAGCTGAATTCACATCCTCAGCTGGTTTCTTAAGAGAAAGTTATAAACAACATTGATTTGGGGAAGAGGAGGCCTGGAGAATTTCAACAGGAAGACTTAGATGACTCATGGAGGCCATGGCCAGGCATGCTGCACTGAACTCTTGAGAAGATCCAATTACCTAATTGTGGAACACAAGACCTTCCTCATATACTGATGTGATGGACCCTTGACTACTGATGGACTTGCCTCTTCGAGAACAAAACAGTATAAATGGCAGATCAAAACCCTTACTACAGGAGGATTACGGAAGCTATACAACTTTTTCTCAAACCTTTATTTTGTTCTTTTGCTCTCCTGTTTACTGGCTAATAATTAAACCAAGTTAAAATAATTTAAGCCAAATCTAAATAGTCATTCTCATTCGATTTTGAACTCGAGACCAGCCTTTGCAGCCTAGCCTGGTTTACTCAGAATATCCTTAATCTTGAGTTCCCACTGAGTATCCTTTGCGTTTCTCCCCTCTATCCCTGTAAGAGACATCAGAAGGAGTATTTTCACTTGTCAGGGTCAGAAATATTCTTTCACCAAAGTGTCTCAGGGGCATGCGGATTCTCTGGGTTTGTATTGAATTCAGTCTGCAGAATATGGACCTGGCTCACTATATTGACATCATACTGATAAACTCGGAAACGGAGTAGAAAGCAGCCTAAGTGCCCTGTTACACCATGTGTGTCTGTAGGTGAAGAATAAATCACATATAATTACGGGGCTTGGTATCTTAGTAAACTTCCAGGTGCATGGGCATGTGTGTGTGTGAGAGACAGAGAGGGCTGGGGAATCAGGGGATGCTGGGATATTTTTCTACACAATGAGGGACAGGTAGCTGTCCACTGCTTTTCTTACCGCCAAGAAAGAGAGGAACAAGGCTTTACAGATCTTTTTAAATTTTGGAAATCATATGTACTACATTTGGATGCTGAGGCAGACACTAATAATTATCTACCAATATGGATTTCTTTTTAAAGTTTATTTTGAAAGAGAGAGCATGTGCAAGAGTGGGGGGTGGGCAGAGAGAAAGGGAGAGAGAGAATCTCAAGCAGGCTCTGTGCCATCAGCGCAGAGCCCTATGTGGTGCTAGATCCCACAAACCATGAGATCATGATGTGAGCCAAAATCAAGAGTCAGACACTTAATTGACTGAGCCACTCGGGCACCTCTGGATTCTTTTTTAATGGAACCCTAATTCTGTCTGAGCAGCAATGTGTTCGGTTAAAAGTATTCAGACTCCCTTGCAACTGGAAGTCACCAAGTATCAAAGTATGGCCAATGTGGCAGAAGCTCAAGATTTCTAAGAAAGATTTCTGTTTCTCTCCCTCTCCCTATCTGGAGCTGTGGCACATAACCTGTGAGCATGGCCATAAGACAATAAGCATGAGCACAAATCACAAGTGAAGGATGGTGAAGCAGAAATACTGAAGGATACTGTGACACTATTGGTATTAGGTAGCCATCGCACAAGCCCTGGGCTATTTACTTCCATACTTCTAAGCATGTAACAAGAATAACCCATCAGTAGGTTACCCATCAGTAGGTTAAACTACTATATCACTGGGGCGCCTGGGTGGCTCAGTCGGTTAAGTGTCCGACTTCGGCTCAGATCATGGTCTCACGGTTCATGGGTTCGAGCCCCGGGTCGGGCTCTGTGCTGACAGCTAGCTCAGAGCCTGGAGCCTGTCTTTGGATTCTGTGTCTCCCTTTCTCTGACCCTCCCCTGCTCATGCTGTCTCTCTCAAAAATAAAACATTAAAAAAAATTTTTTTTAAACTACTATGGTCAGATTTCTTGCCCCTAATACAATGACTGATACAATTGTGTTATACTGACTCGTTTATTGGGTGACTGGAAAGGCAGTAGCTTTGTGCGGAGCCCAGAGCAAATTTCTCCAACTTGGGAAGGCACTGGTACAGGCAATTTTCTCCCTTGTACCTTATTACCAGAAGATCCAGTGTTGCTCAAAGTGCTTGTGGCAGAAAATATATGGATTCTTTGGACAGAGTCTTTGGAAAATGTGTTAGGAGAATTACAGTGAAGGACCCCTGGGTTTTAAACCACACTTCTCTAGGCAAGTAATAATTCTTCTTTTGAGGGGGAAAAACTGTCACTTGAGTTATAGTACGTAAGTCTGTTTCTGGGCTTTCTCTTCTATTTAGTCTATTTTCTATCTCTATGCCAGTACTATATTCTCTTGGTTTTTATAAGTTTATAAAAAGTCATAATATGTGATAGAGCAACCCTTGAAGAACCTTGCTCTTCAGGAGGGTTTTAACAAATTCTTGGCCAAATACTATTGTAGTTTTATATAAATTTTAGAATCAACTTGCTAAGTTCCATGCAAAAAAAAGATTTGCTGGAATTTTGACTGAGATCACACTAAATCTATTGAACTAGGGAAAATTGGCATTAGGATTTCCATCCATGAAAATAGTATGTCTCTCCATTTGTATAATTTTTAAATTCTCTCAAAATTTTTAGTTTTCTCCAAAATGGTCTTGCATATTTTCTGATAGAATATTCCTTGGCATCTGGTATTTTTACTACTATTATAAATATAATTTTTAAGAAAGTTTATTTTCTAACTATTTGATGGCTAGTATTTAGAAATATGATTATATATTAGCTTTTTATCAAGCAAACTTGCTGAACTCTCCAATTATTATAATTTCTCTGGATTCTTTCAAATCTTCTAGACCTACAACTTTGTTGTCTACAAATAATGCCTGTGTTATCTGATAATTCTGACTTTTCCTTCTTTTACTTTCCTTACTTCTCTGGCTAGGAACCATTATAATGCTAAATTAGGTAAGTGTTATTAGAAATTCTTCTCATTTTTTATCCCAAAGAGGCGGCTTTCAATGCTTTACTATTAAAAATGTGGTTTTCTGGGGGCGCCTGGGTGGCGTAGTCGGTTGAGCGTCCGACTTTCGCTTAGGTCATGATATCACGGTTCGTGGGTTCGAGCCCCGCGTCGGACTCTGTGCTGACTGCCAGCTCAGAGCCTGGAGCCTGTTTCCGTCTGTGACTCCCTCTCTCTCTGACCCTCCCCTGCTCACGCTGTCGCTCTCTCTCTCCTGGAAATAAATAAAAAACATAAAAAAAAATGTGGTTTTCTGTTTTCTCCCCTCTAAATATTCAAAAGGGGTGTGTTTGTATGTATTTAAGTGGAATAGATATTGTCAGATTGCTTCCCCAAAAGGCTGAAACAATTCATGTTTCTTGCAGCATACTTGTCAGAACAGGTGTTATAATACTTGAAAATATTTGCCATTCATGGGGCGCCAGGGTGGCTCAGTCAGTTAAGCGTCTGACTTCGGCTCAGGTCATGATCTCACAGTTTCTGGGTTCAAGCCCGGCATTGGGCTCTGTGCTGACAGCTCAGAGCCTGGAGCCTGCTTCAGATTCTGTGTCTCCCTCTCTCTCTGTCCCTCCCCCACTCGCACTCTCTCTCCCTCAAAAATGAATAAACGTTAAAAAATGTTAAAAAATTTTAAAAAAAGGAAATATTTGCCATTCTTGTGGGCGTAAAACAATACCTTATTATTACTTTAATTTGCATTTTTCTCAACAGTTAGTGAGTTTCATCTTTCGATACGTTGTTGACCATTTGAATTTACCTTCTTATGGATGGTCCTTTTGTATCCTTCGCCTAAATATTTTTATTTCTTTCTTTCGACTTGAAACAGATTCTTGTATATTAAAATTAAACCCGTATGTTCTCAGGATTGCAAGTATTTTTCCAAGCTTACTGTTATTGACTTTGTTTTTTTAGCTATAAAATAGTTTTAAATTTATAGATGAAAAAAATGTCTGTTTTATCTTTTTTTCTTATCCACACACTGTATCTCAAATTTTTGTGTAATTTTTCCTTTATTCTACACTTAAGTCTTCTAGCCACCTAGAATTTATTTCTATATATTGTATAAGATGAAGGTCGAATTTTATTTTCTTTCAGTCAGATAACTGTGTCACCACCATTTATTGAGTAACTCACTCTTTTCCCACTGAAATGAAAACACTATCTTTATAATATATTGATTCTCATATGTAATTGGATTGTCTACGTGACTGCATTTTGATTTGTCTCTCAAATGGCAATAACATGCTGTCAAAGCAGATGATGGAATGTTCTTTAAACTGCTGAAGCATGTCCTCCTGCTCACCCACTAACCTTATTTTTCACACTTTTCTTGGTTATTCTTCGATACTTATCCACTGGTATAAACTCTAAAATAATTTATTTAATTCTCTTTTCATCTTCTCCTTCCTTTTGCCATGAAAGAGCTCCATTGCAATAATTAGTTTTATTAAATTTATGTACTAGTTTAGCAGGGTTGAGATTTTCATATTTTTTCCATCAAAACTCATGATTGGCGTGTATCCAAACTTTCCATTTATGCATACCTTAGTTTATATCTTTCATTAAGACATTCATAATTTACTAGACTCTGCATTTTAAATTATACTTATTCCTAAGCATTTTATAATTTTAATCATGATTGTGAGTGGAATAATTTCTTTTCATATTCAATTTTAGGCTTATTTACAGGATAAAGTTGTGTTGTTCTGTTTTCTACATCTATCTTTTATCCAGCCACTTTGCCTAGATCATATAAGTCAATTTTTTTTTCTTTTGGTAACAAGATCTCTTAGGTTTTCTACTTCTACCTCTTCTTTTTGAAAGTTTATATCAGTTATTTTATTTTTTATTCTTGTTTCAGTTGTTAAAATTTCCAAGTCAACGTTACATAAAAATGGTAATGGTGACATAGCAGTCTAGTTTCTGACTTTAACAGAAATTGTTACAGTTTTATCATTTATGATAGTATGATAGCCTGATAATATGTTTTATTATTTGTTAACTAATCTTTATTATATGTAAGTTATTTCCTTCTAATTCAATCTTACTTTTTTGTGGTCTTATTAATCTTTGTTTCCTTAGCACCTAGCTTTTCACTTCATTTTTTTAAAATTTATTTATTATTGAGAAACAGAAAGAGATAGAGCACGAGCAGGGGAGTGGCATAGAGAGGGGGAGACACAGAATTCAAAGCAGGCTCCAGGCTCTGAGCTGTCAGCACAGAGCCTGACTCGGGGCTCAAACCCACGAGCAGTGAGATCATGACCTGGGCCAAAGTCAGATGCTCAATCGACTGAGCCACCCTGGTGCCCCTGGTTTTAGTAAATGATCCATGAATGAGTGCATGACGAATTATCAGCCTTTGCTCCAATGTTCCATCAGAGCTGTTCATGAGTGCCACCTCTTTCAAAAGGAGACTGCAGATTAATAGCTTTTGTCTCATATTTTGGCTGCTTTTAATCCTGCAGCCAGAGG
Source organism: Crocuta crocuta (assembly GCF_008692635.1). NCBI lineage: Eukaryota > Metazoa > Chordata > Mammalia > Carnivora > Hyaenidae > Crocuta > Crocuta crocuta. The sequence continues at coordinate 13,887,201 of NW_027530974.1, forward strand.
TGCCGGGCTCCCTGTAGCCATCCTCCGTCACGGAGGGCAATCTAACTTTGATTCCTTATAAAGGTTAAGTAATAAATTTCATCAGAAGACCTTTAACATCTGCTTTCCCCCTCTAGTTTGCTCATTTAATAGGTTATATTAATAGTATTCTTCACATCCATTTGCACATTATGTAAGTTCTGCTTTATTATTTTCAATTTTGTAAAAATTAGCTCCACTCTTTTATAATGTATTATTCCTGTGACATTTTGCTGGATTTTGTTAAAGTTTTATTCAGAATTTATAAATTTGTATCCATGTATGAGATGGATCCGAAATTTTATTTTTATATTTTGATTTTCTGGATTTGGTATTAAAATTATGCTATCATTATAAGATAAACTGGAGGGAGTTTCATCTTTCTTCCAGTGACTGGAATATTTTAAATAACATTAGAGTAATTTGTTCTTGAGAGGTTAGGTAAGGCTCAGCTGTGAAGCCATCTGGTTCTGGTATTTTGTCCAGTGGTAGACTCTAATTACTTTCCAGTATCTGTTATGGTAACTGGTTTATTCAAGCTTTCTTCTTCTTCAGTTTCCTAATTTTGCTACAAAATTATTTTTTTCTAATTTTAAAATGTTTGCCATAGAGTTGCGTGTAGTATTCACTTAAAAATTATTTCTTCTTTATCTCTAGTTACAGAAATGTTTATCATTCCTTTCAAAGAACTAGCTTTTGGATTTACCTGGACTTTTATTGTTGTTAACTTTTATTTTCATAAGTTCCTGCTTTTTTCTCTTTATTTTGTTGCAACTTGGAATATTTCTTAAGATCCCAATACCCTATTAGTTAAAAAAATTTGTTGTTGTAAAATCAGCCCACATTGATTTTTATTGTTTACAACTCTGGTTGTAGAGTTTCTTACCAGGATAGGAAGAATAATCCATGAAGAAAGCTTCAGCATGGAAGTGAAAATATTCTATTGGTATAAGAGTAGGACAAGGAGATGAAAGTTAAGAAGAAAGTATTCTTCACCTTTTGGGGCAATATTTTGCTATCTTTCCTTGCTTTTCATTATTGCGTTCTGAGAAGCAAAACCAATTGTTTAATGTTCAAAATAAAATTTCTCCCTGATAAGAGAAATTAAATGCTAAGGAATAAGGTACTGTCAGGTAGAGTTGAACTTCAGAGAATCCCAAACCATTGTAAAATCTAAGATTTTTCACCCATTCCGTTACCTTCTTCCAAGAACCAATTTTTGCTCTCTCGGGATTGATATCACCCGTTAAGAATATCCTTTGTGTATACAACATAAGAGAACCTTGCCGCATACTGGGTCGTTTCAGATATTCAAAAAAAGGGAGGTTCTGGAGCAAAATGAAGAGTCATAGGCACTGACAAGTTTGAGAAGTTCTTACAGGTCCAAAGAAGAAAAGCCACGGTCTGGTGTGTGTTAATACTCGTGGAGGCCACTGAATGCAGATCTGAGTCATGTATCTAGGAGAAGGGACAGGAAGGAGGATTGCATGTAAAGAACAAATATAACTCTGCTGATCTTGGGCATGTTTGCCTTTGGAACATTCCTTGCCTTTCCTCAGCTTTTATCTATACAGCAAGAGCCTGACTCCTAGCCTGCACTGCTCAGGCTCTCATATCAGCTGTTCCACATGGATGTGTCCAACAGGAGGCAACGGTGGGAGACCAGATGACAGGAGGAAGGGAAAAGCCAAGGTATTACTTCTCCCGTCTCTGCCATGGCTGTGCATTTTCTGCGGCTCTAACTCCTGCCGAAAGTTGTTCCCCTATGCTTACACACTTCCGGTGGGCCATCCCAGTCTCTGGGCTCTGGGAACACGACCTTCTTTTATTGCTCCAGCCAACCTAGGGTTAAGGGTTTCCTATTCTAATCTCTCAGTGGCCTCACTATTCCCTATCATCTTTTCAACTTTTCCATCATCTGTGTGACCAATTCCCTGCATTAAATATCTTCTGTTTTTAGATCATCAGACTGTGACGAACAGAGAAACTAGTTGGAAAATCCCTCCATTTGGCATGGATGCACAGTGGAAGGCACTTCCGAGAAATGAGAGAGAAAAGTACTATAATCGTACAAGCCTATTTCAGACTGCTTAGCCAGAGGGAATGAACAGCCTATAGTTTATGCTTAGAAATCACAAACAAGCATATCCACAATAATTTGTTTACATCTTGGTATCATACTGTGATATGTATTATCAGTTTACACATTTATCTTAGTAGGGAATAAGGGCAGGCACAAAGTCTTATTCAAAGTTGTATACCCAGTCCTTAGAACAGTGCCTAGCATACACTAGGCACTCAATAAATGTATATAGAATAAATGGAAGATAATGCAGAGATGAAAGTACTAAATTATTCTTAAGAGTCAGTCTGTTGCTAAGAGTTCCTAACTTGGAATCCATAGACTTCTGTTGGATCTATGGAGAGATTCAGGGGGCCCACAAACTAGGGTGACAAATAATCCCCAGTAGTTTTTGGAGTACCCATCACCCACAGAAATCAGAGATGACTTTTGTAACACATTGTGGCTGTTGCAGCTATCTCAGAATATTGTTTACACCCACAATCACTGTAAAACTTAGGTAGTTATTAGATTTACCTCTAGATAATGTTTAGTCTATTAATAAAATGTATTATATGATAAATGAGTTTATTTTGATAAATATATTTCAATATGGCTTCCTTTTAAGCCTGTCTCTTCCTTTTTCTTTTTTAAATTTAAAAACACTGGGGCCCCTGGGTGGCTTAGTCAGTTAAGCGTCCGACTTTCGCTTAGGTCATGATCTCGTGGTTCGTGGGTTCGGGCCCCGCGTCGGGCTCTGTGCTGACTGCCAGCTCAGAGCCCGGAGCCTATTTCAGACTCTGTATCTCCCTCTCGCTCTGACCTCCCCTGCTCACGCTGTCTCTCTTTCTCTCTCCTAGGAATAAATAAAAAATATTAAAAAAAAAACATTATTCTGGGAAGGGGTCCATAAATTTCATCAGACTACCAGAGAGGTGGTCTCAAAAAAGGTTAGGGACCCCTACAAGTTGATAACCCTGGGCTGTGGAGTTAGATCTGGATTAAAATCCAACTGTGTCTCTTAAGTTGCATGTACTTGGGGCTAAGTGCAGATTTGTCACTTGCTAAGTGGGTACGATAATAGTAACTAACTGCTAGGGATGTGGCAAAGATTAACAAGTCAAGTTTTCAGTCCAATACCTGGTACAGTTAGTGTTAAGCCATGTAGGCATATGAGCTGTAAGTCACGCAAGATGAAAGGCAGAGTGCTTAGCAAAAAAGTTGCTTGTCAAGCTGGGGGTCTTAATTTGAAAACTGTGAAAGGAGGAATTATCAGAAGAATAAGTTGACAAAATAGGCCAAGTCGGCTGGGCCAGTTAAAACAATGGGGTTTAAAGTCCCTGATATTTGTTACTACATCTTTTGGGAACACAGTAATGAACCAATTAATTACAACAAAGGGTTTTCTTCATTGTAAGGGAGTATTCTTCAGGGTCCCTTTTTAGGAATCTAAAAATAAGGAGGCACTTTAAGCTTGGTGTAATTGTAGTCCAGCCCCAACACCCACTGTTGCTCGGGTACTTCCTTATACTAGTGGGTCTGCCACGACCCCAGCTGGGAGTAATTCACTGGCAATAAACTAGCAGAACAAACCTTGGAGCAACTAAACGATAAAAGGAAAAAACTAATAAATCCAGGAAGCTGAGTAATAAATTCAAAAACTCCCAGCTTCTGCCAGGAGGCAATTTCAGTGCCATATTGTGATGTCCCAATTCATTTTCACCTTCTCCAATGGGTGAGAGCTCTTAGAGGTACAGTGGGTGGTGGGAAGGAGGGATATCTTGTGACATTGCCAGAGACAGGATGTTTCTATTTTATCAACCATTCCACTGTGGCCTGGCTTGCTATGGTAAGGAACAATTTCTATTAAATCTTTCCTTACATGTTTACATGCCACATACTTCACATATTTCTCACAATATGTATACACATTATTACCTCTACACTCCTCCTTAACAGGTGAGAAAATAAAAGCTTAGAGATGGTGATTAACCTATCTGAAGTCACACAGATTACAAGAGATGAAGCTGGGGCTCAAAAACGTACAATACTGTGTTAATTACTATAGCTTTGCAATAGATTTTGAAATCTGAGACTGATACCTCTAGCTTTGCTCTGCTTTCCCAAGACTGCTTTGGCTATTTGGGATCTTTTGTGATTCCATACAAATTTTAGGACTATTTTTGTTCTAGTTCTGTGAAACAAAAAAGTTGGTATTTTGATAACAAAATTTAGATTGTTTTTCGTAGTATGGACATTTTAACAAAATTGCTTCTTCCAATCATGAACATGGGGTAGCTTTCCATTTGTTTGTGTCATGTTCCTTTTCTTTCACCAATGTTTTAAAGTTTTCAGAGTACAGGTCTTTCATCTCCTTGGCTAAATTTCTTCCTAGATATTTTATTCTTTTTGGTGTAATTGTAAATGGGATTATTTTTTAACTTCATGTTCTGCTACTTCATTATTAGTGTACTGAAATACAACAGATTTATATATACATATATAATATACAATATACANTGGGTAGGGTCTTTAGGGTTTTCTGTATCATATCATCTGCACATAGTGAAAGTTTTATTTTTTCCTTACCAATCTGGATGCCTTTTACTTCTTTTTCTTATCTGAGTGCCCTGGCTATGACTTCCAGTTCTATGTTGAATAAAAGTGGTGAGAGTGGATATCCTTGTCTTACTCTTGATCTTACAGGAAAAGCTCTCAGTTTTTCACCATTGAGTATGACATTAGCTATGGGTTTTCCAACATTGCCCTTATTATGTTGACATATGTTCCCTCTAAACCTGCATTGTTTAGAGTTTTTATCATGAATGAATGTTATACTTTGTCAAATGCTTTTTCTGCATCTATTGAGATCATACGGTTTTTATCCTTTCTCTTGTTAATGAGATGTATCCCACCGATTTGTGAATACTAACCCACCTCTGCATCCTTAGAATAATCCCACTTTATTGTAGTGAATGCTTCTTTAATGTATTGTTGTATGCAGTTTAATATTTTGTTGACAGTTTTTGCATCTATGTTCATTAGAGATACTGCTCATTAGTTCTCTTTTTATATGGTGTCTTCATCTAGTTTTGGTATCAGGGTAAAACTGGCCTCACAGAATGGATTGGAAAGCTATCCTTCCTCTTCTTTTTTCGGAATAGTTTGAGAATAGGTATTAACTCTTCTTTAAACATTTGGTAGAATTCACCTGTGAAGCCATCTGGTCCGAGACTTCTGTTTGTTGGGAGTTTTTTAAATCCTGATTCAATTTCATTGCTGGTAATTGGTATGTTCAAATTTCTATTTCTTCCTAATCATTTAGTTGGGGGAGGCTGTATGTTTCTAGAAATCTGCATTTTTTTCTAGGTTGTACAATTTGTTGGCATACACTTTTTAATAATATTCTCTTATAATCCTTTGTATTTCTGAGGTGTCTGTTGTTACTTCTTTTCTTTTATACCTGATTTTATTTGAATCCTTCTTTTAAATGAGTCTAGCTAAAGGTTTATCAATTTTGTCGATCTTTTCAAAGAACCAGTTACTGGTTCTCTGATCTGTTCAATTGTTTTTGTTTGTTTCTATTTCATTTATTTCTGCTCTAATCTTTATTATTTCCTTCCTTCTATTGGTTTGGCAATTTGTCCTTTTTGCAGCTCCTTCAGGTGTAAAGTTAGGTTGGAATTTTTCTTGCTCATTGAAGTAGGCCTGTATTGTTACAAGACTGTTTCCTAAAAGCTACTGCTGCATTCCAAAGATTTTGGTCCATTGTGTTTTCATTTTCATTTGTCTCCATGTATTTCTTTAATTTCCTCTTTGACTCCTTAGTTAACTCATTCACTGTTCAGTGGCATGTTATGTAACCTCCATATATTTGTTTTTTCCAGATTTTTTCTTGTGGTTTATTTCTAGTTTCATAGCATTGTGGTTGAAAAGGATGTATGATATTTCAAGTTTTTTGACTTTTTTGAAACTTGTTTTAATGGCCTAACGTGGTCTATTCTGGAGAATGTTCCATGTGCACTTGAAAAGAATGGGTGTTCTGCTGTTTTAGGCTGGAATGTTCTGAATATGTTTTTTAGAGCCATCTAGTCCAATACGTCATTCAAATCCACTGTTTTCTTGTTGATTTCCTGTCTGGATGACCCATCCATTGGTGTAAATGGGATGTTAAAGTCCCTTATTACTACTGTGTTACTATTTATTACTTTATGTTTGTTATTAGCTGCTTTTACTTATGTTTGTTATTAGCTGCTTTGTATATTTGGGTGCTCTCACTGGGTACATAAATATTTACAATTCTTATTGGACTGTTCCTTTTATGATTATGTAGTGTCTTTCTTTGTCTCACTACAGTCTTTGTTTTAAAGTCTGTTTTATTTGATGTACGTATTGCTATCCAGTTTCTGTTTTCCTTCAATTAGCATGGTAAATGTTTTTCCATCTCTTCACTTTAAATCTGTATGTGCCTTTAGGTCTCAAGTGAGTCTCTTGTAGGTAGCATATAAATGGGTCTTGCTTTCAAGTTATTTCTGAGAGAGAGAAAAAGAGAGAGGGAGAGAGAGAATGAGTGGGGGAGGGGCAGAACATCCAAAGTAGGCTTTGTGCTGACAGCAGAAAGCCCAAGGCGGGGCTTGAACCCACTAACTGTGAGATCATGACCTTAGCCAAAGTGGGACACTGAACCGGCTGAGCCAGCCAGGCGCCTTAGGTCTTGCTTTTTTATCCATTAAGTCACCCTTAGTCTTTAGACTGGAGTGTTTAGTCTATTTACATTCAAAGTAATTACTCATAGGTATGTACCTACTGCCATTTCGTTGTTTTACAGGTGTTTTTGTAGTTCTTCCCTATTCCCTTCTTGCTCTCTTCTCTCATAGTTTTCTGGCTTTCTTTAGTGATATACGTGGATTCCTTTTACTTTTTGCACATCCATTACCATGTTTTGATTTGTGGTTACCATTAGGTTTATAGACAGCATCTTATGCGTAAAACAGTCTATATTAACTTGATGGTCACTTAAATTTGAACCCATTCAAAAAGCACTAAATTTTTACTCCTACTCCCCATCCTCCATCACATCTTAGGTATATATTGTCATTGTTTATATCTTTTTCTTCTGTGAATCCCTTGAATGATATTTATAGATATACCTAATTTTATTGTTTTTGTGCTTCCTACTTTTCTTATGCCTGCTTATGGTCTTTCCTTTCCACTAAAATTATTTCTTTAACATGCCTTATAAGGCTGGCTTAGTGGTGATAAATTCTATTAGCTTTTTTCTGGGACACTCTTTGTCTCTCCCTCTATTCTGAATGATAGCTTTGATGAATAGAGTATTCTTGGTTGCAAAAGCTTTGTTTGTTTGTTGGCTTGCTTGCTTGCTTTTTTAAGCACTTTGAATACATCATCCCACTCCCTTCTAGCCTGTAAAGTTTCTGCTGAAAAATCAGCTGGTAGCCTTATGGGGTTTCCCTGGTACTAACTTTTCTTTCCTCTTGTTGCTTTTAAAATCTCTCTTTATTGCTACTTTCTGCCAGTTTTAATTGTTATGTGTCTTAATGTGGACCTCCTTGGGTTGATTTTGTTGGGGGCTCTCTGTGCCTCATGGATCTGGATTTCTGTTTTCTTTCCTAGATTCAGAAAGTTTTCAGCTATCATTTATCTGCCTTTCTCTCTCTTCTCCTTTTGGTATCCCTATCATGCGAATGTTGTTATTCTTGATGACACTGTTGAGCTCCCTAAGTCTATTTTCATTTTTTATTATTCTTTTTTCTCTTCTCCCATTCAATCTGATTGCTTTCCATCACTCTGACCTCCAGGCCACTAATCCATCCGGCTTTCTGTAGTCTACTATTTATTCCCTCTTGTGTATTTTTAATTTCAGTTCTTGAAGTCTTCATCTCTGATTGGTTCTTTTTCATGTTTTCTCTTTGTTGAGGGTTTCACTGAGGTCCCTTCACTCTTTTCTCAAATCCAGTGAGTATCTTTATGACAATTACTTTATATTCTCTATCAAAAGTCTGCCTTTTAAGTCTTTTATATCTGTGTTACGTGACCAGAAGTTAGTAGATTTACCAGTATAGGAATATAGCAAGGACAAAACAAAACCTGAAAATATTTGTGACTTTTGGACTAATGGACAAAGCTCATCTTCAAAGTCAATCATCTTTACTGAAATGAGAGGGGCATCCCTCCTTTTTGAAGCTCCCTAAGCTTTCAGTGTTTTTCAGGTTTCTTTTTGGCTAGTAAATTTGGCCAGAATAATACCTACGTTCTGTCCCTTCTGCCTCCACGATGACCAAAAGAACATGGTAGTCTGTTTGAAAGGTGCTGTGACAGAGGATGAAGCTCTGTTGTTGCCTCCTGGGACTCTCCTTTCCTTTTCCAGCAGAGCTGGGTGAAGAGTAGCACTAGGGAAAGTCAAGTTAGTGTACAGCTGTCATTATGTGAAGGGAAGAGAGAGAGAGATGGATTAGAGGCCACTCTAATCCATTCTATCCACCTCTGTGCCTGAACATTTGTCATAACCACAAATCAATAATCTTTTAAAGATTTAGCTTTAAGCTAGGATGGATTGTAGAGATGATCCAGTTAAAGTTCCTCATTTTACCTCTGAGGAAACAGAGACTCAACAAAGCTTCCAACCGTCATGTGGATGACTACTGGCAAAGTACAGGACCCATCATGCTTCCTACTCTATTTTGATTTGATTCCCATGTACTTTGTCATGTGTCATTAGAGTGCATTCAGACTGCCAGGCCCTATTCAAGAGGCCAGAGCTGAATCAGCTCCATCTCTGCCTTTGATGAGCTTATGACCCAGTGAAAAGTATAGACCTGTTTATTGACAAACTTCTGGTGCTTCAGAAATAATGCATTAGGAACTGCTTCTGGGATCAGTATCTGGGAGGAAGCTGCTGTGGGCTGAGAGAGAAGCTGACGGCAATGCAGGCCTCTCAGCAGCCTCAGCCCACTGGTGGACAGTGAGCTAGAATGGCCATTCAGAATTGTCCCAAGTTGGGCTGAGATGACCTGGCCTTTATATTCCCACATCAGACAGTGAGGCATGTGGGCAGGGGGGTGACCTTGGTCAAGGGGGTGGTCCACAGCCAAGGAAGCCCTAGCTTCCTTCACAGAAGGGGGTCTGGGCAGTGCACCACTGCCTATGCACTACATCCTGTGAAGATGAGCTCTTTCTTGCATGGCTGTCCTGCCTTACCAGACACAGAGAGTGTTAACAAGTTCCTCTGAATTCTTTTTTTAGCAGTTCCTAGGGGAGGAAGAGAGAGATTTGTATGGAAGGTTTACAGTGGTTTCCAAGGGAATTATCTACGTTCTCATTTGAAGAGCAATTCCCAGTTCTAAGCAAACTAATCAGGGGAGAAGGACAGAATGCAGGCAGGCTTCACATAGCCCTTTCAAAAGAACTTGAGCAAAGGTTAAGGTCGACTGATAGGGTAAAATGTATAAAAGGCACAAGCTCTGAGAGATTTGAAGTCCATAACGTTCCACAGGGATGAACCTCAGCCCAACATCCTTAAGATTATGAGAGCTAAGGAGGGCATACGTAGCTTAGGCATTGTAACTTAGGAATTCAGGGTTCAGCCTCACATGTAGAAGTTACTTAAGTGGGAGAATGCAAAGCGAAGCACCTTCTTACAAAGGAAAAGCTTTTAAAAGGGAGGGAGGGAGGGAGGTGCTAGGTTCTCTACATTCTCCCTTAGAAAGGAAACTCAGAAAAGTTTAGTCTCTGGAGACACTGCTGATGAAATTAGCCATTATCTTTGTTTTAAATCAAGTGAGGAGGCCAAGATGTGTCCCAACGACTGTCGTCTTCCACAAAACTCATCTCCTTATGCTGACATGAAGAAGGAAACAGAATTCTCCTCGGGGTATTACAGCCAAGGAGAGAGTGAGTGTTGTGATTCTCCAGAGAGGCTACTTAAACAACACTTGGGTGAGGCCCACCGAGCTATTAGAGAGAGGATGGAGGTCTCCCTTCTGATAAAACAAATGCGGTCATCAAATCTGCTTTGCCAGATATTTATCTGAATCTCCATTTCAAGGCTGAGGAATGAATAATTTACCAGAGGAAAGAAAAAGAATTAACTAACCACTTAAACTAAATTTAAGCCACCTTACAAAAGAAAATACCAGAGACTAGCTTATGCAAGAACAGCTAGAGTCTGTTTTAGAACTTGTCAATTTCATCTTTTGATGATCACTTTTGGCCAACAAATCTACCTATCACATCAGCTTGGTATTTGTGCCTTGTAGAGGAAATCCGAAGAGGGCTGAAGAGAAAAACAATAGAGTGAGTCCTGCCAACTCAATGAAATGGCACCTGTCAAAACATAAATTTGCATGAAATGGTGGAAGAATAGCTGATATGCAGGGCCTGTCCCCGAACATCTCAATAATAGTGCTTTTCTCAGCAATTTCTTTCTTTGGTTTACATGTAAAATACACATATCTAGACACTCAGGAGAGATGAGAGTTGAGTGAGCGCTGCCACTGATGTTTCTCACATTTGTGCTCAGGTTCATGACACACTGGTTGTGCTGCCTTTGTGTCATCCCAAACAGGGTGGGAAAGAGACACATACTTCCTGCTCTGCGGACCAACTGGAATTGAGAGTTTGCATCAAAAGCAAAGAAAGGTCAAGTCACAGACCTCATTTAGAGGCACAAGAGAGTCTCAAAGTCTTTGGGAATGGAAAGTGTACCACAGTGTGGGGGAGAATATCTATACAGGACATTATGGCAATGTTTCCATTCCCAAATCCGTATGAGCGCTTCTGGAAAAAAAGAAAAAGAACACGATCTAGCCAGACCTCCAGGAAACTTGGTAGTATCGGTGCCGCCCTGGGCTTGGAGCCTTTACTTAGCCAAACAGACATAAAGATGCTAAGGGATGGAAGCCTGGCCCACTGCCGGAATAGGGTCCACCTTATGCCACATACGGCACAAATTAGATCAAAGTGAAAGAGGATTTATGGGGTCAACACAGCTTGCCTCTCGAGAGAATGTAGAATTATGGGAAGTGCAGTGAATCCTGGAAATCTCACCGAGTGAGGTTTGCAGATTTGTGAGTATGAGGGTTAGACACATGTACAGGTTTGGGAAATTATCACATAGTCCTTTACTTTCCGCCCCCACTCTCCACATAACGCCCTTTATAAATGAAGTATCATGAAATGGTTTTATCTCAGTTCTAGATCCTCTGTGATGGACCCGCCAGCATCTCCCTTTGAGAAACTTATTAAGCGAATCACATTGCAATGTTCAAGAGATTCTTCTCCTATCTCTGTATTTCTTTCCTCCATTTCCATCTATTCACTTTGGTTCCCTTAGATTATTCTAAATAAACCCCCTCCCTTAGGTGAGGGGTTTGATAATGCGGTAAAATAACTGTAGAGCCACTTGGATTATCACTGAGAGAATAAAGGTGGCCAAGTCTGTACCGAACACACATACACACACACTCACAGACACACACAGGCGCATGCTGGTCCCCTGCCGCATCCACACAGCAGCTTTTATCTGTTGGGTCTGTCAGTATGGTCAACGCCTCATCCTTTCCACTGAGCGAGCGTGGTAAAAGCTCCCTCCCATGTGTGCAGGGGAGGCTCCTGGGCTCTACGAGTGTGGTGTCACTTCCGGCTTCCCTGCCGCACGCTCTCCGAAACGTGCCAGTTTTTTTCTCCACAGAATAAACACATGGGCGGTTAGAAGTCTAAGAAGGGCTTTATGAGCAGGGAAGACCACCTTCCAGACTAATCGCCTCGTAGAGAGCCGTTTTCGGGACAGTTAACACTACCACCATTTGTTGCTAAATAAATTCAAAGAACCTGCCTGGGACTGAAACGGGCTGGCTGGCTGAACTCGGTATTTCTCTAAAGCCAGGCTTTCGGGTCTAACACCGGTATTTCCTGCTTCAGTTGTAATGAAAGACAGCGGTGCATAGTAACGCCGAACCCCCCCAAACGGCATCCAGATACACACCCAGGGAGCCACTGCTCTGAGAGGGATGCACCTCCTGGTTTTAGCCGTCTGCACCCACTGAAGAATTCTAAAGTACACCATCAAGACTTTTCTACCTACATCAACCAAATTGCAAATAAGTGCTCTTAAATATTAACTACTTTAATTGTCAGCAGTGGAAGTATTCTTTTTTTTTTAATATTTTTATTTATTTCTAGGAGAGAGAGACAGCGTGAAGAGGNGGAAGTATTCTTAAACCCATAGAATATCACTAGAAAAGCACACAGAGGGTACCTGAGTGGCTCTGTTGGTTGAGTGCCTGACTTCGGCTTAGGTCAAGGTCTCATGGTCTGTAAGTTCGAGCCCCACCTCAAATTCTGTGCTGACAGCTCAGAACCTGGAACCTGCTTTGGACTCTGTGTCTCCCTGTCTCTGTATCCCTCCCCCACTCACGCTCCGTCGCTGTCTCGCTCTCAAAAATAAAGAGGCATTAAAAAAAAAAAAAGCAGAATAGAGCTGTTCTGGTTGAAACGGGGGAAGAGCTGGACTCCCCTGACCTCCAGAGAACCTTCACAAAAGTTCTATGGAACTCTTCAGGGGAAGCAGTTTGACAACCCTTGATCTTGTTTAGAACCTCGACCCAGTTTTCCAGCGAAGGCTCTGGCTCACGGAGGTGTTTTTTGTTTGGTTCTTCAATGCATTAAACATTGCTGTGCTCATTTCCAACACCTGGAATCAACAGATTTGTGTATAAAGTCACGGATGTCAGGCTCCTCTTAAAAACTCAGACGGTGAGGACACACGGAGCCTGCGATCTCTCAAGGCCACAGTGAACTGAGGTCGTTGTGACTCACTACTGCCTCTCACCAGGTCTGGACACTCATGTAGGTCGCGGGCCGCCCCCACTGGAGCGCCGGTTGGGCCCGTCTCACTTTACGGTTGAGGCAACAGTACTGCCCTGGCTGGGTCCCGGCGGCGGCAGGACGGGGACCTGGACTTCCTAGGGGCGGGCTCAGTGTGGTCTTCTGCGGCACACACTGGCGTTTCTCAAACTGGGGTTCCGAGGAAGAGATCTTCACTATTCAGGAGAATGCCTGTCCCTAAGAATGTGTCTGTACTGTTTGGACACTGAGAAACCCCCACGGAACTGAGCTACCAGAGGCACGTCTGAGGTTTTGCAGCCATAGACGTTTTCGGTTGTTTCTGTTTTGTTGTCGGTCTTAAGAAGGCAGGAATATCGCGGCGGACCCCGCTAGTGTGCAATGTGGGATATGCTGTTAGCCAGGTGCGTCTCATGAAACGTGACAGGCAGACATGGACAAAACCTATTAGGCAGCGAGTGGTTCTGATTCCTCCAAGTCAGCCTCGCCACGGGACCCACAGTTAGAGACACAGAAGGACAGGGTCACAGGAGAGCCCCCGGTGATGGCACCAGGGATGCCAGGGAAATAGTATCTTTATCCTCAGTTTCTAATATTGACTTTAACCCATTAATTACACCGGAAAGTCTCTCAGCATAGCGGTATGCAGGCATGGCTGCCAGATGGCTTGGGTTCGAATTCCAAGGCCACCATTTTACTGTGACGCTTTGACAAGATACTTAAGCTCTCTGTGCCTCAGTATAATCATCTGTAAAATGGGGATGACAGGATTTACCATGTGAGATGACTGTGAGAATTAAACCTAAGCACCTACACTCAATGCCTAGCACATGATGAATACGGAGAAGTGTTTGCTATTATTAGCAGAGCACGTTTATAGTTTACAAACCGCTCTCATTTCCTTCCAGTTCTGCCATGTAACAAAGCTGTGAGACAAACCAGAAGAACTATATCCATTTTGACACACAGGACATCTGAAGAGGTTAATTAAGTACGGCGTCCATGGTCACGTAGGGAGTAGGGAACAGAGCTAGTGCTTGAGGCCAGGTTTTCTGCCTCAAGATCCTATGTTCCTTCAACCACTCAATGCCTTAGGGACGTTTCTGCAGTAGGAATACTTTTCAAGGCCTCCTCTGTAGGTAGAGATCGGAGAGTCAGGAAGATTGAAGGACTGCAAAAAAATCTGCTTTGTGCTCCTTTTTTTGCTTCCATTCGTGCTAGGACCTGCTCCCCCACTTCCCACAAGCCTTATAGTGCAGAGAGTATGTCCTCTGGTAAGGGACGAGAAGTTGATGATTTCCTTAGAAGCTTCCAGCACGAGAGAGAACACTGAAGGAAGGACTGGGTAAGAATGACGGGCTGAGGCCCGCGTGTGCATACTCCAGGCCACCAGTGCTAGACAGCTCGATGCCAAGACCCCCGGCTCCAAGGAACAGGTGCCTTATGGAGGACACCTGGACCTTTGTCCTCGCTCTGCCTGGTTCCTGGATGCCCAACAGGACGCAAAGGCCAGACCTCAGCCCTCAGTAAAAACCTGAGACCCCAGGCAAAGAGCAGACTCTCTCCTTTCCTTTCTGTCTCCCAGACACTGTCTGTATCTGTATTTTCTCTCCAGCTTCAATAAGCTCTGCTCTCACTTCCTACTGTTTTGTGGTTGATTTCTATTCTGCGTGTAGCCAAGGAAAGGACCCTCGTGGCTGGTCCTGCGAGACCCCCGCAGGGTCCTTGGGCCCGACCTGCCTGCCTCATCGACACACAGGTCAACACATACGGTGGGATCAAATCACTTAACAGTTAGGCCTTCTAAGGGAACTAGCAAAGGCAGGTGGAAGACAGAGAGGGTTTATACAGAGAAATGAGAAACGGCAGCACACTGAGGAAAGTCCCTGCTGGAAACGGAGACTACCCCGGAGGGCACAGTGCTCCCACGATGGGCACTTCTCAGGTGGCAATGGCAGCTTCCACAGGACTCTACCGGGCCCTTCCAGGCCCTCTGGTCAATTTCTGAGCTTGGCCAGCTGCTCCCATCCAGGGAGGAGGTGGTACAGGGCAGGGGCTGGTCAGGGCACTGGAGGGGGAGGGGAGGAGGCCCTGCCACCAAGCTAGAGACTCTGCACATTGTTAGTGACAGAGTCTAACTAAGGCAGCAGCCAACACTTCCCAGGCAAAGCGGACTCATCAGGTTACAGGATTTCCATTGGTGAAAGCCTCAGGATGCTTTTTATTGCGTTTCTTTAATTACCGCTTTGGATTCTTGAAATCTTATGTTGGAGCTAGGCATGCGGCAAGCTCACTGGAAACAGACCTTGAATCGTCTGTTTAAGACTCTAGGTTGGTCCTAGAGGCAGTTACAGGAAATTGGCACTGGCCTGGACAGGCATATTTTCAGTTTTATTAGCGCCTGAATAGGCCCACAGTTTTATTTCTTTTAAGGGCAATGTGGGGAAACGGCCAGTCTCTTTATGTTGCTTTTAGTACTGAGGGCGTTCGCTTCTCCCTTTGCGTTTCCAGGCCCCTGCACGCTTAATTGCCAACGTGCCGACCCCCCCGCCCCTCATATTTTACCCACATACTAGGTCTGGGTGAGGTGGGCCAGGCCCAGGTAACAGCTGCAGGAAATAGTTTAATGAAATAACTGAATAGTTTAAGACACAGTTTAATGGGTTTCCTTTCCATTCAGCTGCTTTCTATCCTCTGATAGAGAAACTCTCCCTCTAGCAGAACATGGGTAAGAATGTTGGAGAAATAATTTTTGCCTCTTCTTACCTTGAAGACACCTGGCCATCGTCACCCTTCCTAGGTGCGGTCCACGACGCTCCACTCTCCATGCTTATGTCCTTTTCTGTAGGAATGCCAGATAAGACACAGGAAGCCCAGTTAAATTTGAACTTCAAAGGAGCAAAAATAATATTTAAACATAAGTATGTCCCACCACTGCATGGGACACTGTAATACTAAACAAACCCTATTCACTGCGTATCTGAAATTCAAATTTAAGTATGTATCTTGCATTAATTTTTGCTAAATTTAACAACCCTATTTCCCTAGGAAAGTGCCTACTAAAGGGAAATGAGAATACTGGCAGTTGAAGGGTTTTCTTTTGTTTTAATGTTTTTTTATTTATTTCTGAGAGAGAGAGAGAGACAGCATGAGCAGGGGAGGGTCAGAGAGAGAGGAGGACACAGAATCTGAAACAGGCTCCAGGCTCTGAGCTGTCAGCACAGAGCCCGACGTGGGACTCCAACCCATGAACTGTGAGATCATGACCTGAGCCAAAGTCGGACGCTTAATCCACTGAGCTACCCAGGTGCCCCAAGTTTTTTTTTAATTGGACAATATAATAAATCTATTAAAGACAATTTTTCAAGGAAAGAGAAGGCAGTGCATTGAACTATTTCAAATACACGCAGTCTTTGTCTTTAGATCTCCCATTCAAGCTTTTGCCCCTGCAATTTTTCTTGTTATGTAAAAGTACATGAAACTGGAGTAAGGTTTGTTGTTTCGTTAATAGCATTGTACTGATGTTAATCTCTGGGTTTTGATGGCGATCTTTATGCTATAGTCTCATAATGTGTTAACATTAGAGGAGCTGGATCAATGGCAGCATGTGAACGTTCTATACTATATTTGAAAGACTTCTTAATTTGAAAGACTTCTTAAAAAATGTTTATTTATTTTGAGAGAGGGAGGGGCAAAGAAAGCAGGAAAGAGAGAGAGAATCTCAAGCAGGCTCCACACTGTCAGCACAGAGCTTGACATGGGGCTCGAACTCACGAACCATGAG
The DNA here is from genome assembly GCF_008692635.1 of Crocuta crocuta. Taxonomy (NCBI): domain Eukaryota; kingdom Metazoa; phylum Chordata; class Mammalia; order Carnivora; family Hyaenidae; genus Crocuta; species Crocuta crocuta. The sequence continues at coordinate 13,903,928 of NW_027530974.1, forward strand.
AGTGTGACCTGAGCTGAGATCAAAATTCAGTCACTCAACTGACTGAGCCACCCACACACCCCTATTTTTGAAAGACTTTTAAGTCTCAAATTATTCCAAAATAAGAAGTTAAAACAAACCAACAACAACAAAATAAAACCAAAGTCACAGCCCTCCCCACCTCTAAGGGGCCATTTCACAGTGTCACCAGTTCATGGCCAATGTTCCATGAGACACTGACTCTCAACTTCAACAGCCTGGGGGGTGGGGGTGGGGGGGAACCGAAAGAATGGCTAACACATCAGCGTGCTCAGAAAATGTCTCTGTTTATATTTGTTTGTTGTACTAGTTTATTCCTTAGAAGCCAGCATACTATTTTAAGTTACATCAATTGGTTAATGAATGATTCTTTGGTGACAAGATGGTAGATGCTGCCCCCTCCCTTTTTTTGACCTGTCTCAGGATGGGACACAAGAACACTGAGAGCTCTGATTTTATTTCCCTAATCAGATCCGACTCCATTATTAGTTTTACACCTATTAGCAATGCCAGTCAGTGTTTATTAACGCCCACTCGGAATCATATTCAAACAGGAAATACGCATTTGCTTCTGTTGAGGCATTTTTTAGACACTGTCTTACAAAGTATGGAGTTATTTGCTAAACGTCAAGCCTTTTCTAGCACACCAGAGAGCTGTAACCCCTAAGAGGTAGCTGGGGAGAATATCCATCCTTAGTTACCTCCATTACCCAATTTTTGTTCTCTGATCTCTGGTCTTCCATTGCCCAATTGCTGGTGCCTACTGTAAAATTTTTTTCTTAATTTGTTTACATTTTCAGCTCATGACCTGAGCCAAAGTGGGAGGCTTAACCACCTGAGCCACCCAGGCGCCCCTGGTTCCTGCTCTTTTTTAAGTCACGTAACTTCTATGTCTCAATTCCCTCACCTGGAAAGATGTAGGTGATAATATCACAAAGCAGGGTTGTGGTGTGGATTAGATGAAATAACAGGCAAGTAGCCATCACTCAAAAAGCACTTAATAAACGTTCAATTCTTTGTTTCCTTCAGTTTCTTCTGGGCCACCGAGCTTTCTCAACCCATTTATAACAGATATTTGGGCTTGACACTGAACGACGCTTGGTATAATCCCAAAGCTATAAACTGTCTGTTCAACCCAAATGGTACTGTTCTAAACTTTATTTTTTAAAACAGTAAGATTATATAAAGTGTTCTAATACACTATAAACAACACATAAAAATATATTCAGTATCATCTAGCTGATCAATAGGAAACAGGCTGACGGCAGTAAGTAAGCATCAATTAAATATTTCCTGGGTAGTGTTATTTGCCTTTCATAGGAAGTTTTTAAAGAGATGGTTTGTACCATTCAGGTCTCTTAGAAAGTTGTCAGAGCATATTTGGGATGATGACTTCTTCTGATTAGCTTACTCTGTAGTAAACACAGAGGTGTTCAATGAAAATGTATTACTGATGATGATAATTAAGACGACAATGGGCAGACAGTCTCTCCTCTGCTGTCCTGCCCACCACTCTCTTGCACTGTATTCAATAAACATTTATCTCCATTGTTCTGCCTCAGGTGGATTCTTTCACTGTTGGGGCTGCTGGCTTCCACCCAATTGGGTTGCCCACATTTGGGGGCCACCATCCAATCAAGAAGGACACCATATTTGGGGACTCCACCCCAAATTTGGGGGGCCCTGCAAGAGGAGACTTTCTAGGTTCAAGGCTTTCCCTGGATTCTCCGGGAATTTCTTGGAACTTTCCCTGGTGGAGCAATTCTAGCACTTCTTGGGGGAAATGACAACCTCCCGCCGAGGTTACTTCTGGGAAAGGATCTGAAGCTCCAGAGGGAGCCAGCCTGACCGTCCTGGCCCAAAAGGGTGAGGGATTTCCCCTCTTGTCCTTCGGAGGGATCCTTCCCTCCCTCTTCTTTCTCTTTCGGGCCCTTTCTAGGCCTTCCGTAGCACTCCTCTGACAACTGAAGATCTCTGGCCAGGGAGGCTCCCTGGTGTGGCCTGAAGGTCTGAGGGTGAACAGGTCAGACTGTCTGCACCTATGAGGGCAAAGGACCCCTTTCTTCTCTCCCGCTCCATCTGTAGCTCATCCCGGGTGAATCTGCACTCGTTGTGGACTCGATTGGGACCTTTTCCCGATGCTGGCTGACTTTCAGCCGACTTGCTCCTTTCAGCTACTGATCCTTTTCCTTTGTCCCCACAGACCCGGCTGCCATCTTGATTTATGGGCAAACATGCTCCTACATGTCTGTGGGGAGCAAAGAGCACCCCCTTTAGATTTCCCCAATCTACCATAGAAATGCCTCATTAGACACCTAATTGCTTACACCATATAGATGCCTAACTTTGGTGGGAGTGTTCCAGCAACCTCCTCTCCAGAAATAAGAGAAAACTGTTGAACTGATCTATTCTCAAGACAAAGAGACTACTTCAGTGAGATAGGGAGCAATTTACCAACTCATTTTCTGAACTCCAAAACTTCTTATGTATGGTCTTACCTGCAGCAAATGTAGCATCAAAAAGCCACTCACCTGAGGGGCACCTGGGTGGCTCAGTCGGTTAAGCTATGACTTTGGCTTAGGTCATGATGTTGCAGTTCTTGAGTTTGAGCCCCATGTCGGGCTCTGTGCTGACAGCTCAGAGCCTAGAGCCTGCTTTGGATTCTGTGTCTCCCTCTCTCTCTGCTCCTCCACTGTTGACGCTCTGTCTCTCTCTGTTTCAAAAATAAACAGACATTAAAGTATATATAAAGCCACTCGTGAAAAAGCATGCACTATACTTGCAGGTGCTGACCTAAATAGCACGGATGGAGCCAGAAATTCCCACCAAGACTCAAATAAACATCACAAGCAGAAATGATACTGGTGTTCACATTCTTCCAACATCCTGAAGAATCTCTTTTGATCCTGATCTCTGAAGAGCAGAGATCTCTTCTCCAGCTCTTACTTCTTATGGAAATTATATGGCAAACATTGTTTCTAAGAAACATAATTGTATTTTCACCTTTGCCAAGGAAGATGATGTTGATTTATTAAAATTACCTCGTACAGTCAGAAAACAATACCATGACGATGATACTTCATACTGATAAACTCCTTTTTAAAGCATTAACTCTATATATTTTACCCTCCTTAACTTCTGCAATCTTCTTATTTAAAGCTATGATAATACTAGCAGTTGTAGCAGCAGCAAAGATTTATTGAGTACTTACTACGTATCAGACACGATTCCAAGTCCTTTACATGCATTAAGTTATTTAATTCTCCCCCAAAGCCCTATTATAATGATAATGGCTGCTGGTTCCACAGCATTTACTACAGGCCAGGAACTGCTGAAGTACTGTATATTGTATTAATTCACTTAAGCCTCTCGCCAGAGCTGTGATGTAGGTACAACTGTTAATCCCTTTAGAGGGAGAAGAGTGAGCTTGAGAGATGTTAGTAACTTGCTTGAAACTACAGAGCTCAGCACTGGGCAACGTCAAGGTACCAGCAAATAGCAAATGTCCTTCCTTGGCTGTCACAGGTCTTCCTTGATTTGGGGGTTGTCCACCAAAAGAACACTTTCTATTGCGTTAAAATCTCCAATAACAAATACACCAACCATTAAAAGAGACTTCGAATCATCATCACGGAATTGCTAACATGATAATATCCTGAATAAGCTTGATCTGCTCCTTTTGTCATTCTCAGCATTTTGTTGAATGGCCTCTTATCTGTCTCTGGATGTGTGTGGGGGGTAAGAGTATGTGCGGGAGAGGGAGGGAATGAATTACACGAATCTGCTGTAGCCGACACAGGAGGCTGCCAGCACACCCAAGGATGGCAGAGGGAAAAGAATGTGGGTCTTTGAGGACACAGTGGGGCAGGTGGACTAAGCAATCCTGGAATCACCAGGACTTTCACAAGCAATTTTCAGTCTGGGTTTCCATAAAAAATACCTTCACAGATACAAATACATTAACTGCATGCATATTTCTCCTCAGATTTCTGTTTCTACTGGTCATGTACTTTTCAGATATACAGAACACACACACACACACACACACACACACACACAATCCCTAGGTCTCAGTGGCTTACAACATCAAATCTTTATTTCTTGCCCATGCCTCATGCCTGTGTCCGTTGTGAATTGGCTCCTGTCATAACCCCTCGGAGACCAAAGCTGACGGAGAACACTAACTACAACATGCGCGTCGCTGTGGCAGGAGGGAAAGACAAGTCCAGAGGATCTCAATGTGGCAACGGAACGCCCTGGCCCAGAAGTGCTTACAACTTACTGGCTAGAACTAGTCACACAACCCCATCTAACCAGCTTATATTCCTTACATTTTCTGGAAGGCCTGGAAATGCAGGGAGACCGTGTGCCTGGAAGGAGGAGAAGTGCAATAGCACTAAAGACTACCAGCGCGGGGCGCCTGGGGGGCTCAGTCGGTTAAGCGTCCGACTTCGGCTCAGGTCATGATCTCACAGTTTGTGGGTTCGAGCCCCGCGTCGGGCTCTGTGCTGACAGCTCAGAGTCTGGAGCCTGTTTCAGATTCTGTACCTCCCTCTCTCTCTGACCCTCCCCTGCTCACACTGTCTCTCTTTCTCTCTCAGAAATAAATAAAACGTTTAAACAAAAAGACTACCAGCACTTACAAGGTACTGTAGCTCTTAAATATGTTACTCACCTGGGGAGGGGAAATGGGGCATAGACTATAAGCATGGGAAAGGGATTTCTTTCTTTCTTTTTTTTTTTTACTGTATGCCTTTTTGGCATTTTGATTTTTTAAACTTTCAAAGACTGAAGTACAATACATAGAGATAAGCACATAAATCATATACAGCTCAATCAATTATTAAGCGAACTCAACTGTGTAATTAGCACCCAGATCAAGAAATAACATATTGTCTGCATCCCCAAAGCCCATCTTGTGATCCCTCTAGTCTCTACTTCTATCCTTCCAACCAAAGTTATCCTAACTTTTTAATGTTTGTTTATTTATGGGGGGGGGGGGGCAGAGAGAGAATCCCAAGCAGGCTCCATGCTCAGGCCGGCGTGGGGCTCCATCTCATGACTGTGAGATCATGACCTGAGCTGAAATCAAGAATTGGATGCTTAACCAACTGAGCCACCCAGGTGCCCCTATCCTAACTTTTTTTGTACCTCTAAATCCCTTTCGCCTATTTCACTCATTGTGTCCATTCCTCACCTCCCACCCTCCCCAACCTGCCTCCCTGTGGCAACCACCACTTTGTTCTCTGTATTTGAGAGTCTGGGTTTTGTTTATTTGTTTGTTTTTTGAGAATCCCTATATAAGTGAGATCATATGGTATTTGTCTTTCTCTGTCAGACTTATTTCACTTGGCATAAACATTATTGATTCTTAATCCCATAGATTAAAAAGAAAGAAATATCTACAAATTTATCATGAGGGAAGTAAAAGATACCCCCCCCCCCAAGGTTTCTCTAAATCCAGGTTGGTGGAGGGTGGGGTGGGAGACATAGAGGCTGTTATTTTGGATAGCAGAAAGGTATAGGAGGTAAAGAGTGGGCAGAGGCATAGATGGACCCAAGGAGAATTGGGTTGAGATTTGGGAGGATGGAAGGTTCTGTGAGTGGAGGAGACAGTACCTGCCCCATGCATGCCTCAAGGTGTCAGGACCTCTGATGACGTGGTATAGGCTCTCTGCAACTTATCACTGGACTTCTTGTGACGTAGGCTGAAGCAGACTAGACTGTTGAGACGCTTCTTGGTGGCCGCTATGCTTGGCAAATGACAGAGGATCAGGCTCAGCACTGTCACTGGGAAACAAGAGGAAGGGAAGTGAGAGCAAACATCCCGAACTGCTGGCCAGGTCCCCCTCCATTTCTATGAGCTCCCAGATTCTGGTTCTAGACACTGGGGAGGCAGTAGTGGTGGTGGTGGTCAATGTCCCGATAACTGCTTTGGGATGTCCTCCCAGCCAGGGAAGGGAGGGGAAAAAAGCCGGATATAATTTAGTTTAAAAAACAAAAAAGCAAATCATTTACGTGGCCCCTCTGCCAGGTGGGCTGTGAAGGCACACTTGTCTTCACAACACACTTCCACCTTCCTTTATGTTGCTGATGGCCAGGTCTGTTTAAGAACAGAGGGTTGGCATGGATTTCTTTGAGGCCCGAGTGCCTATTCCAGTTCCTAACGCCCTGAAGTAAACTGACCAGTGCATCACTCAGAGTTTGACGATGAAGTACATATACCCACGTACATACATGTATCTATGATTGAAAAATATAAATGGATTATTAGGAATGGGCTTGCGCAGTTAGGGGCCCTAGCGAGGCACCGTCCACGGGGCTGTTCTGACCAACGTTGGCGGTCGGAGTCCCTAAGGCAGTCAGGAAGGGAAGCTGACGAAAGCAGGCTAGACCCCCACAAGCAGCAGCTGGAACACCACGTGGGCAGACTAAAACCCGTGTTCTTTTCGTTCCCCTTGACCTTGGTGAGGAAGGAATCCTGCAGAACCTGAGGCCCTGTGTCACACGGCTGCGCAAGTCTACACCCGCCCCAGGGTGCAGAGAAACCGAAGGCAGGCGGGCCCAGGGGGAAGAGAAGGAAACCCTGAGAGGAGACAGGAGATCAGCAGTATGTGGTCTCATACTACAAGATGGCTGCCGCTGCGTTGCCTCTTTCAAGCTCTCGCGAGAGAACGTCCCTTGGAGCCTGTCCTAACCTGAAACCTAGGAGGAAAAGGAATCCTGGGAAATGTAGTCCAGCCTGGCTAAGCAGGCCGATGACGAAAACATCGCTGTTAGCACTGACTGAGCCTTGTGAAGGCATCGGACTGTGGCCCGCGTTTCAGGAAGTGAGTTTGGTCTTTAAACCAATACCATGTTGCCCATTCCCACCTCCCCCAGCTGCTTTCTGCTCTTCCTGGAAGATCCCCAATTACGTTAGTCCATGACCCCTGAGAAGCAGTTCCCAAGATCTGTTAAACGTGCAACACATTTATAAGGGGAAATGCCTGTGAAAGAAAGGGGGAGAGAGCCGGGAGAGGCTTGAAAAGCCATCAGCCCCTGATGTCTGTCTGATCACAGGGAAGGAAGAACTGAAGGTTGGGAGGAAGTGACATAAATGGCAATTGTACTTCTAGGGAAGGTTGGGCGAAGCTTCCTCCCTAAAGAGTCCCGCATTTCCCAAGGAAAGGCCTGCCTGAGCATCCCCGCTGTGCCTAGTGACCACAGGAGCAGCCAGGGAACGTGGGCCTGCAGGGAAGTGTGGTGAGTGATTTCAGAGCACAGCCCTGGGGCCCTGGGGCAATTGCACTCCGGGCAGTAGGAGATTTGGGGGGTCTTCCTCACGGCTGCTACATGGCCTCATTCTCATTTCTTGCTCCGGTCAAGACTCAGACTCAGTCCCACCTTCCTCTTTAGGAGTGTGAAAAGTAAATTAGGGCCAAGAGCCTTCTTCCGGGCACCTCTTTTGTCCAATGACTGATTTCTGTTCAGTCAGGACAGGATTCGCCAGGAGCAGATATTGAGGGTATCTGGAGGTGAAGGCATTTCTGGGGTGTCTACATGCAGGGAGATGGATTGGCGATACAATTGCTCTAAACGTAGGGCATTTCATTAAAGTGTTTGGCTAAGTATTAAACAGTCCCGATTCTTGGGATTTATTATACATTTCTTAAGAAAAACCAGAACAGATGAAGTGTTCAGCTGTGAAGGGGGACGTCTGGGATTAGCTGCAGATCGGATTCGGAGAATATAGGTCGAAGCGTTTTCTGCAGTCTTACTTCTATTCTCTTGAGAAATCAAACGTAAGCATCTGTAACAAATGAATGTAATGAAATGGAAATAATTTTTTGCCTAGGCAATGGAAAGTTGATTGTTAAATTGTGAACTCCTAGAAGGCAAGGGTTGTTATCCTGAATCTGCGTGACACTTAGTGGGTGACCATACAGAACAGGAGTTGGTTGCTCTTTGATGGTGAGTCTATTACATTTTGAGCTCGCTTCTCCCCCTGCCCCCGTATTTGCATAACAGCAAAAGTCAATAAATTCGCATTGATCAAGTAGGGGCAGGGGTAGGTGGAATGAGGCCTGGCCTTACCCTTACCACAACCTGTTATTACTATCTCATGTTTAGAGCAAACAAACTCCACCTTGGGACTAACTGCAAATGGCACCTGTATCATTCTTATTCAGTAACGTTCACATGAGAGCTTTCTGATCAAGCATGCAGTCCCCATCGTGATTACTCATCTATGCAAAGAATGGAGTCTAAGTTGCTCCGCTGACCTTACCTCTCAATATCCTGGCCCTTCAGTCAAATGATGCACTTCTAATGAGCATTCATATAATTGTCTCATTGAAAATCCTAGAAGCTGATTTGCTACACCCCTGAAGCCTATACTGAGGTCTATTAAGTATTTGAGAAGGATCATCAGGAAATAATCTCTCTTCCAGTCTACCTGCCTGCCAGTAAAAACAGGCAAATTGTCTTGTTTTTTGGTAAGCCAAGCCAACGGGAAACAACAATTCTTTCTGATTCACATTCCCTACAGAACATTCCTTTTGCAAGTTTACAGATGAATAAACCTCACATTCTAATTAGGACTCATCGACCTCCTAATCAGCTCACATGGTACTGAGAAGCAACCCTCTATCAGTAGTTTCTGGCAAGGGCACTAACTGTCTGGAAAGACCCGTTTTCTCCTAATTTAGATTAAATCAAATCCTCTGGATTTAGGGATGTTTGCCTGTTTGTGGGAGCTCGGTAAACAGTCTGTTCTGACACACTCAACTGCTGGCAGCTTCACACCAAGATCCTCACCAGGTCTGCAGATGGAGAAGTGAATTCATTAACACCTGTCAGGCAGGGTCCTGCGCTGGTCCAGCGGTATCAGGAACCAGGACCCAGAACATGCTGGAACACATCCTGGAAGCCTCCATGTTGGATGGCTTGGAAAATAAGCCCTTATCTTTCTCGCTGACAGGGATATTGTTGTGGGGTCATGGAGCCCAAGGGTCGAGAAAGAAATTTTGAGACTTGCGTGGTGCAACTTAGTAAGTTTATTTAAATAGTAGCACAGGGACAGGACCTCGGGCACAAGGGGCTGCATTTTTCTGTATGAAGCTGGTGGTTATATGCTTAGTGCTCAAGGCAGAGGGGACGTGCAGGGAGTATTAGTTCATAAATGCCTTCTTCGCATTTCTACCCATAAAACTACTTTCACCAGATTTCTTTACTCCTTATCGTTCAGCTCGATATTAACTAGCAGTTAGATATACAGGGAGTCATAGACCCTTAAAGAATGTCACAACCAACACCTATTTGATCCGTGTTGGAACTACGCAGGGTATCACTCAGCCTTCTGGGTTCAAGGTGAACATTTTTCTGCTTCTATCCTTCATCAATATCTCTCTTCACACAGTGTCTATTGAGCTTCATGTTTCATAAAGAGGCAAGTAAAAAGTCCCTCATAGCTGTCTGTTTCTTTCTCCTTTTGTATCTCACAATCAAGTTTAATATTCTACTGGATTGTACTGGTAAAGCCATCCTGCCTGGCAAGTGGCTATTGGTGAGTGCTTCCCCAAGCCCCTGCCAGCTCTTGGCCACTCATTGGGACCCAGCACACCAGGGGTTAATACCTGGTTGGGAGCTCTAGAACTGTTAGATAATCTGCTCTACCTGGTCCTTACGACCTGTGGTGGGGTGAAAAATATCCCCCAAAGATACGAGGTCTGTGATAAATAGCTTGCTTTAAAAGGCAGACCTGCGACTGGCAAACGATGTAATCCTTTGAGATCAGATTTGGTTGGATTATCTGGGTGGGCACTAAATGCAATCCCATCTACCCTTATCAAAGGGGAGGCAGGAGGAGATTTGACAGATGTCACGGGAGGCGACTATCAGAAGGCAACAGAGAGATTTGAAGATGCTGGTCTCGAACTTTGGTATGAGGTAGCCCCACGCCAGAGCAAGCCAAGCCACCACAAGTGGATTGAGGGGCTTCCCCGAAGGCCTCGGGATGGTGTGTGCCCCTCCTGGCACCTTGATTTCAGACCTCCATTCTGAAGAACCTTGAGATAGTAAATTACTTTTGTTTTAGGCCACCTGATTTGTGGTAAGTTGTTACAGCAGCTTTAGAAAAGGGAATACACCACCTCTCACCTGATTCGTGTCACCCTTGCACTGACTTCTCAGGGTCTAGTTCTTGCCTCTCCGATCCACCCTGTGCACTTTGTTTTAACTCTGCATGGTTTTCAAAAGTTTTTTTTTTTGTTTTGTTTGTTTTTAGAGAGAGCGGGGGAGAACAGAGTGAGTGGAGGAGAGGGACAGAGAGAGAGGGGAGAGAGAACCCTAAGCAGGCTCCATGTTCAGCACAGAGACCGATGTGGGGCCCGATCCCACGACCCTGGGATCACGACCTGAGCCGAAATCAAGAGTCAGATGCTTGACCGACAGAGCCACCCAGGCGCCCCTCAAAACTTTCTATAAGATTTTGGTCCTCTCTTATTGAAACAGCTTTCGTTTCCATTCGTAATAAAAATAGTAACAATAATCAGTCTGTGGAGTGCTTTTCTGTGTGCTGAGCACTTTACAGAAAGTAGTACATTTCCTCCTTGCAACACCACCTTTGCTTTACAGACAAGGAAACCAAGGCCCGGAGAAGTTAAGCAGCTGCCTGTGTGAGTGGGGGTAAGACAGGCACGTTTGTGTTCTCAGCCACCTGCTCTCTCTTGTGCGTGTCCCCTGCCCAGGACACTAGTGGGGCTGCGAGGCTCGTTCTCCCATTTCTTTGTCCAAACCTCACCATCTTTCCAGATTCAGTGTATGCCCCACCACGTCCAGGGACCTCTCTTAAACACCCATCCATCGCCCAGCTCTGAACTCCCTCGAACTTGTAGGTAGAGTCTATTTCAGAAACTATGGAAATTGGATTCTGCTTTGTATTTTTTAAAATTCAAAACACCATGGTGGAAAAGAATATACCACGTAGGGAAATATTTTATTTTATTTTATTTTATTGTAAATGTTTTCTTCTTTATTTTGAGGGTACGGCAGAGAGAGAGAGAGGGAGAGAGAGAATTGCAAGCAGGTTCTATGCTGTTCAGCGCAGAGCCCGATACCACAAACCGTAATATCACGCCCCGAGCCGAAATCAAGAGTCAGACGCTCAATCGAATGAGACACCCGGGTGATCTCATGTAGAGAAAGATTTTAAAAATACAAACCAAGGCCTGGGTGGCTCAGGGGAGGGGTGATATTTAACAGATCAGTTCCATGTGGCGTATCATTTAATCGATTCTGTGTGGTACATTCCTGAAGTCTCATGTGATTGTTGAGGACCCGGGGAGGGGAGGGGACAGCCATGGCAAAATGGATCCAATTAGAGCCCCCATTAATCTTGATCATTCCATTCTTTGTTCCTCTTGTTCTATTTATTTGCTTTCGCATTCTTATACCTCCCAGAGACACTGTCACATACACTGCGGAAACAGACATCGCCTGATGGCTTTTGCCCGAATGCTCCATTCACCTGCAGGTGGGAATTCAGGCAAGGGTCCACAGAGGGCACAGACAACATATACACAGTTCTGGTGTGACCCATATATTACTGCTTCATGCCCTAAGGAAGACATTTTTCTCTTAGAGATGTTCATTTTAGTGTATCTTTAAAAAATCTTGTGTTAAGTTGCCTCCATCATTTTTCTTGGGTAAGGATGACCCAGGAATGGCCCTTCTGTGTCTGTGATATTGCTGTTCACAGCTTTTCTTGATAGACCTCGTACAATCTTGGGAACAAGGATGCTGTGTAATGAAGGTTGGGCACTAGCTCTCAGCTTTGACTATACTAAGTAATTATACTGTGCGTTTTTTTTTTTTTATTGGTGTACCATGTCACATTTGCCCCTGGTCTCTGTGGAGTTTTGCTGAGAAACAGAGCAATAATGCAGCATCAATTTATTCAAATACGTTTTAAGCCTTTCATTTTTTTCCCTAGTAATCATATTTTAAAAAGTAAAAAGAAACAAGTGAGATTAATTTTATTTCGTTAATCCAAGATATCAAAAATATAATCATTTCAACTTGCGATCGGTATAAGAATTGTTGACACATCTTACTTTTTTTCCTTATGTCAAGTCTTCAAAATATGGAGTGAAATACTTACATTCCATGGAAATTTGGATGAGCCGAATTTCAACTGCTCAACAGCCAACTATCAGAGAATGCAGCTCCGGAATTACTTAAAACGTTTCTTAGAATGCCACATTCCCAAGTTCTGTTCTTTTGTAAAATACCTTCTTTAAAGACAACAAAACAAGATGTGTGTCTTTTCTTTTTTCTTTTCCTTTCCTTTCTCTTTTCTTTTCTCTTCTTTTCTTTTCTATTCTCAAGGTAGTTAACATACAGTATAATCTTGGCTTCAGGAGTAGAACCCAGTGATTCATCTCTAACATATGACACCCAGTGCTCATCTCAACAAGTGCCCTCCTTAATGCTCATCACCCATTTAGCCCATCTCTCCACCCGCCTCCCCTCCAGCAACCCTCAGTTTGTTCTCTGTATTTAAGAATCTCTTATGGTTTGTCTCTTATTGCCGTGTATTTTCTAGTCACTGGAAAAACCTTGGGAAATGCAGAAAATCACAAAGAATGAAACAAAACTTCACAGTATTCCACTTCCAAGGGTTTATTTCTAAGCATAACTAAAAATATATAAATTAGGGGCGCCTGGGTGGCTCAGTCAGTTAAGCATCTGACTTTGGNGGTCTCTCTCTATCTCTCTCAAAAATAAAAATTAAAATGTATATATATATATAAATTTTAAAAATTTAGAGTCGTTCTGTTAGTACCACTTTGTAATGTTGTGGCTCAGAACTATAGTTCTTCCCTGAAGTTTTGAAGTTGTCCTACATGTGTTGGTTTTTCTCTAAGCAGATTTTAAACCTAGAAGACAGAGGTCATATTTCATACCATGTCTACATACTTCAAAGGATATGACTGGATACACAGAACTAACTCAATAAACACTTGAATGGATCAGAACAATGTTAATTAATCAACAAATATTTATCAAGTGGGAGTGGCTTCTCATACCTCGTAGTTAACAATAAGCCGGATTTGAGATTTGACTGACTCTGACAGAACATCTCACTTTGGCCTGGAATAACTCTCTGAACTTGGAGATAAGAGATTGTGGGGCGCCTGGGTGGCTAGTCGGTCGAGCATTCGACTTCAGCTCAGGTCATGATCTCACAGTTTGGGAGTTTGAGCCCGCGTCAGGCTCTGGGCTGACGGCTCAGACCCTGGAGCCTGCTTCAGATTCAGTGTCTCCCTTTCACTCTGCCACTCTCCCATTTGTGCTCTGTCTCTCCCAAAAATAAATAAACATTAAAAAAAAGAAAAAAAAGAGTTTGCTACTTACTAGTAGCTAAACTGGGGTGATCCATTATAGCTCTCTTGGCCTCTTTTTCTTTTTGTTGTTGTTGTTTTATTTATTTTGAGAGAGAGAGGGAGAGTGCAAGCAGGGGAGAGGCAGAGAGAGAGAGAGAGAGAGAGAGAGAGAATCTGAAGCAGGCTCCATGCTGTCAGCAGAGAGCCCAAAGCAGGGCTCAATCCCACAAACTGTGAGATCGTGACCTGAACGGAAATTAAGAGTCAGACACGTAACTGACTGAGCTACCCAGACACCCCTCTCAGACTCATTTCCCAACGGGGTAGGTGAGAAATGGGTGCTTATCTGCCTTATTAATTCTCTCAACTCTCCCAGGGCTTGGGATGAATGAAATGGCATAGTATACACAACAGCACTCTGCAAAATAAGGAGGTGTCTTCTTATTCGTCTTTCGAACCTTGCTATGCTGGTGGGAAAAAATATGCTCTTGAGGATGCAGAAAATTTGTCCCCAGCCACTGACTGCATCCAAGATGCAAGATTATAGACTGCAAATTGTGAGTATATCTATCACTTTTAAATGATTATGTTTTATAATATGTAGTTTCTGCTAGAATTTTAATCATATTTACATTAATTTCTTTTTTTTATTTTTTTAATGTTTTATTTATTTCTAGGAGAGAGAGAGAGAGACAGCATGAGCAGGGGAGGGTCAGAGAGAGAGGGAGACACAGAATCTGAAGCAGGCTCCAGACTCTGAGCTGGCAGTCAGCACAGAGCCGGACGCAGGGCTCGAATCCACGAACCGCGAGATCATGACCTAAGCGAAAGTCGGATGCTTAACCGACTAAGCCACCCAGGCGCCCCTACATTAATTTCTTAAATTTAGTTTTCTCATTGCTCATCTTTAGCCTCCTTAAATCATGGCTTTTTCAAATTTTTAGATTGTTTACTGTGTGACTATCTTAAGTAAGTGTTTTAGAAAACCACGGAGTGTGGAAAATCTTATAGGTCTTTAATGTCTGAAATGCAAATGTTTTTTATATTTGATTTGACAGATAAAATACAAGATCTCAGTTACATTTGAATTTAGATAAACAATGTATATGTTTTTAGGATAAGTATGTCCCATGTAATAGTTGGTACATACTTATCCTAAAAACATATTCATTGTTGATCAGAAATTCAAATGTAACTGAGTGTCATATCTATGTTTTTATTTACTAACTAACTGAGTATAGATTTTTTGGGTTATAGGCTTTTCCTCTCAAAATTGAGAATAATGCTCCATTATGTTCTAAATAAAACTGTGGAATCTGATTTTTGTATTTACTTGGGCAATTGTCCCTTTTTCCCTTCTAAAAACCTTGAGGGAATTTTCCTTATTTTTGTAGCATGAAATATTTTTAAGGACATTTAGGCACTTCAGGCCTTTCATTGAGGCTCTCATAAAGTTTCTACAACTCCTGAAATTATAGTGCATAACTTGTAGCTAATCTTCCTGACTTACCTTAAAGTTTTCTACCTCTACTCTTTCTGTATGAGTCTGACCTCTTTGAAGGTATCCATTGTATATTTGTAGCTCTGAATCTGTAAGCCATAGAAGAGTGAGAGAGAGTTGTAGAAACTTGGCTAAAAGATCAGATGAGTAAATAGGGGCTGACCATTAGGACTGGCCATACATGTTTCAAAGTCCTACACACACTGTAGCGAACAGTGTTCAAAAACACATAGTTATTGAACAGTATGAAGACACACCTTTACGACAGTCCTCCGACACAAGAAACACACTTGAGAATCAAGAGATGGATGCTAGTTTCAAGAAAAGGGTCGATTAAAAGAGTCTCCATTCCGGGTAGGGAGATAAGATGTAGGGAAAAAATCTAATTAAGAATTGTAGGCGAATAGGCTTTTATTTATTCTAGAGCAGAGGGAAACTCATGTTTCATGTTGTCACCCTTGCTGAGAGGCCCAGGGATTTGAGAAAACAATTTTTCCCACTTTACAGTGAATGACATTGCCCTTGCTGTTTAGCACAGCCCTTGAATGCTCTGGGATTAAGGGCCAGGCTGTCCCAAGAGAGGGGTGTGCAAGGTGACTGACCTAGGAGGCCATCAGCATGTTGGGAGGGAACAAAATGCCCTTTGATGTATGGCTACAGCCCTGGGTCAGAGACCTCATACCCAGTCTTAGACCCCTGAAGCCAAAGTGCAGGTGGGTTTAGCCACGTCGCTCAGCCCTGAGGTTCTGCATCTTCTGAAGAGTGAAGAGCCTGGCTTCCTCCACTCTGTTCCCAGCCTCTCCCTATGCTTCCACGACTGCAGCAAATACTTCACACGTGTCAAGCAGTTCTGTAAGTTCTGTGAACAAGACTTTTCTTGACTGCTTACATTTTGGCACAAACTCATTTTCTTTCGGGCAATACAAAGGAATATTCTTTAAATGACCCAATCTTAGCTGTTAACCTCCATCAGATTTAGGGCAATTCTAACTTGGTTCCCAACTGCCTTACATTCCTTTATCAGCTCATCATTTTTTCAGTCATGTGAATATCCCATGGCATCTGATTTCCCATGAGATGCTATCCTGTAAGAATTAAGCAACTATAGTAACAATGGTCAAGTTCTCAGTTTTCTAGAATTCCATCCTGGAATTGTCTTCTTAATTTTTTTAAAATATATCTTTAATGTTTATGTATTTTTGAGAGGGAGAGAGACAGAGTGTGAGCAGGGGAGGGACAGACAGAGAGGGAGACACAGAATCTGAAGCAGGCTCTGGGCTCTGAGCTGTCAGCACAGAGCCTGAGGTGGGGCTCGAACCCACAGACCGTGAGATCATGACCTGAGCCCAAGTCGGACACTTAACCAACTAGAGTTGTCTTCTTAAACAGGCACCCCTGGAGTTGTCCTCTTAAACTGAGCTTGAGCTCAGCACCATCTTGTATGCAAATCCTTAAGGGTTGGTTGCTACCGTGGGAACGTCCCTCTTATGATTGAAAAGATTGAGTGACTTCAAGGACCCAAGGGGAAAGCTCTCCTCCACCCGCCTCCCCCCACCCCAGCCCTGTGTCAGTACTCTTCCTGATAAAGAAGGAGAAGGCCAAATCCTTGAATAGCACCATGGCCAGTTTGTGAATTTGGGTATGGGAATGTCACCCTAGGGCTGTTCAAAAGCATGTGTGTGTATGTAGGTCTATATATAGGCATAGAATACGACATTGATAACAAATCATGGAAATGAGCTACACAACTAGAGAAACCGGATCAGACCCAATGTGACATCTTTTACTTTGCCTCTAGAGATCCACCTTGATCCGAACCAAAGTCTTGGCACGTTTGACCATTTATTGAAACGCTGCCTGTTTTTCTTGAATTAAGAGATTTGTTCTGGAGAGGACAAGAAGGCAGGCACTGGCAGCTGCCAGCCTGAAGATGTTTGGCAACATTTCTGAGAACTTACAGTATTGAAGGGCAGAGAAGCAATTTCTGACTCATAGGGGTAAGCCTTGCTGGGTAGAACATCATGTAAAGTGTGATATTTTACCATGCACTTCCAGGTCACGGAGGACCCATTGTTCTACGCTTGCTATCTTGAGGTGCATGGTCTAGCTGTTATTGACACCATGAATATGCATGAAGGGAGGTCAAGTAGATGGCTCTGACATTTAAGAAGAAATAAAAGTCCTCTTTAATGGCTTTGACTATAGCTCCTGTAGGCAGGCACCCCCAAAGTAACATAAACACACAGGATCAAATATGTATAGATGAGTTTTGTGATTCCCTCACCGTGTTAAGTGGAATAAGTAATTTGCTACTTAATCAGAAGTGGGGGAGAATGTGTGCATTACCGCATGGCCCCAGACCACCCAGACTGTTCCTTCTCTTCCCGTTCCGTTCCCCATGATTCATCTGTTGAGCATAAAGTAGTTGAGGAGCAGAAAACTGCTGAATTTGGGGGAAATGTCATTTGGTTTTTTAATCCAGGAATTATTATATATGGTACTGAAGAATGCTTTCAAAGCCGGGACTGTGGATGATTCCACCAAAGTTAATTCTTAAAAGCAGGATTTGAACAGAGAAGAGATTAGACAAACTAAGAGAAAAAATCTGGGCCCGAGGTGGTCCAGAAAAGGCCATCGAGTTTTGGGAAATCACAGAATTCCAACAATGGTTGGAAGAGAAGGGTTGGCTGAAGGGAACTGCTATACAGTATCTGATGTCTGGGGCTCAGGAGGGCTCGTGTGCAAAGCGAGTTCTGGATGCTCAGGTCAGGTTTGGAGTAATGAGATATGATTGGGCACAAGGGGAAACCAAGCTGCCTCAACTTGTTTCTGTAGCAGAGGACACCCACCAACATGGGGAGAAGATCTGGTGAGGAAAAGCAAGGCCCTGAAAGAGACCTAAAGACTTCTGGGTGAGAATCCAGGTGCATCGCGAACTCAGACAACAAATGATTGCGTAGCAGAGAGTCAGAGCCAGAGAGGAAATGCCCGCCCTCTGGGAAGAGTGTGCAGACATGGCGTGCCCATGGGACAGAACTCTATGACACAGGAAGTGAGACGTCTCAGCAGCAACTTGATTAACAGCACCAATCACGACAACATGAATAACCATAGCTACCATGTACTGAGTAGTCACCACATACTGGGCTATGTGCTCGACCCTTCCACGTTCAGAGGCCTAGAGAGACAAAGTATATGGTCAAGGTTAAGGTGACACAGTGCCAAGTGGCAGAGCTGGGATTTGAACTCCAGTTTTTGCCTCGCTCCCAACCTCATGAGCTTCCCGATCTTCAGGATGGCTCCTAATGGAAGATGCCTCCCTGAGGTTCTGGGAAGGCCTGGGCCCACAGCTGAGATGCCATATAGGTAGACGTCAAAAG
Organism: Crocuta crocuta; assembly: GCF_008692635.1. Lineage (NCBI taxonomy): Eukaryota > Metazoa > Chordata > Mammalia > Carnivora > Hyaenidae > Crocuta > Crocuta crocuta. The sequence goes on from NW_027530974.1 coordinate 13,922,194, forward strand.
TAGATCAGTGCTGCTCCCCAAATTAACGTAAGTGTCCCCAAATGAGACTCTAACCTAAAAGAAACCCCTGGAAAGTAATCACTCCACCATACTCAACATGGGTGAGGATCTTTATAGAACTCAATATCTGTTTGGAGGGTAGACACAAAACAATTAAAATATGAAGCGAGATATTGTTGAACTGAGTGCTCCCGGAAGATGTGTTGAGGTCTTAACCTCCAAGAATGTGATCTTCTTTGGAAATAGGGTTTTTGCAGATGCAGGCAAGTTAAGAGGAGGTGCTGATGAATTAGTACAAAATCCAAAGACGGTTGTCCCTCTCAGAGAGATCTGGGGACACACAAATGCAGAGAGGAAGGCCAGGCAAAGGGGAGGCTGAGACTGCGATTCTGCTTCTGTAAGCCACGGAAGCCCAAGGATTGCCAGCAGCCAGCAGAGGCTAGAAGACTCAAAGACATGTTCCACTCTGGAGATGTCAGAGGCAACACGGCCCTGCCGACACCTTGATTTGGGACTTCGCACCTCCAGAACTGTGAGAGAGTACATTTCTGTTGTTTTAAGGCACTGAGTTTGTGGTCATCTGTTACTGCAGCCTGGACGGGCAGAGGTGAATTGATAAAATCTTCCTAAAGGCAATTCAACGAATGTATCAAAGCCCTGAAATTTTATATTCTCAGGATCCCTATTTCTAGCAATCTATCCTAAAATGTTGTTTATAGATGGAGATGCAGAAAAGCTTTATTCACAATTAGCTGTTGCATTCTGTATATTTTTCAAAGGAAACAACCTAGTAGCTAATAAGAAGGAATGATTAAGGAGACCATGGTATGTTTGTAGGATAAAGTGTTATACAAACCATTAAGACATTTTATGTTTTTATACATTACAACTTTTTAAAAAATTTTAAATGTTTTTTAATTTATTCTTGAGAGAGAGAGAGAGAGCACAAGCAGAGGAGGAGCAGAGAGAGAGGGAGACACAGAACCTGAAGCAGGCTCTGAGCTGTCAGCACAGAGTCCGAAGTGGCCCTGAACTCACAAACTGTGAGAACATGACCTGAGCCAAAGTTGGACTCAACCGACTGAGTCACCCAGGCGCCCCTATTTATTTATTTTTAAAGTTCTTTTTTCTTTCCTTTTTGAGAAAGAAACAAAAAGCAAGTGGGGGAGGGACAGAGAGAGAGAGAGACAGATCCCAAGCAGGGCCATGCTGTAAGTGCAGGGCCTGAGAAGGGGCTTGATTGAACTCACAAACCATGAGATCAAGAACTCATCGCTTAACTGATTGAGACACCCAGATACCCCAAGACGTTTTAAAAACAGATTTTAGTGACATGGGGAAATATATTTTAAATGAAAAAAGATCAAGAAATAGAATATCCCATTCAATACAATTGTAACTCTGTTAAAATATGCACAGGGTGGGGGTGGGTGGGGGGAACAGGAAAGAAATCTGTCAAAATATTAATGGTTATTATCTTTGGGTTTGGGGACTATGGGTGACATTTTTTCCTTATGTCTTTTGGTATTTTGAAAATTATCCGTAATAAGCATATTATGTTGTATATGAGAAACTAGAGCTTGGAGCTTGTAAGGAAAACTTACAGGAATTGTTATTAGAGGCTTCAAAAGGAAATGTTAGGTGCCTGAGTGGCTCTGTCAGTTAAGCGTCCGACTTTGGCTCAGGTCATGATCTCACAGTTCCTGAGTTTGAGCCCCGCGTCGACCTCTGTGCAGACAGCTGAGAGCCAGGAGCCTGCTTCGGATTCTGTGTCTCCCTCTCTCTTTATTCCTCCACTGCTCAAACTTTGTCTCCCTCTCTCTCAAAAATAAATACTAAAACATTAAAAAAAATTTTTTTAATATTTTATTTTTGAGAGAGAGATAGAGACAGCATGAGCCGAGGAGGGTCAGAGAGAGAGGGAGATACAGAATCCGAAGCAGGCTCCAGGCTCTGAGCTGTCAGCACAGAGCCTGACGTGGGGCTCGAACCCACGAACCATGAGATCATGACCTGAGCTGAAGTCGGACGTTTAATGGACTGAGCCACCCAGGCGTCCCTAAAAAAGTTTTCTTAAAGGAACTGTCAATTGAAAACTCACCTGTGGAGAGTGGAAATGTGTCATTGTTATTTACACTGATGGTATAATAGGGGTAACTAGGGTTTTTTTTTTCTTTTTTTAAATGTTTATTTCTGAGAGAGTGACAGTGCACAAATGGAGGATGGGCAAAGAGAGAGGGAGACACAATCCTAAGCAGGCTTCAGGCTCTGACCCATCAGCACAGAGCCCTAGGGGTAACTAGTTTTTAATATCAACAATGGTAATGATGCTTATGGTTACCCAGAGGTTTACAGCACCTTATGGGGGTTATCACCTGCAAAACATTTCACTGACATCTGTCATCTCATTTGATGAGTTTAAAGGACTAGGTATCATTATACTTTTTTAAATGTTTATTCATTTTTGATGCAGGGAGTGGGGGAGGGGCAGTGAGAGAGAAAGGGGGACAGAGGGCCCTTAAATGGGCTCTGAGCTCATAGCAGCGAACCCACGTGGGGCTTGAACTCACAAACGGTAAGATCACAACCTGCACCGAAGTTGGACGCTCAACAGATTAAGCCACCCAGGCGCTCCTCGTTATACTCACCTTACGAGGACGCAGAATCGTGAGATCCCCGCGGAACCTGGGTTCTCAAGTGTAGCTGGTCTCACAGGACCCGGATGTGGCCTGGGCTCTGCCTCCCAGCGGTACGAGCTTGAGCCCAGTGGGTCGCAACCCCCTCATCTACAAAATAAGAGAGATGCACAAAAAGTCCCTTCTGGCTCTAAAATCCTATGATTTTTTTAAAACCCTAAAACCTTTAATATCCTGAAACCCACGAGGTTTTGAGTGATGGACATCTGCCTTGGCAGTCTTCTTAGACTTGGAATTCCCCTGATTTCTTCCCAAAGATAAGATAATGGTATAAATTGAAAATCTTCCCTCTCTCTCTCCTCCCCCCTCCCGCTTCTGCTTTAAGCAGAAATTCCTGAAATATCCTTTTTATCTCTTTGTGAATGCTAAATAAGCAGAGCTTGGTGGATGCGAATTTCATACTTTTCCAGCTGACCCTTCTTATGCATGGAGGCTGCGGAAACATCGATCCCTTCATATGCAGTGATTTATTGATTGCAGTGTCTCAGTGGCAGAGTGCAGGGCCACTGCAAAATAGACTCCCAAACTTCCTGCGCTGTCCCTGGGATCCAACAGCTTCTCATTAGACAGGCCCTCCCGGGGTCTGGCTGCCTCCTTTCTCCTGCCTCCTGTTACTCAAATAATATCATCATGAAGTTGAAAGACTGGTGGGGAGCTTGAGAAGGGGGTTCACCTGGCTCTGGGCCGGGGGTGAGGCCTGCTCCTAAATCACCCCCAGCTTTCTTCCCTTATGCAAGCCCTTGTTTGATAACTAGTTTCAGGGCCAGAGAAGAAGGCGTCAGAATATAAAGCAAGACTTCCCTTCCCACATGCCACGTGTGTTCAAGTATAAATTATAAAGGGCACTTTAATTCTGCGTCCTGGTTTTCAGCAGTCCAGGGACTCGGCTCTAATGGATTCGTCTGAAATTGTATTAGCTCCCGCCTCATTATTCGTGCTCTGTTTCACAAGCTTGCCTGGAGGAGGCTGATAAATTGAGTCCTGCCAATCAGAGCACTTGGGTTGCCCCAGGGGAAGGCTTCAAGGGCTTCTCTCAAACTTTGGATTCATTCATAAACATCTAGTAAGTGCTTACTAAGTGCAAGGCAAAATCTAGGGCCTTTGCTTTCCCTTCGTTCTTTCCTCCTTCCCTTCCATCCTTCCTTGGAAAATGTTTGAGCCCCTACTTAGAGTATGACAGATGCGATGGAGATACAATGACAAATTACAGACAGTCACTGCCAAGGAGGAGCTCACAGTAGGTGGGGGCAGAGCGGGGGAGGCAGACATAAATAAACATGAGGCAGCATGGCGGAGAGGGGAGAATCCGCAATCAGTCAGACCCTGGGTGCGAATTCCTGCCCTGGCCCTCTTTAGCCCTGTGGTCTTGTGACAGGACAGGTCACTTCTCAGAACTATTTCCTTATGTGTAAAAGAGAGAGTCATACCCCTCTCAGAAGGTAGGCATGAAGCTTAAATAGTATTATGTATATAAGGCATCTAATACAGAAATCTGGGTCATACTAGGTATCAATCAATATTGGTTTCCTTCTCTCTCAGATGATTCTAATAATGTAACATGGCAAGTGTTAGGATAATCAGAGTTGTATAGCCCTGGAGCAGGAGACATGACTTGGGCTCTGAGCACCCACCTCTTCAGGGGCACGATGGGGGTGGCAGTGAGGTAGGTGTGCTACAGGGGGCTAATGTCATGGCTATGGGAGTTTGATGAGCCTCCTGGGCTCACACAAGGAGCCCATGGAGAAACTGACTGATGCTTCAACCTTGGGCTAAGCTTTGATAAGCAATTTACTTCACTTGCTAGGTGATGTCCTCGAGGGAGGAGGACCTCACCTTGAGGAGAGAGAATGGAAAGGCACAGTCTTGTTTGGGATACTGACTAGGGATACTGACAAGGAAGAAAGCTTTTGAGGGTGGTGGTCAAAGCGTTTCCTGGTCTCACCTCCTGAAAGTGTCAGGTTCCTCCAGAGTAGGTGAGCTGTAAGGAAGCACACAAGCAAATTAAAGGAAAGAACTTGAATCACAAGAGGTGCTGCTGGAAGCTCCCTTTTGTGGTCCATGAGGGTTTAGCATGAGCCAGAGGACAACGTGCTCTGACACAGCATGGTTTTGGACTAAGCTAACACCAGTGAGGTTATAAGCTGCCTCCAGGATGGTGAAGGCAGGGGACACAGGCAAACCACCTGTGTGACATCTATCTATGCAGTGACCAGGGGTCCAGAGATCGAACATATCTGGGTTACAGGGGGAAAGAGCGAATGGCACAAAATGTGGAAGCAGAAGACCATCATGGTGGTTCAGAGATACATGGTAGACACATTAGGGATTTCTCTAAACAGAATGAAGGTGCTTGAACTTGACAAGCCATTGGAGTACTTGTCAAGGCTCCAGTCGCTGCTGAGGGCTCTGCCCTTACAACCCCTATGACCATAATTGGTGACCTCAGTGAGAGTACCTGACCTGAGGAAATTGTTTTAAAAGCCTTCCAGAGACCTCCAAGGTGGGCTTGACAATTGGAATCTCAGTTGTTGAGCGTATGAATGTGGGCTAGGGAGATATTTGGCAGTTGGTTGAGCTGCATAGATTCAGAAAGAAACAGACATAGAAAGAATAACTGGGCTCTAGAATGAGCTTCATGAACTCTAGGTGCTGATGGGGCAATAAGACAAGTACATCCCCATCTTCCAGTGATTCCTGAACAAACTCGCAGCTCCAGTCTCCATAGGTCTCTGCTGTGCTCCTCCTCAGTCCTCTGTGGGTCTGGTTCTTGGTCTAGAATGTTAGAAGTAACTGTTACCAGTGTTAATAGCCTGGAAAACATCCACGTACAGAGTGTTTGTCTCGACCCCCAATGCCTAACTTTTGTCAGTAGGGGTAAGAGCAGTGACTCTCACTCATACGATCCATAGCCTTCCATTGCATCTCCAGAATGTCAAGGCCCAGGAAACCCCATGTTAATATAAAGGTTCTAGGTACCCAAGAGATCTGGCTGCTTAAGAGATCCAGAAGGAAGGCTCTCAAAGGAGGTTTCATTTTCTAGAAGTCCAATGAGGGATGCTGGTTTGGGTAGTGGTAAAGCGAGGTAGGACTCCAGCTTGTGCAAAGGTATGAGAGCTCATGGCCTGGGGAGAAAGGACTGTTCTGTGTGTGTTGGGGGCATGATGGGAGGTGAGGCAGGGAAGGTTGGGCTGGGCTGGGCTATGAAGGGCCCTGGGCACCTGGGCTTCATTCTGGAGTCCATGAGACACTGGGGCAGCTTTTAGTCAGAGGAGTTTTCCATTTGGCAAGGCAACTCTGGCTGTTGGCTGCTGGTCGTGGCCCCTTATGGAAGGCAGAAGGATCACTTGGAAGCTCATGAGACAATTCAGGTAAAACAGGATGAGCCCCGAACTGAGGGAATGTCCGTGGAGGGTGAAGAGGGACACGCTGGGTAGGCGTCAGAAAGTAGCCATGACATGACCTGATGAATGGCCACATGTTGGCGGTCTGGGGAGGGGGAGGGGAGGCAGATGGAGGCACTGATGCGGATGGCAGAATGCCTCCAGTCTCTCTGTAGGGCAGCAGGGGTGCTATAAATCCAAATAAACATTTCAGGAGGAAATGTTTATTGAGGAAACGTTTATCTCATTCAGTTTGGGAAACGTTGAGTTGGTGGTGTTTCTGGGACAGCAGAGCAGAGATGCTGATAGCAGCAGGAAATACCAGCCTGGGATTCAAGAGAGCTGGGCGCAGGAGATGTGGATCTGGGGGTCATTGGTATGTATGTGGTTTAGGCGATGGGGAAACACGGGGTTATTAGGGAAGAGTTCTGAGATGGTTACAGGACAGAGGTCCCGGCCAAAACTAGATCAACATGAGTAAAATCAGGTGGTGACTCAGGTGAGGGCCGGAATCTGTAAGACCCTATTGCACTGAAGAACTGGAACGGACAGAGGCATATTGAACTGTTCCAGCCTGGGCTTTGTGAGGTTGAACCCTTTGCTCTGCAGGTTTAGAAACTTGACTTTATTACTTCACCCAAAGGGTGAGCTGATCAAGATCTTAGCGTTTAATTTAAATCACCAAACTCAAGGACGTGTGGGCGGCTCATTTGGCTAAGTGTCCGACTCTTGATTTCAACTTGGGTTATGATCTCACGGTTGGTGAGTTTGAGTCCCACGTCAGGCTCTGCACTGGTGGCATGGAGTCTGCTTGAGATTCTGTCTTCCTCTCTCTCTCTGCACCCCTCCCCACTTGCTCTCTATGTTTCTCTCAAAATAAATAATAATATACTTAAAATAAGTAACCAAACTCAAACTGGGGTTCCAAACTGGAATGGGGTTCCATTGATTCACAAGGGGAAATGCAAAAAGGCACAAAAGTCTTCAAGTACTAATTAAAAGGATATAAATTCTAAACTCATTGCTTTGTGTGCTACCTTGCTCCATGGTGGAGATAGTTCTAGTAAAAAGCTGGTATTTGCAGTCTTCCACAAAGGGAAGTCTATAGACCAATAGTGTGACTGGAAGTTTCCCCACATAAGAGTGATAAACTTTTTTTTTTTTTTTCTAGGAGAGAGAGAGACAGCGTGAACAGGGGAGGGTCAGAGAGAGAGGGAGTCACAGACTGAAACAGGCTCCAGGCTCTGAGCTGGCAGTCAGCACAGAGCCCGACGCGGGGCTCGAACCACGAACCGCGAGATCATGACCTAAGCGAAAGTCGGACGCTTAACTGACTAAGCCACCCACGTGCCCCAAGAGTGATAAACTTAATCATAACTCCTTCTCTTGCAGATTCACAAAACACATTTGGGTTAAAAACTAAGAAGTCCTGGAGTAAAGCAACCTGTTATGTCTAACCCATCATTTGCAAATCCTTTGCCCATGGAACTCTCTCCCTACGATGCAAACCCTCATTTCTGGCCTGGCATAATCTATCTGTCTGATCGGTAGCTCCTCCTGGATGTGTAAAACATCTCAGACTTAACATATTCAGAAACAGACCCTTGACCCTTGCCTGTTTAGGCCAACTTTCATCTCCTTCCTCTGAGTGGCAAGTTCATTCCCCAGTTTCTCGGTTCCTACGTCTTGGGAGCTCCTTGCTTTTCTCTGATTGTTCACATGCAAAATCTCAGCACATCCTACTGGCTCCATGAAAACATAACCCAAATCTGATCACTTCTCACCAGTTCTACTTCAACCAATCCTAGTCCAACTGTCAATATCTTCTTAACTGGATCCTTGTATTCGCCACTTAACTCATCTCTCTTCCATCCTTGCTTTCCTAGTCTGCTCTCTCTATAGCAGCTTTTATTTTATTTTTTTAATGTTTTATTTATTTCTGAGAGAGAGACAGCGTGAGCAGGGGAGGGTCCGAGAGAGAGGGAGGTACAGAATCCGAAACAGGCTCCAGGCTCCGAGCTAGCTGGCAGCACAGAGCCCGATGCGAGGCTCGAACCCATGAACCATGAGATCATGACCTGAGCCAAAGTCGGACGCTTAACCGACTGAGCCACCCAGGTGCCCTTATTTTATTTTTTTTATGAGCATTTCTTTAAAATTAAAGTTTAAGTTAGTTAACATACAGTGAAATACTGGTTTCAGGAGTAGAAACCATCAGTGATTCATCATTTACATTCAACATGCAGTGCCCATCACGAGTGCCCTCCTTAATACCCATTACCCTAAAACAAGACATGTCATTTCTCTCCTCAAAATCTTCCAATGGCAGTCACCATAAAAGCCAAAACCCTTACAGTGGCCTTTGAGACCCTACCTGATCTGGCCCTGTATTACCCCTCTGACCTCATCTCCTACCACTTACCTCTTCAGTCATTGTGTTCCAGTCACCCTGATCTCCTGCCTCAGGGCCTTTGCACTTGCTGTTTCCTCTGCCTAAAATGTTCTTCCTCAGACATCACCACGGCTCACTCCTCACTTCCTTAGGGCCTCTGCTCAAATGATCACTTGTTAGATAGGCATCTCCTGATCACGTTATTTAAAATATATCTCCTTTGTGTTTCTTCATAGTGCTTATGGATATGTCAGTGTGTGTGTGTGTGTGTGTGTGTGTGTTTCTTTACTATATGCCCTACCCCACAATATAAAACCCATGAGAAGAGAGGGATTTTGATATATTCACTGCTGTATCCCCAATACTAGTATTTAGAAGGGCACATGATGCACAATAAGTGTTTTGTTGAAGAACTGAATAAAGGAACAACTCCCATTTTTAGTTTTGCACAAAACATGTTGGGAAACTGGTTTAGACTTTTGATGCCCATTCTGAGTTGTGGTATAGAGTTGGAGAAGGTCTTCCTAAAATTATGGCTCTAAATGTTGGTTTGCAGACATAGGTCTCTTCCATTTAAAATATGCTACACTGTGAAACATTAAAACTGGGGAGGGGGGATTTCAAATACGGAGTCAAAAAAGACCAGAGTCAGTTGACCTGGAAGTTAATCAACACTTACAAATGATTTGGGGGTGAATGTCTACAGGCATTTCAAGTGGAACTCCTAACTTTGCCTTATACTTGTTTATTTGTGTATTGTCTTTTCCCCTAGCTAGAGCGGGGGTCCAACAAAGGTTTGTGTTGCTCACTGCGTTTTCAATGCCTAAAAAGTGCCCGGCATGTAGTAGATGCTTGTTAAATATGGACCACTTTTTGGTACTCTGTGCATGCTTCCTGGTAAAGACTTATTCTTTGCTTCATGACTTCCTCAGTTTATGCTTTTTCACTTATGATACTTAATATGTACATTTAAACATATCCATTCAGTAGCTAGTTCATATTTATTGAGCACTTATTATGGGAATTTGCAAAGTTACTATTCTGTCCCACAATGAGCCACTTAGTCTACAGGAATTGCTTATACTTAAAAGCAGGAAAGGTCTATATACGCTTTTTTTCCTGAAAAATAGTTTAAAAATAAGTAAAAGTCCTGTCTGATGCTTTCCTGACTCTTGTGGAAGAGAAAAATGGCGTGTACCAAATAAGTGGAAAAAATGAGCAAAAGGAGAGAGTATGACTTTTTAGAAAGAAGCCTGTGGACCCAATCAAAGGAGGGATGTAATCAAAGGAGGGAGACTCAGAGCACAGTGAAATGAGGCTTTAATCAATGTTCTTGCAAGTGCGTGTGTCTGATAGGCAGGCACACTCGGGGCAGTTACAGCAGACAATTTATCTCCTATCCTGCAAGCCCCTCCCCTGGTTCCTCGTTGGCTCAGTACTGCCAAGGTTACAGCCTTACCTAGACGTTGCTTATGCCCATGTAAGGCAAAAAGTGGTCTGATTGGAGCAAACATTCCCTGAGGTGAGGCAGAGACTTTCAGTCCCTCCTGACTTTGTTCTCTGGCGCATGCTCATTGCAAAGCCTGTGAAAATAAGCCCACGGAACAGAGAGGGTAAGAAGAACCAGGAAGTGAAGTATCTAAGGGTTTGGGACTCCATTGTGGGGGGAGGGGGAGGTTGTACATATATCCAATAGGTTGTAAACCTACTGTTAACTTGACAGCACAGCTTTTATTTGGTATTTCTGAAAATGAATCATCTCCCTCACTTCCCACAGGCTTGAAGTAAAATATGACTTACTAAAGGAATTGTGAAACAAGCCAAGGAACTCATACTCATCACATAAAAGATGCTGTTTCCACCCCCTCCCACCCTCCCCCTCCCAGTGATGACTTGAAAGCCCATTAACCTCATTTGAACTGAGATGTAAGACAATCACCCCAAACTCCAATCTTAATAATAGCACAGCTACCACAGGTACCCGCTGCTGCTCAAGGTTCCAAATCACTTTTAATACCTGTTTACATTCAATTTGAATATTTTGTTCTTGATGGGCTCTGAACTTCGTTATACCACACCCCTGGGAAAAAGGGAAACTGTTTTTTTATAAGAAAGCTAATTTTCAATTATTAGAGTTAAGAAGAAAATCTTATAAACTTTTCTTCCTAAGCACATAGCTGTACCTTTGAGAGAGGCTTAGCTCATTTGCATACTCAGGAAAAGAAGACAATATCCTGAATGAATCCAACCTTAAGATGCCAGATAGTGATATATGGAGTTTTAAGAGGAGATCAGAGGATGGAGCCAACATTCTACTTTTGTTATTTAAATGTAGGGGGGATGGGGCGCCTGGGTGGCTTAGTCGGTTAAGCATCCGACTTTCGCTTAGGTCATGATCTCGTGGTTCGTGGGTTCGAGCCCCGCGTCAGGCTCTGTGCTGACTGCCAGCTCAGAGCCTGGAGCCTGTTTCAGAGTCTGTGTCTCCCTCTCTCTCTGACCCTCCCCTGCTCACGCTGTCTCTCTCTCTCTCTCCTAGAAATAAATAAAACATTAAAATAAATAAATAAATAAATAAATGTAGGGGGGTTATCAGTGTTGTGAGTTATGCAAGAGGCCGTGATGGAGTCATCAAGTGTCTTCATCATCCTTGTTGACTGGATTTGGGCTGGTTGTGGGGTGGGGGGAGGAAGTCCCTCTCTGATAAGAATGTCAAGTGCATTGATATTCAGGGCTCTCCAGGATCATCAACACGGAGATGCCAGAGTATAAGGGCAAATGCTTTCTTTAAATGTGGTTTCCTTTCTTATTTCTCCATGGTACCCATGGGACACCTTTGGTGATTAAAAGCAGAATGGCTTAATATGATCTTAATGTGCTGAGAAACTCTTCCATCTACCCTTGACTGCCATGTTTTGGTAAGAACCTTATTACAAAAATGCCAAGAATAGGGGCATTTCTACCTTCACTCTCTCAAGGCTAAAAAGTAATGGTTTAAATGGTTAAAGCCAATCTCTTTCACTCTCTCTCCATAAACACACACATATATATGCATATGTGTATGTGTGTTTGTATATATAACATTTTATTGTTAGAACAGTTTTACATTTCCAACAAAATTGAAAGGAAGGACATCTGTATTTATTGATAATAAGAATAGCACCATACAGTAGGTTCCCATGGCTCCTGTACCAAGGTCCCATAGATCTGGTGACTTCAAACAAGAGACTTTTATACCTTCAGTTTGGAGACTAGACTAGAACTTCCAAATCTAGCAGGGCTGTTCTCCCTCTGGGAACTCTCAGGGAGAATCTATCCATTGTCTCCTCTAGTTTCTGGTGATCATCAACATTCTTTGACTTGTGGCCACACACTGCAATCTCTGCCTCCATGGTCATAGTACTTGCTCCTCATCTGTCTGTTATCTGCCCACCTGCCTTGCTCTTATAAGGACACATCACTGCATTTAGGGCCTACCTAGATATTCCAGGATGAAGTGAGAGAATCCCTTCATTTCAAGATCCTTTAGTTCATTGCATCTGCAAAGACTTTTCTTCTAAATATAATCACATTCAGAGGTTCTTGGGATTCGGGCATGCACATATTTTTGTGGAGGACCACTATTCAACCCAGTACGCATCAAATATTTATTGATCTCTGTGTGTTCCTTAAGTCAGTCTTGCTAGCAGCTTTTGAATTAGCATTCCATCCTGATCCTTCATAAATCATAACTCCTTTGGGGAAAGCTGCCAAAGATAAGACTAGATTAAAATTCTGAAAAGGAGAATAGTTTATAGAGGGAGTTAGAAACTTCTAATCAATAGTCAGATCAGAGACAGGAAATTAACATTGGCTAAGTATCTTCTGTCATTCACTTTCAAATGTGGTCTCATTCAATTGTCATTACAAATCTATGATGTACTTCTTTTAATCCATACTCTGTAAATGAGGAAATGGATGCTTAAGGGGTGGGGTAACATTCCCAAGTCCCACCAGCTACAAAGGGCAGAACCAGGATTCAAAGGCCAAACCCTGGCTCTTACCTTGCCAAATGTGCTTCCTCATGTTTGGGGGTTTCTGGGTGCATCTGAGACCCCTGGGCCGGCTGTCACTGGCACATGCCTGGGTCCTCTGTCTGCCGGGGTCCCTAGTGAGGAGAAGACAGCAGGGCTTTGAAGGCTTTGGCAAAAAGTTGGGTACTTGGTCGAGGCTAATAGTTCCTGGATTTTATATTAGGGCAGGAGAGGAAAGAAATGATTAAAAACAGTTATTCCTCTTTGCCAGCCATCTTTATGCATGATTACTATCATCGTATTTCCATAACTAGGAAACAGAACTGGAATATCCAAATGTGATTTTCCAGGACAGGGGTTTGAGCGAAGACGTATAAAGGTATTAGCATGACAATTTTGTAATCAATTATTTCTCAATAAATCAAAAACAAAACAAAACAAAGCCCAAATACATGCAATACATTTTGCATGAGTGTGTGTGTGTGTGTGTGTGTGTGTGTGTGTGTGTGTGTGTGTGAAAACTAATTATAACACTTTAGATTTTGAAATGAGTAAACATACTTTGGAGGGTTAAAAGAAAAGCAAATACAACGCACTAGAAGATAACATATTTTTGTTTTTTCGAATGAACATTCAGGCATGAATCCTGAACACCTTTTCATTGGGTAAGGAAAGTTTTTCATTTGAACTGCAAAGAGATGGAGAGAGCATTCTTCCTTGGTCAAATGTTCCAACTTCTTGCCTCCTCACTTTTAGAGATAATTGAATAACATCAGCATCTAGCGTTTGAAGGTAGAGTCCTTAACAAGAGGAAGACAGTTTAAACTGCCAGGGACAGACTCGTGTTTACTGAGAAAGTCCTTGGTGGCCCAGCCTTTGGTCAAAGCCATACTTCTTGCTAGATGGAGGTTAAATCTTTGGAATTACTGAGTAGTTTTCTCTTTGCAACAATCATTAAGCAGAGTAACCCATTTTTAATTAGACTTAAATGTATGAATCACTAATGGCTTAATGATAGACATGTTTAATAATCAGGCCCCTCATTTGTTCTAGAAAGCCTTAGACTATTCCTAAGTGAGAGCATGTAAAGACTGTGAGAGTTAGAGAATCGAGTTCTTCCACATCATCTTGTAGATAAAGGCACAATCTTATTGAATGTCTCTTTATAGGCAAGACCACTGCTCATGCCTTAGGGACTTGGATACCCTCAAAAGGACAGCATCCCATAGGTTGGCTTCATTACCTGCTCCCTCACCCTCCTGGGTCCAGGCCCTAGAAGTACCTCACTTTTCATCCAAATGCTTGCAGAAAGTATCAACCAATGAGCTGATCAAGGTGGGTTCTGATAAAGCTTAGACCCTTCCAAGCATATTTAAATCCTATTGGTGGATTCTTCAGGAGAAGGGGCTTTGGGGAGCTGGAGAGAAGAAGACATAATGGCAGAATGACAGATGTGGGGCTCATGCTTTCTCCCAGGAGAGCCTACATGGGGGAGCCTCCTCTAACTAGAAGCTGACCGAGCTGGCTGTTCTGAGAACAGTAGCTATGGCCATGACTGAAATGCCAGTTTCATACCTGGTCCATGTGAAAAGGACTCTGGTCATTTTAGTCATCTTTACACAATGTATGATCCTTGATGCCCATAAACCCCAAAGGGAAAAAGTACTTCATATATAGGGTATTCCTGATGGCTTAAGGCGCTCTCGAACCATTGAGCACAGAGCTGGGCAAGCCCAGTCTCCTAGACTCTATGGCCATCAGCTAGGGGATGGTGTCTTCTTCCCAAGTTGGAAAAATGTCCTAAGAATTACTATACTTTTAACATATATTGTGTAGACAAGTATGCCACTGACAGGCTATTTACATTTAAGATACAGGTTCATTTAGTAACAGTAATGGGTAACACTTATGGAGAAGTTAGCTGGAGTTATTTTTTCTTTCCAACAACCCTATGATGAGATATTATTATCCCCAGTTTACAGATGAGGAAACAGAAACAGGGAGGTTAAATAACTTCTTGAAGATCACACAATCGGTAAGTAGAAGAGGTGGTTTTCAAGCCCATTCTCTTAACCGTACATAATGCTAAAAATTCACATATATAATCTACGTGACTCTTACCTTTAGCTGCATAACTCATTTTGCCAAATGAACAGAGGTGTTGAACAGGAGGAATGTGGACAGGGGGGCGGTACCAAAGGATGGCCTCCTGGGTCAGATAGATTTTTGCTGACACCCTGGGTCCAACACATAGAATTTCTGGAGCTTCGGCAAATTACCTAATGTCTTGATCTCAGGTTCCTTGTCTATAAAATTGGAACAATAAGAGTATATAACTCATAGGTTTGTATCAATTATATGTGGTACCTGTGGTGATACCTAATGTTTATTGAATGCTTATTTTTGTGTCAACTATACGACACATGGAAGTGATTGGTCTCTCCTTGGTGGGAGATAAGCATCTACATAAGTTGCTATTATTTATATTTTCTTTTTTTTTTTTAATGTTTTATTTATTTCTAGGAGAGAGAGAGAGACAGCGTGAGCAGGGGAGGGTCAGAGAGAGAGGGAGACACAGAATCTGAAACAGGCTCCAGGCTCTGAGCTGGCAGTCAGCACAGAGCCTGACGCGGGGCTCGAACCCACAAACTGCGAGATCATGACCTAAGCGAAAGTCGGACGCTTAACCGACTAAGCCACCCAGGCGCCCCCATATTTTCTTATTACATGTTAAACCCATTTTAAAAAATCATTTAATGTTTTTTAAAATATTTTTTATTTTGGAGAGAGACAGAGATAGAGACAGAGCATGAGTGGGGAGACATGAGCAGAGAGAGAGGGAGACACAGAATCCGAAGCAGGCTCCAGGCTCTGAGCTGTCAGCTGATCCCACGAGCTATGGGATCATGACCTGAGCCAAAGTCGGACACTCAACTGACAGCCACCCAGGCGCCCCACATGTTACACCCATTTTGACAAACTTCAAGGGATCATATGATACTTCTTTTGGTATGTTGGACTTCTGATTCATTGATGGTTCTTAATGGGTATGGTTCTTAATAAGTGGGCCAGGAATAGAGTGCAGAAATCTCTTTTGTTATGTGCAATTTCACCAATAATTTATTTCCCATTTTAATCTAATGCATAATTGAACACACTTTTTAGAGTCTCACATTCTACATTGCTTCTATTATTCTCAGACACACTTTGTCTTTGTCATAGGGTATTACAAAATCTAGCTAAATCTACAACTTCCTGAGAACCTGATAAACAGGCCCATTTTTCTTCATGGATTAGTAAGAAGGGAATTTGCTTTGAATTCTGATTCTTATCTACAGTTCAGGGGAAAAAATACAGTGAAAGTAACTTGAAACCCTACCCATAGTTCCCTCTTGGGCAAAATGATGGAGCAACAGTACAGTCATCAGGGCTACAATAAGAGACTTTATTCTCTGACCCACTTCATGATCCATGATCCTTCTTGCCAAGAAGAGCTTTCTACCTTTCGAACTGTCAGATTCTTGGGCTGAGCAAACTGGGCACAGCTTTTTGATTATGTATCCGGTTCCTTTCCAGCTTACAAAGTGATTTCACATTAGCGGCATGATTCATCAAGGGGAGAACCATCCTGAGGCACAAGCCTAAATTACAGAGGCAGCCCTGAGGTGTAAGCGAAATCACGGCAGAATTACAGATGTAATGAAGCCGGCTGAGCCCGCTATTACCTGTTCCCTACACGGGAAAGATCTTCATCTGATAGCTTGGAAAAGCTGGTGCCAGCACCCCACTGTATTAAGGGGGCTTCTGTTTCTGTATTTTCAGGCCAGGGAGCCCCATTTCTTAGGAAGCATCACAGTAGTGAGCACTGTACCCCTTAAAAAAAGTAACTAAGTTTGGGTCACTATCATTAAGCGTCAAGCATAGTCTCATGATCAGGGTAAGCCTGAAACCAACTCGTTGGGTAATGTTTGTTGTCTTCTTTCTCGTTAGTGCCTCTAAGTCCTATATTCCTGTCCCCCCCTCTTTTGGCCCCCCTGAGGCACTTGATACTTGAATGTTCTTCCTAAGTCCTTCAGCAAAACCAGCTCTTGACCCCTTTAACCAAACATCAGGAATATACTAGTATCTTCTTCTTTTTTTTTTTAAATGTTTTATTTATTTCTAGGAGAGAGAGAGAGACAGCATGAGCAGGGGAGGGTCAGAGAGAGAGGGAGTCACAGACTGAAACAGGCTCCAGGCTCTGAGCTGTCAGCACAGAGCCCGACGCAGGGCCCGAACCCACGAACCGCGAGATCATGACCTAAGCGAAAGTCGGACGCTTAACCGACTAAGCCACCCAGGCGCCCCACTAGTATCTTCTTAAGGCTTTGATTCTTTTTCTCCTGACTCTTTACTCTGCAGAGACCACATCCTTGAGGAAAAGGCTGGGAGAAAAGTGATGGAGAAGCAACGAGACCAGCAGACTGGAAGTCAGAGGACTGGATTTTAGATCTGTTGCCTGTGAGTGCAGGCATGGCACTCACCTGTCCACTCGGAGCCTCAGTTTTCTTATCTGTCAAATGGCCAGACTGAAGAATCTGGATTAAAAAATTTTTTTCTAATGTTTATTTTATTTTTGAGAGAGAGAGAGACAGAGCACAAACAGGGGAGGGTCAGAGAGAAAGGGAGACACAGAATCTGAAGCAGGCTCCAGGCTCTGAGCTGTCAGCACAGAGCCTGCTGCGGGGCTCAAACTCACGTACCACGAGATCATGACCTGAGCTGAAATCATGAGTTTCACACTCTACATTGCTTTTATTATTAACCGACTGAGCCACCCAGGCACCCCAGAGAATCTGGAATTTTATAACTCACAGGCTCATGGATTAGTAGTACCATTTATTCTAGAGAAGAGGAAATCAGAACATTAAAAAATAATTCCAACTCTGATGTTCTATGATCCTAACAGTGAAGAGTTAGACCCTCAATTCATGAGTGAACATTCAGAGGCATTGTTGCACCATCCCTCTCATCATGGGCGAGGGGATGGGAGAGAAGAACAGGGGTGAATTCAGTGTCTTTTAAGTGCATGTGTGTTACCTCCAGGATTCTTGCCATTGTTCTTTTTTTTTTTTATGTTTTATTATTTTCTGCGGGAGAGAGTNGGTGAATTCAGTGTCTTTTAAGTGCATGTGTGTTACCTCCAGGATTCTTGCCATTGTTCTTTTTTTTTTTATGTTTTATTTATTTCTGAGAGAGAGAGAGAGCGTGAGCAGGGGAGGGTCAGAGAGAGAGGGAGATACAGAATCTGGAGTCTGAAGCAGACTTCAGGCTCTGAGCTAGCTGTCAGCACAGAGCCCAACATGGGGCTCAAACCCATAAACCGCGAGATCATGACCTGAGCCGAAGTCGGACACTTAACCGACTGAGCCACCCAGGCGCCCCATCTTGCCACTGTTCTATGAAGGAGATATTATCACTGATGAACAGGTGAGGAAATTGGTACTTACGACTTGCCCAAGGCCACACTGCTAGCAAGGGACGAAGTCTATCCACACTCCCTTTCTCTGTCTACCGCAAACTGGTCCTGAGCATCAAATCTGATTGAAAGATAATCCTGAGCAAATTTCCACAATTCCAGAAGCAGGAAGTACCAACTGTTTTGTATGCCATCCCCTAACATTGTTTCATGTTCAAAGAGCCTAGGTATCTCTAAACTTTGGCGTACAAGTACATCAGGTATGTGCTTGTACCTGAGACTGCGCTAAGGGGCACATCTTACCTGAGCCAGCTTTACCCACAGGTGGGTGGTGGATGACCAGATAGTGCTGTTGAAAAAGTGGAGGAGGGTCTTCTATTGCGCCCCATCCCTTCACTGGTAGGGTGGCCAATGTGTCCCAGTTTGTTTGGGAACTTCTTGATTTTGTTTTTAATTTTGAGAGAGAGAGAGAGAGATTGAATCCTAAGCAGGCTCCACACTGCCAGTGCAGAGCCCGATGCAGGGCTCAACCCCACCAACTGTGAGATCATGACCTGAATGCAGGCTTAAACTGCCTGAGCCTCCCAGTCACCTCAGAGCTGTGTATTTAACCAGGGACTACAGTGAGTGGTTCTCCCCAGACAAGCTGGGAAAGTCAGGGAGTTAAAATGATAAAGTACAAACTCTAACTTAAATGTGCACACACAGAGAATGCTTTCCCGTGCCCTTTTCTAACAGAAAGGAGCAACAGGGACTTCCAGAATTTGCACAACAGAAATGTGGACCTTCTGGGGAGAAGAAAAGAGATTTGGCATTTGTTAAATACTATTCCAATAAATATTCTATTTAATTTGGTTCCTGCTTCCCTCCTGCGTCTTTTGTCCAGATGGGGAAATTGAGGCTTAGACCCAAGGAGAGGTTAAAGGCTTGGTCAAGGTTATATGACTATCCGACTCCATGCTCTATCCCCTATACTAACTGGAGGCGGGGACACAGAGAAGGGGCTTCCCTAGTTTGCCTGAGGGAGGCCCTGGGTTTGAAGGAATCCCCAGCTAATTTTTGTGACTAGGGAAGCCTTCCAAGGGACAGTTTGTTAGCACACCTTTATCCACCAGAAGGTAACAAGAACCCAGATGTGGATACCAAAGACCATGTGTTTCAACAGCCAAACAAAGTCCCCAGGAACCCCATAATGGGGATCCCAAATGTGACTGAGTATCAGAAAATGTGGCATGGGGATTCAGCCACCAACACCCTACTCTTACCCTCTGGAGATTCTGATTCAGTGGGTCTGAGGCAGAAAAGAAGGGTGAAATTTAACAAGCTGGTTTAGCCACTGCTGGATCTGGGACCCACTGATTTACAAGACAGAACATAGATTCAGAAAATGAGGCTTGTATCCGATTTCTTTCCCAGCTGCAGGCTAACTTCTGAAGGACAGTTTTAAGTCTTAAATGTCTTTTGTGATGGTAGGAATGGATACATTGCCCCATGGGTGGCCAAAAGATGGCACAGCACTCATTTAGCATCTCTGTGCCTTAGTTTCCCCAAATGCACAGTAAAGGGATATCTGAGAGTGCTTTCCTGACATCTCGTGAAGTTAGACACATACACAGAGTACTGTGAGCTCTTGGGAGGAGAGGAATTCCAGCTGTTATTTTTAAAACAGCACTTCACTGTAGCAGTTAAATGAAGTGCCACTTTTTTGTTCTTGACTATCTTGAAAAGAAGATAGAGTTCTTGAGTCATGAGGCCCATAAAAATGTCTTTAATTAATCATGTGAAAATTACTTTGAACCATGTGCATCATTCTTCTATGTTGTCAGAGGAAAGAGGCCAGCAAGACTCCCCACCCACCCCACAGACGTGTTAGGCAGCCCCGACTCAGTCCTCATGGTTAGAGGGACCAATTATGGATCAGTTCTCATGAGTCCTAATTCTCAGGAAGCTGATGCAGGAAACCTTAACAGAGTCCCTGGTGTGGAAATGGACATCGTCTCAAGTTCATTTGGAACCTGGGAAACTAGAGTATTTAAATCGTGAGGGGCTCCTGGGTGACTCAGTAGGTTAAGTGTCCGACTTTGGCTCAGGTCATGATCTTGCAGTTTGTGGGTTCGAGCCCCGACTTGCATTCTGTCTCTCTTTCTTGCTCAAAAATAAACATTAAAAAAAAAAACAAACCATGATCAGTTTCCCTCTTTCCCCCCACATCCATAAAATACCATTTATCCAGAGAGTGCCCAAAGTTGTGAACAAAGAAGATGATAGAACGAAGCAATGCGGTATAGCAATGAATCCTTGGGGGAAATACTCCCAGCAAACAAAAATTATTTCCCTGCTTCAGTGGGACCTGGGATCTGGAAGACCAGTCTTCCTTATCAACCGGCATGGTGGGGAAAAGGGGACACTCAGCTGTATGTCAAATTGGTCACTGTTGTGACCCAGGAAGGCTGGTGTAAAGGAGGCAGGGATAGGATTGTTGGTGCTTTAATTTTGGGTTGGAGGCTTTCGGGTAAGAGGAAACAGGAAAGGGGAGGGCACGGCGAGTTGAACGAGGGGCGAAGATATGTCCCTGGGAACCCATGACTGTGAACCTACTGGAAAAGAAGAGTCTTTACGGATGTATTTTACGTTAAGGATCTTGAGGCAAGACCCTCCTGGATTGGAACAGGCCCTATGTCCAATGGCAAGTGTTCTTAGTAGAGAAGAGGAGAGAACCCCCAGAGAAAATGGTGTGATCGTGGAAGCAGAGACCGGACCCAGCACTCAGAAGCTGTTAGAAGCAAGGAAGGAGTCCCGCCTAGAGCTTTTGGAGGGAGTGTGGCAATACAGACACCTTGATTTTGGACTTCCAGCCTCAAGAACTGTGAGAACACATGTCTGTTGTGTGAAGACACCCAGTTTGTGGCAATTGATCACGGAGGCTGAGGAAATCAACACACTGGGTACCCCTGGCGGGACCAGCTGCTGCCAGCCCAGTGCTGGGGACACTCCTCTCTCTCATCCACGTACACAAGTTATACACAGTCTCCAACCTGATGGATTCTACATCACTAAAGAACACACTATTGTTTTCCTTCCTGTAAGAGCAAATTCAAGGAAAACACATGTTCTGAGGCCATGTATTTTTCATCCAAAAATATTTTTTTGGGCAATAAAACGTTACAATGATCTAGGAAGATGCTCATGAGATACTGCTGGGAGAAAATAGCAGGTTTTGAAGATAGTATTTAGAGAACTATACCATTTTTGTCAAAAAAAATACACAAACTTCGGAGGATATGTTAAAACATCAATGGCTATCTATAGATACTAGGTGATTTTTTATTTTGTTCTTTTTGCCTATATATTAATTATGCTTTTATTATTTGATTTATTTTTTTAAAGTTTTTTAAGTTTATGTCTTTATTTTGAGAGACAGAGAGAACACAACAGGGAGAGAAACAGAGAGAGAGAGAGAGGGAGAGAATGAGAATCCCAAGCAGGCTCCACACTTGTGTGGAGCAAGGAGCCTGACACAGGACTTGATCTCACAAACTGTAAAATCATGACCTGGGCTGAATTGAGAGCTGGACACTCAACTGAATGAGCCACCCGCGTGTCTCTTAATTATGTTTTGTTTAACATATGTATTTCTTTTGAAATAGAAATATTTTTTAAGTAAAACAGATAACTCCTAAATCTGTATCTACAACCATGATGTTCCTAAACCTTAGTCCTTTGCCTTCAGTTATCTCTCTATAGAAATGAATTCTGTTCCTTCCTTCTGTCATTAATNAATATATATGTATGTTATTATATATCATATATGTATTTTATATAAAAAATATATAATTTTCTTTTACAATCAGAGAAACATACAAAACTGTTCTTTTATTATTTTTTACCAAAATCATGGTGATTTCCACATCAACCCATGCAAAAACCCTGTCCAGGCCTCATCATTTTTAGTCTTCAGGAGTTCTGGTACCATTGACCCTGTTCTTCTGAAATGCTCTTTACTGGGTTCCTGGGAGCACTCCCCACCCCTCGGTATTTTCTTCCTACTTCTCTGCCTCTACTGTCTGTTTTGTGAACATATTCTACTCTCCCCCACCTCATTTCCTCCTGAACCCTTTACTCTCTCTACTTATACCCATGGCTTTAAACAACTTCATGCAAATGACTGTCAGATTTCCACCTCCAGTCCTTATCTCTCCTCTGACTGTTTGCCCACCTTCCTCCTGCATATTTTCACTTGGATTTCCCAAAGGCAGCTGAACTCAACCCTACCCAACCCAACCCATCATCCCTCAACTCCCCCCACCACCACCAACCTGGTCCTTTCCCAGTATTTGCCATCTTGGTGAATGGTTCTACTAGTTACACAAGCTAGAAATGGTAGGCACCATCCTTCATAACTAACTCTCTCTACCCTCCTACTTCCAATTTTTCACCAGATCCAATGATTTTTTTTTTACCTTCTAAATATCTCTCAAATCTAGCCATTATGGCTTAAACTCCCATCATCTCTCACCTGGACTACTGTAATGGTCTCTTAAGTGGTCTTCCATATCAATCTTGCCCCCGTGTTCCATTCTCTATACTGTAGCCAGAGAGACTATCTCCAAAGGCAAGCCTGTTAATGCCACCCTCCTGCTTTGCAGGATCTACCCCCACCCCCTCAATTGCTTGAATGATAGAAAACAAAGACGCAAGCAAAGGGCACATCCTGAACATGGGCTGCAAGGTTCTGCATGGACCCTGAGAATTTCTTGGTCCCAAAGCTCCCTACATCCCAACTTTCTCTGTCCCAGTCACACTAACTTCTTCCAATCTCTCCTACTTGCCCATGGCCCTTTATATCACAGAGCCTTTGCACATACTTTCCCCACCCTCTTGCTTAGTTGACTTCTATTTATCCTTCAGATCTGAGGTCAATACTTCCCTGGCCTTCTTGACCAGACAGATCTCCTAATTCTCTGTCCTGTGTTGTATATTCCTCTTCTCCTTAGCACACATGAAAGCTTTCATTTCGGTTTAGAGGTAGTGGGGTATACCTTTTTAATTTTACGTTAAAAGGGACTTCTACCTCATTGTCATCATGTCACTTCACCAAAACTCACAGGTACTTGCTATGATTAGGTGATTTTGGGAGGCTTAGCCAATGCTGAGCTGGAAATAAGAATTATGCCCACCCTTTGTACCCTTTCTTTAGCTGGCATTTTTGGGAAACAACTAGTGACTCAATAAAGCGTTTCCAAGTCTTGGCGTAAAAGTTTGGAGGCAGCGATATTTAGAAACAGGATGCCAAAGTGGGATGTAAAGTTGGTTTTTCTGGATCCAGAGTATCTCTTTTCCCCTGTTCCACAAGTGAGAGAGTCATTCAGGTTAACAGGCCACTCCTGGGAAGAGAAAGATCCTCCCCAAAGCAAACTCAGACTCCTTGGCAACTTCATGAGAATTACTGTAATCAAGAAAACAACTTCTCGGGTGCACCCTGGAACTTGGAAGATTTGAAGCTTGATGGAAGATTTTGTTCTAATTTTATGTTTCTGAAAAATCAATGTGCACATATAATGTGGTAGTGTCTTTCTGTCTTCAACAAAAGCTATTTTTAAACTGACAACGCAGTTTTGATTTGATGGACTCTCAGCACCCTGTCGAACAATGATAAGAGGCTGGAGGGCCTGGGAGGTGCTGTCAGCCCAGCTGAGGGTCAGAGGCCACCAGGAGGGTACTGGTCTCTTGGCATGGACAGGGGAGCGGGGCACTGGAAGGAAGGTTCTGGAAGGAAGGCTCTGGTGCTTCGTTACCAGGCACACAAATCTCAGCTTTGCATCCCATCTGTAAGCGTCTTTTCCAATCTTACATGACTTTATGTGTTTTTTTTAAATGTTTTATTTATTTCTGAGAGAGAGAGAGAGACAGCGTGAGCAGGGGAGGGTCAGAGAGAGGAGACACAGAATCCGAAATAGGCTCCAGGCTCCAAACTAGCTGTCAGCACAGAGCCCAACGTGGGGCTCGAACCCACGAACCATAAGATTGTGACCTGAGCTGAAGTCAGACGCTCAACCAACTGAGCCACCCAAGTGCCCCTTGACTTTATGTTTTGATCAGAAGTTCCCTGCTCTCGACACGTTTTGAATATTCTGGCATTTCATTGGCTAAAAGGCCTTGTGAGTGAAACGATGATCTTTCTCTTACCTTCAAAAAAACCAGATACCCGGGAATTTCAACAATTCATCTGCCAGACCACATCTTCCAAGCTTCTTCTCGGGATCAGGACCAAAGTACTTTGACAGGTTGCATAACCCGCTTTAGTGCATGGAAGATAGGGGGGCACAGCAGGGCAAGACTTGTCATCACATGAAAGCGTTGTGCTTCTGTCGTAGATTTTACAAAACAAAGCCTCCACCCAAGATTCGCAAAATGCCACTTGGCAGACATGTGAGAGGTGCAGTGAGCGGCCGCAGCAAGCTGTGCGGATCCGGTGGCTCTATCCTCCCCTGGAAAGCTCGGCCAGGCACCTGCTGGCACAGAGAGAACAGCAGCATCTGTCACAGCAGTGGGCCCCGCCGGGACCACGGCCAAGGTCTTTGGCTTGAGGGGTGTGCTAGCTCCTCTCCATTTGCCCTCTTCCCACACCCATTCTCTGGCCGTCTCTGCTGTGCTCTGGGCCGGGGAAGGCCAGTCCCTGAGAACTGCTTCATGTGGGCTGCCTTGCCCACCGCCTCCTGTTGTGTTCCGCCAATGGGAAGCGTGCAGGGGCGGGGCAGTGCGAGAAGACAGAGGTCAGCATGCTTGTCCTCTGCCCACCCTTCCGCTGTGACTTGAGCGCTGTGTTGCTGACATGACCATCCTCTCTGGGACCACAGCCGTCTCCTCAGACCACCATGTTCCTGCTTTCCCTTGCTTGTCCCTACAAACAGCTTTCGTTAGCTCTGGCCACATCTTCCTTAAAGTCTGTCCAGTTGAACCACCTGAATGGACTTCTGTCTCCTTCCACGAGGTCAACTGATGGTGTGGACTATGCTGGATTCAAGAGGGTGCCACATACTTGAGTTCATGAGAGTCTCCCAGAACTTTCACTGTCTCCGTGCAGATCATTTAGTCACACATGCCCCTCAGCCTTCACATTTCATCTCCGGGGGTCTTTTCCTCTCACCTCCCAGCCTCCCAACCTGAGAGCATGCCTCTCACGCTCCTAAAGACTTTTCTCTCCCACTGAGCTCTTCTTGGAAAGTAGACTTTTAGTGAGCCTACCAGAAGGGTCTTATCATCATCCCCTTTCTTTTTTCTCTAGGTTCTGTTTTACGGGGTGAGGCCCAGTGTGAGTAAGTTACATCAGCCCCTGGGGTTGGTGTCTGTCTCTCACATCTGTCCCTTTCCCTCATGCTCAGCCAGTTTCCCTTTGTGGCTTTAGATCTTCTCCCCCGCCCACTGCACCCCCATGTCCTCCCCTTTCCTGCTACCTTGTCTGCGACCCATATCCTGGTCCACTTCAGTCCGTGCCCTGTTGGCTCTGAAGCTGTCATTCCTCACAGAACACAGTGACCGGGGTCCTACTGCCTATGGGTTACAGTACGGCCCCCTTGGATGGTGCCCTGGCTGGTCTTCCTGGTTTTGTCTCTTGTTATTTCTCAAGAGGATGCAGACCACACTCTATGTTCCCAGAAAAAAATTTCCCCTCTTCCTGCCTTTGTGAACACTCTTTTATTTTTTTTAATTTTCAATGTTTATTTATTTTTGAGAGAGAGAGAGAGAGAGAGTGTGTGTGAACATGGGAGGGGTGAAGAGGGAGACAGAGAATCCAAGGCAGGCTCCCGGCTCCGAGCTGTCAGCACAGAGCCTGACGTGGGCTCAAACTCAGAAACCGCGAGATCATGACCTGAGCCAAAGTCTGATGCTTAACCAACTGAGCCACTCAGGCTCCCCTCTTTTTTTCCTTTTTAAGTTTATTTAATTATTTTGAGAGGGAGAGAATCTCAAGCAGGCTTCAAACTCCTGAACCTGAGCAGAAACCAAGAGCCAAATGCTTAACCGACTGAGACTTCTGAGGCGCCCCTTTGCTGACACTCTTCCCTCCCTATGGAATATTCTTTCTTTCAGCTCAGGAGATTGAAAGCCTACCTGATTTTTGGCTCACATCGAAAGCCTCTTCTTCTGTGACGTTTTCCCCAGTCTCACCAGCCATAAGCAAGCTCCTCCTGCCCTGAGCTCCCAGCTTACAACACTCACATTTACCAACGGTGAGCTCACCTGGCCCATCCACTGGTTTCCTCTCTACTAGCTGATCAACGGGAAATTAAATCGTGTGGGGGGAAAAGTCGCCTCACCTGGACCTGGGAGATGGAACTCCGAACTCAACCTGCTTATTGACCTTGGAAATGATTTAATCTTTCTGGATTTAGGTTTCCTCATCCATAAAGTGAAGTGCTTTTACTGAGTCTCCTTGGAGATTTCCACCAGACTCTACAAACTTCTCATCTGACCTCCAGAGTATAGCCTTTGAGGTCCATTTATCTTCTGTCCTTGCTTCTGCCTCTTTTGTGAATGAGAAGCGACTTGGACAACTGGGTGTCATTTTTAGTAGCTGGAGGGCTACCCAGGGATGGGGAGGGCACGACAATCTAGGGTAACAGCCTGGGCTTGGGGGAGCAGGTTGGAGTTTGAACCCAGATCCATGGTTTTCAGCCGTGCAAACTGGGGCAACTATTTAATCTTTGTATATTTCAGTTGCCTCATTTACAAAATGGGGGTGAAACAGCATCTACCCCACAGGGCTGCTGACTGATGAAGATGGATAACTGAATGAAAGTCCTCGGTCCACTGCTCCATGACAAACACTGAATAAATAGAAGTATGGGCCGTGCGGACCTGCCTCCTACCAGACGATCTGTGGAAACTGTTTAACCAGGAGAGAGACTCAAGCATATGGTTCTCCATCCTGGATGCATGCTAGACTCATGAAGGGAGCTCTGAAAACCTTCTGTTGCCTGGGCCCCAGCTGGAATAGATAGAATAAGAATGTCAGGAGAGTGGGGAGCTCTGGCATCAGTATTGTTTACTCTAACTTATGGTCAAGGCTGTGAACCCTTGTTCTAATGAGTATTTCTTTGACCCCAGGAGAGGAAAACCCACATGTTGAATAGCTCATTCTTTTTTTTATTAATTTTTTTAAATGTTTTATTTATTTCTAGGAGAGAGAGAGAGACAGTGTGAGCAGGGGAGGGTCAGAGAGAGAGGGAGTCACAGACTGAAACAGGCTCCAGGCTCTGAGCTGGCAGTCAGCACAGAGCCGGACGCGGGGCTCGAACCCACGAACTGCGAGATCATGACCTAAGCGAAAGTCGGACGCTTAACCGACTAAGCCACCCAGGCGTCCCGAATAACTCATTCTTTTTTAAAAAAAAATTTTAAATGTTTTACTTATTTCTGAGAGAGAGAGAGACAGCGTGAGCAGGGGAGGGTCATAGAGAGAGGGAGACACAGAATCCAAAGACAAGGTTCCAGGCTCTGAGCTAGCTGTCAGCACAGAGCTCAATGCAGGGCTTGAACCCACAAACCATGAGATCATGGCATGAGCCAAAGTCAGATGCTTTACCAACTGAGCCACCCAGTGGCTGGCCCCTTGAATAACTCATTCTTAAGTCATACTTCAGAAAAGTTTGAGGTAGTTGGGGAAAGAAAGCTCTACTTCCCCAGATGAGGGTCAGTAATTAAACTCATGTCTACTTCCTCAACTCTTTCTGGTAGGTCTAGATATAGCGCTACCTGCCTGCCTAGAAATGACACTTATGACCGGAGTGACTTATTCTCCCTGACATCTGAAGTCATTGTAGAGGTCAAGTCCACCAACATGCCTTTTTTTTTTTAATTGTTCATTTACTTTTGAGAGAGAGCTAGAGCAAGCGAGAGAGAGAAAGAGAGAGAGCACGCGAGAGAGAGAAAGAGAGAGAGCACGCGAGTGGGGCAGGGACAGAGGGAGAGAGACACACAGGTTCTGAAGCAGGCTCCAGGCTCTGAGCTGTCAGCACAGAGCACGATGCAGGATTTGAATCCATGAACCGTGAGATCAGGACCTGAGCCAAAATTGGACACTTAACCGACTGAGCCACCCAGGCACCCCTAAGTCCCCCAACATTCTAATGGATGGTATGGATTTCAAATTCAATAGCTGTAGTCAACTACTTTCTTCAGGTCCCTGTTCTGAACTATGCCTATACAGAGCATCACCATGGAAAACAGGCTTTTCTGCTTAAGAGCCAACCCTTCTGAAAATTTGTATGTTCTATCTTTAGATTATGATCAACGAGAGGAGTGGTGAACAATTGAGATTTGTATCCGTGGAAAATGTGTATAATGGGGCGCCTGGGTGGCTCAGTTTGTTAAGCCTCTGACTTCGGCTCAGGTCATGATCTCGTGGTTCATGGGTTCGAGCCCCGCCTCAGGCTCTGTGCTGACAGCTAGCTCAGAGCCTGGAGCCTGCTTTAGATTCTGTATCTCCCTCTCTCTCTGACCCTCCCCTGCTCACACTGTCTTTCCCTCTCTCTCTCAGAAATAAATAAAACATTAAAAAATTTTTTAAAAATGTGTGTAGGATCTGGATTTAGATTCTTCTTAGGGGTGACACAGCACTTTCTTTAAATCTGTTAAGGTTTTTTTTCAGTGATATTAAGATACTTGTCCCCTTTTGGGAAGAAGGGAAGAAACCACCTCCATTTCCAGAATATTTGTTTAATGCTGAGTCAACAGGTTTCTAAATGTGAGAAAGTAAGATTATTATCTGCCTAACTTTCATTTGGGGGAGGAGGTTCCAGAGGAAGGAAACAAAAAGTAGTTCAAGCCTTTTCTAGACTGGAGTAGGAAGGTACAGAAGCCCTGGGTGCGTGGGGGGGTCTGTCCCCCGGGTTTCTATCCCACTGAAGAGCAGCGGTCCCCATAGCCCAGTTGGGTGTCTGCAGCATCCTTCCGGGCTCTTCTGGATCCTAACCACTCCTGAAACACTCCCACCAGCTGGCGCTGTGGCCTTCGTGGATAATGGAGAAAATGGAGAGGAACCGAGGGGGAAGCCAGATGGGAGAAGAATGTGGGAAAAGAAAGGCAGAGGGGTTGCCTCTGCTGGAGACCCACCCAGTCCTGCAAGAAGGAGCCGCCCTCAGCAAGTGTGGTGGCTTCATTGTGGGTCAAGTTGGCTGGGATGTACCTCCTGTCCCAGAATTCCCTTCCTTACATATTTCCAGTTAGGGTGAGCACCAGAGACATTTTACGCAAGACTGGGGGGCATCCATATTGCCTTTCCGCTTGGCAGTCAATGCTGTGGCAGCCCCTCCACATTATCACTTATCCACTGGCTCATGTCGCTGTGGCCAGCAGCCACTTCACTGGGATCTTCCCTCAGCATTTCCAACACTGGGCTGGGTGGCTGTGTAGCTCTGTGAAAAAGGGGCCTAGCTTCTGAGTCCTCTGGGATACCCCATCATCACAGAGGTTGGGTTTCAGTCTGTCCTGTGGGTCTGGCTTGTCCCCAATGTCCCCCACTGTTGTAGTTCAGGCTACCATAACAGAATGCCATCGACTGGAGGCCTTAAGCTACAGACATTAATTTCTCACAGCTCCGGAGGCTGGAAGTTCAAGATCAGGGGATCAGTATTGGTGGCTTCTGGTGGGAACCTCTATCTGTCCCACAGCCAGCTGCCTTCTTGTTGTGTCCTCACATCTCCCTTGTGCCCTGTCTCACGAGGGCACTAATCACATCCGTGAGGGCTCCACCCTCCTGACATAGTTACCTTCCAAAGGCTTCACCTCCAAATGCCATCGCATTGGGGATTAGGTTTCCACATATGCATTCTGAGGGCTACACATATTCAGTCCATAGCTCTCTGCATCCACTCTCCCTTCCGGGCTCTCTGAGCTGCGAGCTGCAATTTCCAGCAACAGATGCAGAGAAACAGCCTTACAGAGACTGTTTCACCAACACCTCCAATTGTATAAGGTCAGATTCCTATGGTGAGTACGTGTGTGTGCGTGCGTGCGTGGATCGTCTTCTAGTGATTCTGCTTCTCGGATTGAGCCCTGGTAGAATCAGCAGGAATGAATGGAGGGGACTGTGGCATAAAGGACCAGCACCCTTGCCCTGCAGTGGCAAGTGTGGCTCCTGCCAGGTCTAAGGGTGGACCGGATTCTAAGCCAGGCCAGTCGTCCCTGGGTGTCTCAAGAGCTAGAAGCGGGAGGGTCACTCTCTGCAGGCGTAGCGGCTCTGAGAAGCAAAGCTGGGCAGCTGCTGGCCGCTGTGTTAGTCTGCTAGGGCTGACGTAACTAAATGCCACAGTTCTGGAGGCTGGCAGCCCACGGTCAAGGTGTCAGCGGGTCTGATTTCTCTGGAGGCCTCTTTTCTTGGCTTGTAGATGGCCGTCTTCTCCTTGGGTCCCCTCGTGGACGTCCCTTTGTGTGTGTCCCTGTTGTCTCCTCCTTTTCTTATAAGGACAGGAGTCACAGTGGATTAGGGCTCTACCCCAGGGCCTCATTTGAACTTAATTGCCTCCTTAAAGGCCCCGTCTCCAAATATAGTCACATTCCAAGGCACTGGGGTTAGGACTTCAAAGGACCCAAATGTGATGGGTTCCCTTTATACCCTTTGGAGACAGTCTGCCTGCAGCGAAAGAGAAGAGTGTAGCAGATACCTAGAGAGATGTGGGACTAACACATAGAGAGGACCCACTGCATTTGAGATGGAGGAGCTCAGCTCTGTAAGGAATCGTGTACAAATTGCTTCTGCGTGTGGCTCCTGGCACAGTTTACTAGTCATTGCCAGCACGCAGAGTGCCTGACGGTTCTCCTGCAGCACGATCAGGCCCCTAGATCAGTGTCCTAACCACTGAGCTTCCCGGTGTCTGTGCAGGATCCTGTTGTAGCCGGACTATCTCCCCGGCCACGAGACAAGGACTGATGTTCACGTGGATCAGAACGGCCCATGGTCAGCTTGCAAGATGCTCGGTTTTCTCTTCTTCTTATTTAAAATCATCTGTGCTATTTTGTCTCTTCTTTGGTGCTATAAGTTAAATTTTTTTTCCCTAGAATGTCCTTTCTGCATTGTTATAAACTCCTTCTTCATAATCTACGGGCTAAATTCATGTTATTAGGTTTCTGTGATTCATCACTTAATATAACCCCCAGTGCTCATCCCAGATATCACCTCTGTTCAAGAATGTATCCAGCTTCTAGAAGCCCAATTGCAGTTTTGTAGCATGGCGATCAACATGTTTACTGGGCTCAGGTTATAAGTGAGGCTTAGGAGTAGGGACAGCAAGAGATTCTAAGATGGCGAGGACAGGCCCCCAGCCCAAACATGTACCGTCCGGATAAGCTCAGGGGCAGAGGTACCACACCAGAAATGTATTTCACAGTAGAGCCAAGGTCAAAGCGTAATTTTAGTTCTGATTCAGTCCCCTGGCCAGAGGGGCAGGAATCCCAAATGACAGCCACGCACAAGCACTGAAATGGCTTAGGGTTGTCTCTTGGAGACTCTGGCCACCTGGGCAAGTCCATAGCTTTTGGTCTCCCAGCATTTACAGCATCCAGTGCTAAATTCCACAACTTGGGTACATCACAGAAATGGAAGTCTCCGATCCTTGTTTGCTATTGTACTGTTTTTGAACAAGGCATTGGGGGTTCTCTTTCCACGTGGGCCCTGGGTGACCTCTCAGTTTTGTCTGTGGCTGAGAGTGCTCTGCACTTGTACAGATATTTGGAAGGAGCTGAAAAGAGGTACGGCCGCAGTGAGCGGAACCTTTCTAGTGGGTTGACTGCTGATATATGTCTGGTTACCACCTTGAACATTTAGGGTAAAAACACGAGGCTGACGTGAAATGCAGCCTGCCACATGAAGATCACTTTACAGAAGGACTCTAGGCTATTACTGGGAGTCCCTAAAGTCTGGCCCTATAAATGTGAACAATTTAGTTTGACTGCCTGCAGTGGAAAAATTAAAAGAAAAATAGGGACATGAGTGTGTCAGACATTTTTGTGTCTTATAATGAGAAATCTGCAAATAGGCAGTTGAAGGTTCTACAAAGCATCAGAAACCCAGACACTGTGTAACTTCTTTTTTTTCCAAAAAATTTTTATTTACTTATTTTTGAGAAACAGAGAGGGACAGAGCATTAGTGGGGGAGGGGCAGAGAAAGAAGGAGACACAGAAGCTGAAGCAGGCTCCGGGCTCTGAGCTGTCAGCACAGAGCCCGGCGCGGGGCTCGAACTCACAAACCGTGAGATCATGACCTGAGCCAACTGGGACACTTAACTGACTGAGCCACCCAGGAGCCCCTCCCCTCTTTAATGGAAGACCTACATTAGTACAATAACATGGGAGTTTTTGGTCTTTGTTTTTATTTTGTCCTTCCTTCCTTCCTTCCTTCCTTCCTTCCTTCCTTCCTTCCTTCCTTCCTTCCTTCCTTCCTTCCTTCCTTCCTTCCTTCCTTCCTTCCTTCCTTCCTTCCTTCCTTCCTTCCTTCCTTCCTTCCTTTCTCTGTCCTTCTTTCTTTCTTTCTTTCTTTCTTTCTTTCTTCTCTCTTTCTCTCTTTCTCTCTTTCTTTCCTTCTTTTTTGTAAAAGCCAGAATCCCCTTTGGATATCTTTCAGCAAATGAAAACAGGTACTAAACAGGTACTTGCTTGTACTCCCAGCAAACGGGTATCATCTGCAAGACAGGCAGCGTGTTCTCACCAGCCCTGGACCATGCTGGCACCCCGATCTTACACTTTCGGCCTCCGGAACTGTGAGAAAGTAAGTATCTGGCATGTAAGCCACCCAGTCTGTGATATTTTGTTATGGCAGCCTGAGCGGTCTAATACACACCCCTAATACTAAAGAGAAACATTAACAAAAAAGAATCAATGTAGAATAAATAAGTGGTGGTAAGGGCCAGAGGATAGTAGTAGATGCCAGGGAGAGTGTCTGCTCTTGCAAAAGGACCCTCACTGCCTTGCGATGTGACTTTGGGGAGAGTTGAGGCGTGGGAGGGAGGGAAACACGCCGCGGTGCGGGAGTGCTCCCTACGGAAGGAACAGTGAGCCCAGAGTCCACGAGGGAGGAGTCTGCGGTGTGGCTGGAGCAGGGGCAGCACATGGCGGAGTATTAGGCTACGGGGATGGAGAGAGAGGCAGCGGGCCAGGTCACGTGGAAGGACTTGGGGGTGTGACATCATAGGAAAGTCAGGGCAGGAGGGTGGTGGTGTGGTCTGCACTCCATTTTGGAAAGGTCACTCTGGCTGCACTGTGAACAGAGCCGTGGGCAGCAGAGTCTGGAAGTGGGGAGAGCGGTCCAAAGGCTACTTCAATAGTGTTGAGGAGAGAGGCGAGGCTTGGAACAGCCCGGCAGATGCAGGACTAGAGACAGAAAGCCAACAGCGATGAGTCTGGGAAGTGGAATCACCGCTTCTTTAAAAAAAATTGTTTTTAATGTTAATATATTTTTGAGAGAGAGAGAGAGAGCAGGGGAGGGGCAGAGAGATAGAGGGACAGAGGATCCGAAGCGGGCTCTGTGCTGATAGCAGAGAGCCCGATGTGGGGCTCAAAGTCACAAACCGTGAGATCAAGACCTGAGCCAAAGTTGGGAGCGCGACCTACAGAGCCCCCCAGGTGCCCCAGAATCACCACTGCCTTACATGCATCAGACGACCACAGAAGATCTGGGGTCATTCATGTACTTCTGTCAGTTAAAGGCCTGGGACCTGGTGAAAGAAACTACACAGAGAGAAGAGGTCTGGGAACTCTGAGATGGAGGCCTGTAAGAGGAAGAGCATTCAGCCAACGAGGGGGCATGGCCAACGAGCTAGGAGGACAGCCAGAGAGCTCAGTGAGGGAGCTTTCAAGAAGAGGAAGTGGGGGCTCCTGGATGGCTCAGTCGGTTAAGTGTCCAACTTCCACTCAGGTCATGATCTCATGGTTTGTGGGTTCAAGCCCCGCATCGGGCTCTGTGCTGACAGCTCAGAGCCTGGAGCCTGTTTCAGATTCTTTATCTCCCTCTCTCTCTGAACCTCCTCTGCTCACGCTATCTCTCTCTCTCTCTCAGAAATAAATAATACATTAAAAAAAAAAAAAGAAGAGGAAGTGATACCTGTCCCAGGCCGCTGAGAAGTACATCAATCTTTGGATCTGCAACATGAGGGTTGTTGTATAATAAAGAATTTGGCTTGTCTTTGTCCTGGGAG
The DNA here is from genome assembly GCF_008692635.1 of Crocuta crocuta. Lineage (NCBI taxonomy): Eukaryota > Metazoa > Chordata > Mammalia > Carnivora > Hyaenidae > Crocuta > Crocuta crocuta. Next base: position 13,956,321 of record NW_027530974.1, read on the forward strand.
AGAGACTAAACCATTTTGCCCAACGGAGAAGGATGACTTTGTTCTCGGTGGTGGGCTCCTAGATAACTTATGCTCATAGGATGACTCAGGATGGGGGCTGGCCATGCTTGGAAGACCAGCCATGTGATCAGAGTTGGGGCTTTGCGCCACGTGATACCAGACCAATCTCCTGACCTTGGGGAGTGGAGAGTGGCTGGAGACCGAGATCAGTCATGTGGCCAGGGATTCAATCAACCCTGCCTGCTACTGAAGCTCCGCAGAATTTCCTGGTTGGCAAACACATCGACGCACTGGGAGGGCGACGTGCCCTGATTCTATGGGAGAGGGCCCACACACTTGCTTTCAGGGCCCTCCCAGACCTGGCTCTACATGTTTCTTTATTTGGCTCGTTCGACTTGTATCCTTTGCAGTAAAACTGGACTCGTAAATATAGTGCTTTCCAGAGGTCTGGGAGTCCCAGTGAATTATCAAAACCGAGTACTGTGGAACACCGGAATTTGTAGCTGATTGGTCAGAAAGGGGTCCTGGGGACCCCTGAACCCTCAGCAGTTTTGTGGAGGACTGAGCCCTTCACTCATGGGGTCTGCACTAACTCCATGTGGTTAGCTTCAGAATGAATTGCAACACTGCAGGGTTTCCTTAGTAGCACCAACGGGTGGAAATTTGGTGGTGTGGTAGGGGCTTGATTGGAGAGGGTTAGAAGGTTAGAAGGAGAATATGAAGAAGAAAGTGGAGACACAAGTATAGACAGCTGCCCTGGGGCATTTTACTGGGAAGCGGGACAGGATTCTAGTAACGCCCTCAAATGCTGATTGTTAATTTACAAGAATTAAAATCCTAGACGGGCATTCAGAAGAGTTGCTTTGAAAGGGGCAGATATGTGTTGGGTGGTCACGATTAACAAGTTGTATGGATACCCCAGTGGAGGAAGAATATTGGGAGAGGCACAAGAGTTGGGATATTTGAATGGCTCAGTTGATCTGAGGACAAAGGAAAGAGAGGTACAGGGTGGGGGAAAGCCATGAGAAGAAACAGATCCAAAGGTAGAGGTGGGAGATAGGAGAGGGGGACAAGGAAGCCCAGACAGCAGGCGGGCTCTGAGGGTTCCGGGCACCAGAAAAGCCCTAGCAAAAGAACCAGTTCGCAAGTGGATCAGCTGGGCTTCTCAGCTTTAACTGGCTGTGGGGTGACCAAGAGCGAGAGTTTGTACTGAGTGAACTCTGAGTTTGTGTCTCTCACGTAGTATTCCCAGCACAGTACTTGGCCTGGCATGGATGTTAACTAAGTGCTTGTTAAATGAATGAAGCTTTAGTATTCTACCTACGTTGCCAACCCCCTAAGCCTTCGGATCATCTATGTGGGAATTTAAATCTCAGGACAATTTCCACTGGGTGGGGAAAGTGCTTGAGAGTCAAAACTGGATCATCATTTGCCAGAGATTTTTAGAAAGCAATGCCTGAACGTAGATGACCCCTCAAGTCTTTGCCAACATAAGATTCTTTGGTTTTATGATCTCCAGAGAGGCCAAGAGAAATCATAAAGATGATGACAATTAGAATATCAATGATCACACACTACCTACTTAGTAGTGCTTGGCACCTTGGTAAACAACAGGCATGCATTCTTTTAGTCGTACCTATGAGGTAGGTGCCATTATTATACGCATTTTACAGATTAGGAGACTGAGGTATAGAAAGAATAAGTGACTTGCTCACAGTTGTCCACTTGTAAGTGGTAAAGCTTTGACATAAAGTCTATCATTCCTTTTTTCTAAGTTTATTTAGAGAGAGAGAGACAGACAGAGGAAGGACAAGCAGGGGTAGGGCAGAGAGAGAAAGGGAGACGACCCCAAGCAGGTTCCACACTGTCAGCACGGAGCCCATCTCAGGACCAAACCCCCAAAACTGTGAGATCATGACCTGAAGTGAAACCAAGAGCCGCACGTTCAGCCGACTGAGCATCCCAGGTGCCCCAACATGAAACCTTACCTACCAGGCCAGTGGTTCCACTTGACTGCACATTGGACTCACTTGGGAGCTTTGAAACTCCCTATTCCAGGGTCATGCTCAGATCAACGACATCAGAGTGTCTTGCTGTTTGTTCAAAACCTACTTAGGAGCTTTCAGGTGTAATCTGAAACCAGCGCCTTACCAGGAGGCCACAGGGAAACGGGAAAACTGCAGAAAGAGGCAGCCACTCCAGATTGGCAGGTGACAGGTTGGATGAGCAAGGAATGTTACATGTGAGGCTTGCCTGGGGCGTCCTGCTGAGTAGATCTTTACATCCACCAGCTGAGTCTTTAAAGTTTATATACACGCCTTAATTGGGTTCAGTCACATAAATCATCCAGGAGTCTCTGATTGCCCAGGTCCAGTTCAGGAGTCAACTGGTGGTCACACCCTTTTGATGATCTCCTCCAACACTTGGGTGGGAGCCAGGTGTCAGGACTGTTTAAGGGTTCCCAGGTGGTGCCAGGGTGTGGCAAGCTTTGGGAACTGCTTACTAGGCTACGTTGTTTTTCAAAAGTAGAGGCCAGTGGAAGTAACCCATGTGTCCATCAATAGATGGATGGATAAAGAAGACATTGTATATACACAATGGAATATTATTCAGCCATAAAAGAGAACGGGACAACATGGATGGGCCCTGAGGGAATTATGTCAAGTGAAATAAATCAGAGGATAACAAATACTGTATGATTTCATTTAGAGGAGGATTATTAAAACAAAACAACCAAAAAGCAGAAATGGCCCCATAGCTACAGAGAAAAAACTGATGGTTGTTAGAGTTGGGGAGGGAGAGGAGAGTGGGAGGGACAGGCTTCCAGTTATGCAATGAATAATCACGGGAATGAAAAACACAGCATAGGGAATATAGTCAATGGTATTCTAATAGCGTTGCAAGGCGACAGATGTGGCTATCCTGGTGAGGGTAGTATAATGCAGAGAGAAGGTGAGTTACTATATTGCACACCTGAAAATGAGGTACATTGTGGATCAACCAAACTTCAGTTAAGAAAAATAGAGGCCAAGTGCTTGACTGGAGTCTGCAGAGGGGAAATGCTCACGCTTCCTGCTTCCTTAGCTACAGGGCAGAGCATCTCAGGTGGGAGGTATCCTGAGCTGACAGGAAGACATTCCTTGGGTGGGGTGCCAGGTGTCCCTTCCAGTTACAAGTTCTCATCCCTATTCTACAGGATCCGTGGACAACAAGCTGAAATATTACAGAAGGGAGGATGAAGTGGGTATATGATTTATTATCATTGTTATTTTTGTCATCATTCTGCAATTTAGATGAGCCAGAACAGTCATGTTCATTTTAATAAGCTAATGAGTACTGTGGGAGAGCCTCCCCCAGCGACTCAAGGTGATGTATTACATTGTTAACTGCCGAGACCAGAACATAAAAAAAAAAAAAAGATATCACCCCTCACTTTCCCTGTAATCGCTCCTGCAGGGAAATGGTCAGCTTGAGCCCGATATTCCTGCTGAACATTTAGCCCATACACCCAGCCTTGTCACTTACAAAGAGTCAATGACTCTCCACCAGCGTGCATGTGAAGACATTTGAAGTCTAGGGCTTGTCTGGATTGCATGGTGTAGCAAGGTGAGGCCATCTATTACGGCCAATAAAACAAAGCAGACAGTGGAGGGCCATGGAAATCACAAGGTGGTTGGCACCATCTGTGATATTTCAGGGCACTGAGTACAGAATGGCTTTGCGGTGAGGGCGAGGGGTTATGTGCGAGATGATGTGAGACAGGCAAACAATGGTTTGCAAAAAGCACATGATATCTGGGGCACCTGGGTGACTCAGTTGGTTAAGCATCTGACTTTGGCTTAGGTCATGATCTCATGGTTTGTGAGTTCGAGCCCTTCATCAGTCTCTGTGCTGACAGCTCAGAGCCTGGAGCCTGCTTCAGATTCTGTCTCTGGCTCTCTCTTCTGCTTGTGCTCTGTCTCTAAAATAAATAAACATTAAAAAAAAAAAAGCACATGATACCCAGGCTCAGGTGCAAGGTGGGTAACATGGGTATAACACTGCCTGTCACAGAACAGCCTGGTCTCTTCCCGTCCTCACACATGTGTTTGCCTTCTGTTCTAATGGGGGAGTTGTTATATTTCTGGAACCTTCTCTGGCAAGGTTGAAAATGGCAGTGGGGGGGCGCCTGGGTGGCTTAGTTGGTTAAGTGTCCGACTTTCGCTTAGGTCATGATCTCGCGGTTCGTGGCTTCGAGCCCCGCGTCGGGCTCTGTGCTGACTGCCAGCTCAGATCCTGGAGCCTGTTTCAGAGTCTGTGACTCCCTCTCTCTCTGAGCCTCCCCCGCTCACGCTGTCTCTCTCTCTCTCTCCTAGAAATAAAAAAAAAAAAAGAAGAAAAACATTAAAAAAATGGCAGTGGGGCTGAAGGGTGGGCATGGAGCACCTGGGCTATCTACGTGGTACAGGAGACTTACCTTTTAGGGTAAAGGAGGGGGCATGATCTATTAGCATCTGTGTTTCTAAATTTTTTTAATGTTTATTTATTATTGAGACAGAGAGAAACAGAGCATGAGCGGGGGAGGGGCAGAGAGAGAGGGAGACACAGAATCTGTAGCAAGCTCCAGGCTCCGAGCTAGCTGTCAGCACAGAGCCCGCTGCAGGGCTCAAACCCACGAACCGTGAGATCATGACCTGAGCCGAAGTCAGACGGTTAACTGACTGAGCCACCCAGGCGCCCCCATCTGTGTTAGTTTCTTACTGTTGTCTAACAATCACCACACATTTAGCAGCTTAAAACAACACCCACTGATTAACTCACAGTCTATAGGTCAGAAATGTGGGGGCAGCATATGTGGGTTCTCTGCTCAGGGTTTCACAAAGCTGAAATCAAGGTCCCAGGCAGGCTGTGGTCTCACCAGGAGGCTCAACTAAGGAAGAATCTCTTCCAATGTTCACTCAGGTTGTTGGTAGAATTTTGTTCCTTGTTGCTGCAGGACTGAGGTCCTGTGTCCTTGCTGCCTCTCAGCTGGTGGCCACCTGCATTCTTTACCTTGTGGCCTTCTCTATCTTCAAAGGCAGCCGTGGAGAATGTCCTTCCCAATTCAACTCTGTCTTGCCCAGAGTACTGCTGTCACTTTTAAGATTATCTGATAAGGTCAGGCCCACCAAAGGGAATCTCCCTTTCTTAGGGCCAATTCATTTGGGACCTAAATGACATCTGCAAAATCCCTTCACAGAAGTTCTTTGATTAGTGTTTGGCCAAATGACTGGGAGATGTGTGTCCACCTGGGAACAACGGCATTTTGGGAGCCATCTAAGAATTCTGCCTATGTAGCATCTGAGGCAAAGTTCCTGAAAGTGTGTCAGAGAGTGTGGGCAGTATCTGGGTGCACCAGTGAGGCCATTTCTGGGCACATCTCCATCCCCGAGGTTTCTTCCTGCACAATCCTTGGACCCCACTGCTTGGTCTATGAGGACAGTCTCAGCATTGGCGATGAAATCTTCACACACTTGTATTTGTTTTACACGTGGATCATGGAAATGCTAAAACCACCTCACTAAGGAGACCTAAGGCTGAGCTTTCCGATCCATCTACCGAGGGACAATTAGTGAGAGAGATTTGTTGTTGTTACAGGAGGAGAAATACAGAAAATTTTTGATGGAAATGTTTGATTACACCCCCAACTTAGCAGGTGTGCATCATATGTTAAAACAATGAGCTTTAAAATACATCTATCAGAGATGTAGTGAAAGGAAAGGATGAGTCACTTATTTCAGAGATTAGGTGAACATGGGTTGATTAGGAGATGCAGAATGTCGACTTTGCTGAGGAACGTGGCCCAAGGGATGTAAAAGGCCACCTTGCAGAGGTTTGTGGTAAAGAGGGACGCAAACAAATCAGAGGTATCTGGGATGAGTAGGGGAGGATGTGGTTGTCGAAGGAGGTCTCAGATACAACCCTGCCAATCTCAGGGGAATTTCTGAGCACATTTATTCATCCTTGATTCACTCATTTATTTCTTTTATTTTTTAAAGTTTATTGATTTTGAGATAGAGAGAGAGCAAGCATGGGAGGGGCAGAGAGAGAAGGAGAATTCCAAGCAGACTCCGTGCTGTCAGCACAGAGCTCATGTGGGGCTCGAACTCACAAACTGTGAGATCATGACCTGAGCTGAAACAAAGAGTCGGACACCTAACTCCCCAGATGCCCCTTGATTCACTCGCTCATTAAACGCCAGACATTTGGCTAGATGCTGGTGGACAAACATATTCCCTCCCCTCGAAGAGCTTGCATTAGCAGGAGAAACCAGGACCGGGGCTGACAGTTATGGGGACCGGTGTTGGGAGCCGAAAGCAATACCCGTGGGAGATGGTGAAGTCCAGAGCCCACACCTAATTCCCACTGGGAGGATGTGTCAGGATTGCCAAGCTGAACCTCAGAGGGGACGAGAACCCTGTGACACATATTTGCCCACTTTTAGGTGCAAAGTGACCCAATCAACGGCACAGGGTGTGTCCATCATTTCCTGCCCGGAGCACTTTCTGTCATGGCTCTCAAACTCGAGTGTGCTTCAGGAGCCCAGGGAGAGCCCGATCAAACAGACCACGGTGTCCCACCCAAGGTCCTGATTGTCCAGCCGGTCCTGGGGGGGCCTGAGACTTCGCGTTTCTAAGGAGAGCCAGCCGTGCTAATGCTGCCCGGGCCTTATGAAACTACCGCTCTGTGGCTTGCTATCACTCACCTCTGTGGATGGCGTGTGCAAAGGGTTAACAAAGCATCAGCTGGTTGGTAATTTTACAATGGACGTTGATGAATTTGGCCTTGGAAAACAACACACTAGAGTGAAGAATGCCTACCCAGAGGAAAGGGCCACAAGTTTTCCTCCAGGGTCACCAGTGGTTAGGATTATAGGAAGCTTGTGATCGAAGAGGAAGCCATTTGCCCGCCTGCGACCTCCCGTATGCCTATGTTGGTGACAGAGCAAAAGATAAAGCACTCAGCATTACCCCAAGTGACTCGGAGGTGATTAATACGCGGAGCTCCTCGAGCAGAAAAGGTGGGCATGCAAGATGCAATTAAGATGATAAAGAACCCCTCGCAGCAATGCTTAGCAGCAAGCTGGGGCGCTAAGCTGACGAAGGGGAGAGCTACGGCCCGTCTCTGGCTCTGCCGAGACCGCTTAGGAGATGCAGAGACGGAGCTCATGGTTCTGCCAGGCTCATCAGGATAGAGGAAAAATGTCGTCGGAAAGGTTATTCTCAAGATGCGGGCATTTCTGTGTCTCCCTCCCTGCAAGGGGGAGTCACCGATCACGATGATGAGGGTTGCAGCGGGTGGGGGGGCTGGAAAAAGCGATTCGGTTTAAATTCAGGCTGTGTCTGGCTTGGCTAGTAATTGATAGAGGGAAGTAAATGACCCGAAGGAGGTACTCAGGGTGATTCATAAGCCTTATGTGAAAGTCTACGGCAGCACAGGTTACACACACAGGGCCGTGCGGGAGAGAATGATTTCTGGGTCCGCTTTGCTTCCCTTCTCCATGCTCCTTCTGCTCTCCGGCCCCTCTGACCCCCCCTCCAGGGCCATCGAGAGGCTCCCACGCACCATAAAAATCCTCATTCCTTCTGCAAACGGTTGCATAATAAATTAATTAGACACCAAATGACCCAACGGTGATTTAATGCATTAGGTAAATGTCTTCACTCCAATAAGTAACCCCGTAATGGTGAGAGGGAAGCAGAGAGGTGGAACAGGTAGTGCCTTTGGCCCTTCTGGGGTTCCTGGCAGATTAATGAGCAGATTTTCAGGGCAAATGAGCCTTCTGAGCGTGTTTCTACCGACAATGTCAATGGCTGCAAGAGCCGTGCTTATGTCCATAAGAGTAATAGCTGGCCTACACCGTGTCAAGCACTATTTATTTTCCTTTTACATTTTCCTAGCAACCCTTTGAAGAAGATATTTATTATTATCCCCGTTTTGTAAAAAGAGGAAACAGCAGGCACAGACAAGTTTAGGAACTTTCCCAAGGTCATCTGGCCAGTAAGCGGTCAAGGCAGGATTTGAAACCAGACGGCCTCCATGTAGCCTCTGTCCTACCTACCAAAATCGCCCCACACACCTGTCCTCCCTGCTACAAGTCTGTGAATACACCAGTTCCCTGTCCCTTCTCCCCCTGTCCTGGCCCCTATGAGCACCGTGACTCTGTCTTATGATTTCCTTTATCTGAAGGATCTAGAAAAGTATTGGGCACCGAGTCGAAAATGATGTACGTTGAATAAATGAAGGAACTAGTGAAGATTTCGATAGGGGATTTTTCCATCATTGAATTGTTTAACATTTCCCACGTGAGCCAGCAAGACTTTTTAACAAATGTTACTGCCACAAGTGCCTGATGTTAAAAAGAGTTGGCCTATATGCTTTTGACTATAGAAGCCTTGAACAGACGCTTGTGTTTATAAGAGGGAAACGATTCTGCATCATCTAGAACTCTGTCACTGTTCTTTCTCAAACATTTTAGGATCTGGAAAGGATGGGGAGTCAACGGGGGCCAACAGAGCAGGTGCAGGGCTGGGGGCGACTAAGGAAGGCGCTATGAATTTGCATTGTGTGTGTGTGTGGGGGGGAGTCTAGTCAGGAAACGGAATCACACAAGTGACTTTTTTTTTCAAGTTTATTTATTTATTTTGAGAAAGAGAGAGAGTGAGCAGGGCAGGGGGAGAGGGAGAGGGAGAGAGAGAGAGAGACTCCCAGGCAGGCTCCGCATGCTCCGTGCAGAACCCAATGCGGGGCTCAAACTCAAGAACCATGGGATCATGACCCGAGCTGAAACCAAGAGTCCGATGCTTAACCAATTGAGCCACCCAGATGCCCCCATATGAGTTACTTTAATAGACAGAATTTACTATAAAGAATTGAACGAACAGCTGTTGATAAGACAGAAAAAGCGAAAAGAGAACACAGATGTGTTACTAGCATAGAGGTGGTCTCTGCGGGAAGCAGCTAGAAGCTCTCAGGCTGGAAGAATAAGGGGAGATGTTAGGATCTCCAGAACCTGGAAGCTTGGATGGGGACCCACGTAAGTGACAGATTCCTGAGGAGGGGACACTGCCTGACTGCTGCTGGTACCCCAGGAGCTGGGAGCTGGGACTCAGGTCTCTGCGGAGGATGCTTCCCAGCAAGTGCGGGCACCTGAGAGCAGGGGTGAGGGCTCTGTGAGCCAGATTCTGGGGGCATGAAAGCAAGCTGGTACGTGGAGCCACGAACATCCAGAACTGACCTGCTGTTGCCAGGGTGAAGGGCAGGAAGAGAAAGTCCTTCTCCCACGGCCTTCTAGCTTTTGTCCAATGCCACCAACTGCTGGAGCCTAACAGGGAGGCAGCTGATAGGGGACAAACAGAGCTGGCCAAGTTCTGGTCCCAGTATTCCTGCACACATTCTAGAAGGGATGTTATAAAGAGTTGAAAGTCAACACTTTATAACAGATAGACCAAGGCTCTTTACCATGGCCATAGTCCTGTGCACGCTTTGCAGGAGAGTTAACATTTCTTTGGACCTACCTTGTGCACCAAGATGCTTATCACCAACCTCGCTTGAAGGTTCCATGTCAGAGGGGCACCTGGGTGGCTCAGTCGGTTAAGTGTCCGACTTCGGCTCAGGTCATGATCTCACAGATCATGGGCTCGAGCCCCACATCAGGCTCTGTGCTGACAGCCTGCTCAGAGCCTGGAGCCTGTTTCCGATTCTGTTTCTCTCCTCTCTTTCTGACCCTCCCCTGCTCACGCTGTCTCTCTCTCTCTCTCAGAAATAAATAAAACATTAAAAAAAAAAAAAAAGAAAGAAGGTTTCATGTCAAAGAACACCGTTCCATAGTCCGGTCCTCACCGGACACAAGATGTGTCTCTCTATCCTCTACTCTCAACAATACAACACTTATCCAGTTAAATAACAGTAAAATAGCTAACAATTATTGGTTACTGTGTTCCGGGTAGCTAATATTTACAAATATTATCCCAGGTAATCCCCATTGTAACCCTCTCAAAGGGTAATGTTGTTATCTCCGATTTCTGGATGGGAAACTGAGGCACACAGGAATTAAGCAATTGACCCAGTTTTCTAAGTTTATATGTGACTAAGGTCCAGGACCTGTGCTCTTTTCTACTTTATTGCATCCAATCGTTTAGTGAAGAGACCTCTACCTGGCGCTCAGCTGACATAGGCACTAGAACAGAGTCATGGTTAAGGCCAAGACTTTAGAACCATAGGAAGCTGGTTTCCAGTCTGAGGTACAGGTTCTTGCTAAAAGAGTGGCACTGGACAAATGGATGAGCCTTACTACACATTAGTTTCCTCATCCTGAACAGGGGATGTTTGCCACCGAGGTTATTTTTAAGGATTAAGTGAGATAATTCATGTATCACTTGGTATCGCTTGTTAATAACAAGCTTTAATAGCAGATAGCTACTGAAAAATTACTCTCTTCCCCCATGTTCATCCGTTTTGTTACTTAAATTCTACATATGAGTGAAATCATCTACTTGTCTTTCTCTGACTTATTTCGCTTAGCATAATACACTCTAGTTTCATCTGCGTTGTTGCAAATGGCAAGATTTCACTCTTTTTTTAAATTTTTAAAAATGTTTTTATTTATTTCTCAGAGAGAGAGAGAGAGATACAGCACGAGCAGGGGAGGGTCAGAGAGAGAGGGAGACACAGAATCTGAAGCAGGCTCCAGGCTCTGAGCTAGCCATCAGCACAGAGCCCGACATGGGGCTCGAACTCACAAACCATGAGATCATGACCTGAGCTGAAGCTGGACGCTTAACCGGCTGAGCCACACAGGTGCCCCAAGATTTCACTCTTCTTGATCATCAAGAACTATTCCATTGTATATATGTACCACATTCCATTGTACATACGTATCAGTCGATGGACATTTGGGCTCTTTCCATAATTTGGTTATTGTCGATAGCGCTGCTAAAAACATCAGGGTGCATATGCCCCTTTGAATCAGCATTTTTGTATCCTTTGGATAAATACCTAGCAGTGCAATTGCTGGGTCGTAAGGTAGTTCTATTTTTAACTTTTTGAGGAACCTCCATACTGTTTTCCAGAGTGGCTGCACCAGTTTGCATTCCCACCAATAGTGCAAAAGCGTTCCCCTATCTCTGCATCCTCGCCAACGTCTGTTCTTTCCTGAGTTGTTAGTTTTAGCCATTTTGACGAGTGTGAGGTGGTATCTCAGTGTGGTTTTGATTTGTATTTCCCTGATGATGAACGATGTTGAGCATCTTTTTATGTGTCTGTTGGCCATCTGGATGTCTTCTTTGGAAAAGTGTCTATTCATGTCTTCTGCCCATTTCTTCACTGGATTATTTGTTTTTTTAAGGAGAAGAAAAATAAAATAAGATAAAAACAGAGAGGGAGGCAAACCATAAGAGACTCTTAAATACAGAGAACAAACTGAGGGTTGCTGGAGGGGAGGTGGAGGAAGGATGGGTTAAATGGGTGATGGGCTGTTGGGATGAGCACTGGGTGTTGTATGTAAGTGATAAATCACTAAATTCTATTCCTAAAACCAGTACTACACTATATGTTAACTAAATTGAATTTAAATAAAAAATAAAACTAAATAAAAAATTATTCTCATTATTGTCCATCGTAGAAGGGAAACCCTTCCTACTTCTGGGTGTAGTGCCTGAGAAAGGTGGTGGTTGGTGGCCCACTTCTAAGGCAGACCGCTAGCCGATCTTTGGACCATTGGACAGCTCCATCCTTACAGGCCCCCTTGATCTTGGAGGAGCAGGAGGCTGAAGCCTCCTCGGGAGGTAAGAAGGGCAGAGCTGACGGTTGGGTATCTGTGGCAGGTCACATTTGCAATATGCAGAGGGCGGGACACAGCAAATGGCTCTGCTTCCTCTGTTGGAAGCTGGGAAGAAGTCACTGAATTCTGCTGCCCGAGGTCGGCTGCATGTTGCCATCTAGCTTCCCAGCACGTGTGAATTCATTACCCAGTTCAAAGCGACTTGCAGATATGATTAAGTGAAAAGTCTTGAGATGAAGAGGTGATCCTGGGTGGCTGGGTGGGCCCACTGTGATCACAATGCTCCTTATAAGAGGGGGCAGGAGATCAGAGAGGAGAGGGGGGTGCGGTCATGGAGCCAGAGACAGAAATGGTGATGCCCCATAGCAGGGAACACGGGCGGCCTCTAGCAGATGTGAGAACAGAGGGGTGGATGCTTCCCCTGGGATCCTCGGAAAGGCCCGGTCCTGCCAATGCTTTGCGTTTAGCTCCTCAGGACTCATTCGGGACATCTTACACCTCTGGAACTTCAAGAGAATACATTTGTGTTCCTTTAAGCCACTACGTTTGAGGTGACTTGTCACGACAGCAACAGGAAAGGAATACTCTCTCCGACTGACTCAGTCATCCCTTCTTGATCGCTTTCGACCTCTGTGCTTTGTCTGTCTGCACCTGTATCACTGCCCATATCAGCCCTGACTGCATTTGTCTGCTTACCTGTCCTCCACTAGGAGCCCGGAAGTCAAACTCTTCAAGGGAAGGCACCTCAAAAGCCTCAGAGTCTGTCAGAGGCCATAGTCCATAACAGGCTATGTAAATGCAGGTGACCTGAATTACTGTGGATGGACAGAAGTGGTCACCCGTTCCTCTGTTGAGCCATCTTTTTTTTTTTTAATTTTATTTATTTTAGACACACACACACACACAAACACAGTGCATGAGCAGGAAGGGGCACAGAGAGAGGGAGACAGAATCCAGAGTAGACTCCAGGCTCCATGCTGACAGCACAGACCCCGAAGTGGGGTTCGGACTCACAAACCTTGCGATCATGATCTGAACTGAAGTCCCGTGCTGAACCGACTGGCCACCCAGCCTCCCCTGTCTCTTAAGCCATCTTAATTCTGTGACTCTCTTATAGGACCTTCCCAAGTTACCTTCTTTTGCTTAAAAGCACTAAAGATGGTGTCAAGATTAAAAACCTATACTCTGGGGCACCTGGGCAGCTTAGTTGGTTGACCATCCAAATATTGATTTCAGCTTAGGTCATGATCTCATGGGTTGTGACTTCAAGCCCCACATCGGGCTCTGTACTGTTAATGCGGAGCCTGCTTGGGGTTCTCTCTTTGCCCCTCTCCTGCTCTCATTCTCTCTCAAAATAAATACATAAACTTAAAAATAACTAAAAAAAAAAAAAAAAACTATACCCCGGACTTGTACCCATGAAAACAATAGCATCCTTGATCCCTCTGTGAGGCCACGGTCAGCTTAAAGTTCAAAGCAATAATCTTCCACTGATGGAGCAAGGCTACAGAGGAGAACACATGCAGAGATACTTAGAAGAGGAGTATTAAACCAAATATAAGTAAAGCAAGAAGTGATCAGAATATGCAGCACCTGTTATTTTAAAGAAAATAAATTCATGAGATTCAGATTTCAGCGTGACAGAGGAAAAAGGGGATGGTTTTTGTATTCTCCGCAAGATGTTCAGCAAGACAAATCTGTCAAAAAATGGGGGAAGAGGTCACATGGAAAGGCGCGGATGGAATTCGTTCTGTCACATGGCATCATCTCAATTAAAATATTACCAGGGACTGTCATTTAGACTCGTCTTTCCAGAATCTTTTCTATAGAACCTTGACAGGGCTGATTTATTCAGTAGGAGAACCTCTGAAATCTTCCCATTAGGTTTGCAGTCTGAGATAATTAATGTGTGAAATGGTCTATTGCCTCTATTTTGACAGGAGCTGTCTCAGATGGACGGGAAGTGGAGAGTAAACAAAGCAGGGAGTCCTCTGGGATGTCCAGAGTTTGTTCTACTGGGTGGTACCACATCTGGGATTCTTTTTATGTCACCTGGGGGTCACAAGGGCCTGGAGCCTTGGAGTCCAGTCCCCTGTTGAGTCCGCCCTAAGGTGAGGCCTTAGTGATGGACCAAGAGCTGGTAGAAGGAGAGTGGTTTAGGGGGGAATGGCAGAGACAAATCACCCTGAAGAGCGAGTGCTGGGTAGAGCGAGGGCTCATATATCAGCGGCAGGGGGGCACAAGGCAGGGGGAAGACCAGATTTCTTTGTCATGATGGCCAATTTCCATGGTGTAAATATTCCTACCGTGGCTGATTTCAACTGGCTAGCACCATTCCTGAAAATTAAATGGCCAGCTCTTGCTAGCCAGCACGAACATACCAGTATACCATTGTGGGGGCGGGGGGGGGGGGTTGCCAGAGGCAGGCAGCAC
>NW_027530974.1:13970781-14087533 GCF_008692635.1 Crocuta crocuta
GTTGCCAAAGGCAGGCATCACGGGGAACACATGACAGGCAGAAGTCTAGATTGAGAAGTTACAGGGATAGCTTACAGGCAGGCGTAAAGCCCGAGCTTGCCGGGAGGGTGTGTGTACGGACACCTGAACCATGATTTGCGGTCATTGTCAGGTTTTTGCATCTGGCCCGCAAGCGGACATATGGCTAGAGTCTCCAGAACTTCTGGGAAGAGTCAGGAGAGGATATACTGAGGCCAGATAATAACAGTGGTGACCTTATTTTGCCTGTCTACTATGTGCCCAGTGCCATGTTTATACATACTGCTTTTAACCTCCCTGGCAACTATGCAAAGCTGGCATTGTTATTGGCATTTCTTTGGTGAGGCAAGTAAGGTGGAAGGGGGTTAAGTACCTGCCTGACATTGTATTGCTAATAAGTAGCAAAGGCTAGAATTGGAATCTGGGTGTTTCTGAAGCCAGCTGCTCCCTCAAATGAGGTAGGAATGGGAGAGATGTTGGACAAAGTATCTCAGCTATGGGACTTCCTTTCTTAAGGGGAGGTGTCTCAAGCTTGCATCAAATGTAGATGAGATTCTTGGGCCCTAATTCACTGGGTTTGGCCCGGGGGCAGTACCTAAGGCCATATATGATAGTCAGATAAAGTTTTGGGCACTGAGCCCATTTGTAGTGAGGCTGTGAACCCCACAGGTTGGGGGTGTAGAGGGCTGGATATGGCCATAAAGGGGAGGAGGCTGTCAGGAATGAGGCGGAGTGTCAGAAGCACAGCTGGGAAAAGTGGGGTTCAGGGCAGAGTTCCCGGCCAGGAAGGAAGTGGACAGTGGGAAGGAGTTGCAGGGATGTGAGAGCAGGGACCCTGATGGGTTACAGAGAGGTGTGGTCCCCCAAGTGGAGAGTGACCAGGGACCGCATGGGACTCTGATCCCCTCACCCGCTTTCTCAAGTTACAGAAGCTGTTGTCAGAGAATTGTTAATGAACCAAAAAAATAATCACACCAATATGGACGAACATCAATTCCAGGGTCCTTAAGGGACTGCGCTTCTAATAGCACATTGACCTTAGTCACTTGCTGCTAATCGCCACTACATAATAGTCCTTTGTGTGTGGAACTTCCCAGAGCTTTCCTGGGCTCTGGGCAGAGTTGAGGCAGAATGATTCTGTCCTGACTCCTAGCCAAGGTCCCACCCCTGTGCCTTAGTGGTGGTCGTGGAGGGGCTTGGAGGTACAGTGAGGTTCTGGGAATGCCTATGTGTCATAGGTGCTCTCAAGCAGTGGTTACTTAAGGTATAACTACTATCCTGTGGACGTTTAATTAATATTTGAAAGCCCAAAATGTTATACTTAAAAGGAGAACTGGAAGTCGAAGGCAATAACTGAGACAGTTAAACAGTTTAAAAGCAAATGGTTTTCATTAATTCATAATGGGCAACTTGGCACCTCTTCCCAAAGCACTGGTGTATATGTGCACGTATGTGCACATGCATGTGTATGTGTGTGCCCATGCATGCATGTATACATATGCATACAGGTGTATGCATCTGTGCATAGCTGTGTATGTGCATACGCATGCATGTGAGCATGTGCATGTGTGTATATGTGTGACTGCATCTGTGTGTATATACATGTGTATATATATGTACGTGCATGCATGCACATATAGGTGTGCATGTATGTACGTGTGTGTGTGTGTTTATGTATGCTTGTGTGTCCATGTGTGAAAGGGGAGATAGGGAAAGAAGGAGGTGGGAGGGGAGAAGTGATGTGACACAGGACTTGGCCATGGGGCTATGTGGAAGGCGTAGCAAGGAGAACATTGGTAAGAAGGTAGGGAAAGAGCAAATGCAGGCAAAACAGAGTGAGAATTCAGTGTGAGGTCTGAAGAAACTTGGCTCCATGTTTCTCGTGTTTCTCAATGGCCTTCTGGTCCCCAGAGGGTCAGGATCACTGAGGACCATCAGGAATCCATACCAGGTCCAGATATCCAGAAAGGTATGGAGAAGGCTTTGGAGTTGAACATCTTTACTCCTAGACAATAAAGGGACATCAGCAAACTCGTAAACTCTGGTGTGCTCCAGTTCCCCTCTGCTGGACAGACCTGAGCTTCGCTCAGTGGCAGGCAGTCTTGGGGACAGAAAGGAGGGAGGGGCGCCTGGGTGGCTCAGTCGGTTAAGCCTCTGACTTCGGCTCAGGTCATGATCTCCCGTTCGTGGGTTCAAGCCCTATATCGGGCTCTGTGCTGACAGCTCAGAGCCTACAGCCTGCTTCAGATTCTGTGTCTCCCTGTCTCTCTGCCCCTCCCCTTCTCATGCTCTGTCTCAAAAATAAATAAAACATTTTAAAAAAAAGGGAGGGAATAGGGCACTTACTGCAGCCTCTGGGCTCAGAGACTGCCCAGCCCATGCCCAGTGAGCTGAGGATTAGGATGGATCAGAGAACCCAAGGCAATTCTGTCAACTCTGCTCTTCCAACAGATTTTCATTGCCACATCGCATTTAAGGCTTACCCAAACATTTCATGTGTTCTTGGGAGGTGGGATGGTGACGAATGTAAAAACTGAAGGATAGTGGCTTCCCTACATATTTTTAATTAGTTAGTTATTTAAATATTTAAAAT
Organism: Crocuta crocuta; assembly: GCF_008692635.1. NCBI lineage: Eukaryota > Metazoa > Chordata > Mammalia > Carnivora > Hyaenidae > Crocuta > Crocuta crocuta. Next base: position 13,973,393 of record NW_027530974.1, read on the forward strand.
GTTTATTTTTATTTCTTTAGTTCCAGTATTTTAAAAACATTTCTCAAAATCCAGTTTTACATTCATTAGGTGAAAAGAGATATATTTAAACCCTGTATTTACATGAATGAAGACAAATGAAAGATCGTAAGAGAAGTAGTATTTCAATTTTACATGAAAAGTGAATTCCTAATTCTGAGGAATACTTTATGACAAAATGAGACACCCAGCACAGAACGAATCATTTCTTTTAAATCAGAGAAATGGACCAAATGCGTACAGAGAAATATAGCTTTAAAATAGCCTGCTTCAGAATGCAATCATCTAAAGTATTGTCTTGCAGATTGATTAACAGAAAAGAACTGGGTAGTGAATCTGTTCTCCGAACAGGGCACTTATCACTATTCTATCTTTTTTTTTTCTGCTAAAATGATAGGCTTTGAACCCCTGGGTATTTACGCAAAGAATATGAAAACACTCATTTGAAAAGCTATAGGCACTCCTATGTTTACTGCAGCATTATCTATAATAGCCAAGTTATGGAAGCAACCCAAGTGTCCATCGATTGATGAACGGATAAAGAAGACGTGATATTTATACATAATGGCATATTACTCAGCCACAAAGAAGAATGAAATCTTGCCAAAATGCAACACCATGAATGGAGCTAGAGAGTATTATGCCAAGGGAAATAAGTCAGAGGAAAGACAAATACCATATGATTTCACTCATATGTGGAATTTAAGAAACAAAACAAATGAACAAAGGAGAGAAAAAGAGACAAACCAAAAAACTGACTCTTAACTACAGAGAACAAAGAGATGGTTACCAGCGAAGGTGGAGGTGGGGATGGGTGGCAAAGGGGAAGTAGATTAAGAATATGCTTATCATGATAAGCGATGGGTAACATATTGAATTGTTGAATCACTATATTGTACACTTGAAACTAATATAGCGCTGTTACATTATACTGTTATAATTAACATCGTTAACTATCCTGGAATTAAAATAAAATTATAAAAAATAAATGAAATATCAGATTTTGGAAAGATGTTTTCAAATTCATTAACATAGTGTTTGGTCTCATAGCTTTATTAGAATCTTATTGGTCACAAGGGCAATTCACATTCATGGTAAAACAATTGCAAAACATAAAAAATGAAAAATAAACCCTCCCTTAAAAGAATGAAAAGTAAAATCCTACATAATCTCAGCACCCTGAGTTAATTACTGTGCAAAACTGTTTACCTTCCAGTCTTTTATCTGTTTTACTTTTTTAAACAAAATTAGGATCGTAACACACATTGAGTTCTTTGTATTAGTTGTTCCTTGCTTAATTTGTAGCATTTCCCCCATGGTGTTAAATACTTTTTAGAAATGTAATTTTTAAAGGTGGTATAAATTACTTAGCCCTCCTCTAATTTTTTTTTTATTAAAATCTTTAAATGTTTATTTTTGAAGGAGAGAGAAATAGAGCACGAGTAGGGGAGAGGCAGAGACAGAGGGAGACACAGAATCTGAAGCAGGCTCCAGGCTCTGAGCTGTCAGCACAGAGCCCGACACAGGGCTCGAACTTACAAACAGTAAGATAATGACCTGAGCCAACATTGGACGCTTAACCGACTGAGCCACCGAGGGGCCCCAGACCTTCTCTAATTCTTAAACATTTTTTTTGATCCATATTTTGCAATCATGAAAATGCTATGATAAATATTCTCGTCCAAAGGTCTTTGAGTGAATTTTGGTTATTAGGATACATTTCTCAAGGAACAGCTGAGTCACATGGAATGAAGAGATTTAGGTCTCCTGACCTGGTGAGTGTCACTCAGGTCTTTCTAGACCTGTGAAGCCACAGACCTAAAATCCTCACTGTGCTTTGAGAATTAAATGGCTCGAGTAACATATCCAACTGTCATGGCTAAAGGGTCCATCTCTCATGGAGGGACACTGCAGATCAACGCCCTCTTACTTAAAGCAAAGCAGTGTCTGCAACTGGATTGAACAAAGAGTCTGCCTTGGAAGACTCTAGTGGTGAGTCCTCCCAGGGCCATTGAGAAACTCACCTGCTGCTGATCTCACAGGTGCCCCTGTACCTTTTCAAGAAGCCTCTAGAATTCACAAGCCAGGAGGAGGTCGACTCAGGGAGCAAAGGGTCTGTAAACTGGGAGGTGATTTGCTTTGCACTAACCCTGCCATACTACTGAAGACTTCTTATATGTTTTAAGGTTTGTTTATTTTTCAGAGACAGAGAGTGTGTGAGAGAGTGTGAGCAGGGAAGGGGCAGAGAGAGAGGGAGACAGAGGCTCTGAAGCAAGCTCTGCACTGACAGTAGTGAGCCTGATGCAGGGCTCGAACTCACAAATTGTGAGATCATGACCTGAGCCGAAGCTGGATGCTTAACCGACTGAGCCACTCAGGAGCCACCACCCGCTCTCCCCCCCCNGATAAAATCAACATTCAACATCCAAAAAAAAAGGAAGAAAGAAAGAAAGAAAGCTTTTACTAGCCTGAGGGCACCTCCTCTTACTTGAGTACCTAGTTATTGGAATTCCGGGTACAGCTTCCTTTTCCTCTCCCATCCAAGTACTAACCAGGCCCGACCCTGCTTAGCTTCTGAGATCAGTTTCCTTTTCCTCTCTAGCAAATTAAGGGGCTTTTAGAGGGTGCCTCGCCTTGGTTGGGTCCCTCAGACACATGGGCACCCTCACTACCAATGTGCCCTGGGGGCGCTGCTGAGCAGCTCTTTCCTGCTTTGGATTGCTCCTGCAGGTTTTCCCTTCCATCCAACCTCTACAGACTGAGGGGCCCCCTTGCCGAGAACCTTGGGGTGTGAGCTATTACCGCCTTAGTCCTGAGGATCTCTGGTGTCAAATGTAGCATATTCTGCACCCTCTCCCCCTCCCAGAACACCTCAGGTGGCTGGATCTGGACAGGTCCACATGCTTGTAGACTTCAGATGTGCTCAGAATTGTTACCTCCTCCATTTGGAGACTCTGTTGCCTTACAAGTCTGATTTTTCTCCCTTGTGGGAGATTTCCTTCCAAGGACACTGCTTTTACCATGAAAACTCAATTTCAGACGGCCCCATGTGAGTTTACCAGACACGTCTGAACTTCAGATGAGGACATAGTCTGGATACTTCCAAGATAGCTTCTAGCCTCCCCAGTAAATCAGAGAATACAAATGAATATTAGGGGAGAAAGGTGTTGCCAAGAATATTCCAATCTCTGATCCAGTCAACAGTACCTTTCTTTTATCTGTGTCTAAATTGTTTTTTTTTTTGGAAAGGATGTGTCCATTTACCTTTCCAACAGAAGCGCCTATGCCTCTAAGCTGTCAACAATATTAAATACCATTGTTGAAAAACGACATTTGTCAATTTGGAGGCAGCAAATAGTATCTGGTTATTTTTATTGGCATTTAGTTAGTTATTGGTAAATTCGAATGCTTCTTCAAATGTTTACGGTCTCGCTGTTTTTCTTCATTTGGCAATGATTTGCTCTTTTGCTTAATTTTTTAAATCCTGAAATAGACATCTTTTCCTCATTAACTTTTATGTTTTAAGGATGTTAATTAACCATCTGTTCATCAGGTGGGATACTTTCAGTTGCAAACCAACAGAAAAACGAAGGGATTCATAACTTCATAAATAAGAAGGCTCAAGTAGGGTACCTCTGAAATTGGTTAATTCGGGGACTTTGGAAACATCAGGGACCCAGGTTCTTTCTGTCTTTCCACTGTCCTTGGCAAACGGCCTTGGTCTCAGCCTCACGCCTTCACCATCTGGAGATGATGGCTCGAAACTCCAGAAATCACCTCCTCATCACAACACCCAGAGGGTGACAGAGTCTTTCTTCCTACATGGGTCTCTCTTTTTTTAAAAATTTTTTAAATGTTTTATTAATTTCTGAGAGAGAGACAGTGTGAGCAGGGGAGAGTCAGAGAGAGAGGGAGACACAGAATCTGAAACAGGCTCCAGGCTCTGAGCTGGCTGTCAGCGCAGAGCCAGATGGGGGCTCGAACCCACAAACCGTGAGATCATGACCTGAGCCAAAGTCAGACACTTAACAGACTGAACCACCCAGGCGCCCCTCACAAGTCTCTTTTCAAGGCAAGCAGACACCCTTTTCAGCTCATTGGCCAGAACTGCATCTGTGATGGGCTGAGATCAATCACCACTTGACCCTGAAGCTCATCGGTGGAGGAGTGGATACCTCAACAAGACAAACGGACTCTTAGGTGGGAAGATTGAGGGAATGACCTTTGGATTTACTTCCGACAGTATCTGCCACACTACTACTTTTGTATGTCAAATTCTAGTTTCGAAACAAAAAAGTGACCCATCTGAGACCTTTCTCAGGACAGAGGTCACAATGTCACAAGGTCTCTTCATTGTGAATATGCAATCCTTAGCGGAGGCTCCTGCACCTTACTGGAGGTGAGGGGTTGATTCCTGAGCTCCACTAGAGTGGTCCCTCCACGTGGCTCAGACTCCCCTAGCTTACTAGTCAAGGTACTAAGATCAAGGAATTTGAAAATGTTTCCTTTTCTCCTAACAACTGCTTGGCATTCCTTGAAAACTTTGTGCCCTGCGAGGAGCATGAGGTATATATACCCAGAGACCAACTCAGACACCTGTAATGATCCTTGACTCACTTGGCAGGTGTGTGTTTCCTATAGCTGCTGAAACAATGGATCATAAATGTACTGGCTAAAGACAATGAGGATTTGTCGTCTCACAGTTCTGAAGGTCAGGAGTCCATTTGAAATAGATCCTATCTGGTCAAGATCAAGGTTCACAGGGCTGTGCTCCTTCTGGAGGCTCTAGGGAAATCCGTGCCTTTGCCTTTTCCAGCTTTTTCCAGCTTCTTGGAGCTATTTACATTCTTCAGCTCATGGCTCCTTCATTATTCTATAAAAGCACCCATGGTAGTTTGAGCCCTTCCCACATTAACGCTCTGATCTTCTCTTCTCTTCTCTCTCTTCCACATTTAAACATGGTGATGACCTTGGGCCCATCCAGATAACCAAAGATAATCTCCCCATTTCAAGGTTACCTGATTAGGAATCTTAATTTCATCTGCAATGTGAATTCCCCTTTGCTGTGTAACCTAGTAAGTTCATAGGTTCTGGGGTATGGAACATGGAAATCATTGTCCTGTAGATAGGAAAACAATTTCCTTTTCCTCCTCTATAATCTTTCTTTCTTGTTACTGCAGTATTTGTTTAAAATTTTTGTTTCAATATTTATTTTTGAGAGAGAGAGAGCATGAGCATGGGAGGGGCAGAGAGAGAGGGGGACACAGAATCCGAAGCGGGCTCCAGGCTCTGAGCTATCAGCACAGAGCCCGACATGGGGCTTGAATTTACAAACTGCGAGATCATGGCTTGAGCTGAAGTCAGGCATCTATCCGACTGAGCCAACCCCCCTGCCCCCCATCAATACTACGGTATTTGTAATTCTTAGAGTATCATAGGATCCCTTTGGCTTCAAACTAGTGCTGCCTTAGTGTTTTAGAGGCCATTTGATTAATCACTCTCTGGCCTCATAAGGGCTGTGCCTCTGGTTTTCCGCTGAAGGCACAAAATTTAGAATCAGATCAAGTAACAGAAGTATCTCTTCTTTCTGCTTTCTAAGCCTCTGCTCCTCAGCGTCAATATTTCTATGCAGTCGCCCATTATAGAAGCTCCAGCCCACTGTGCTCCTATTTAGGGTTGTACTATATGCATTCGTTCCTTTTTTGTATGGCCTCCTTGTCGGAATAAATCCATCTGGGAGCAGAGAGTGTACTTTCTTCTTTTTGGCTTCCTTTTTTCCAGAGTCTGTGGAAAACACTTACGAGGATACAGTTTGTCCAGTTCCTGGCTGCGACAAATGATGCAAGCTGCCTTCCTGTTAGAAACTGTCTCAGGTTATTTCAACAAGTGGGAAGTGACACCTTTTCGCTCTTTGTCTCCGTCCTTCCCAATCTCATTTGCTATAACAACATGCGTTCTCACCCCTCCAAACTAATCGCACTGGAAAACAGAATACTTACACAACAAGGGTCATGGCAGCAGAGAGTTCATGCAGCGGCAGAAAACAAATGTAAATTGTGCACAGGCGCGCTTTGTATTTGACCTCTATCGATTGTCGGTGGTCCAGGAAACCCTGATGATGGAAGTTAATTCCCTATTTTGGACTCTTCGAGGTTAGTATTTGGGTCCCAGGCACCAAAAGAGGTCCTCATAGAAGGCTCAATGAGCTCTGACCTCCTAACTCAGAACAAAACCTCTGATCTTTCAGTGATCTAAATTTAGCCGAGTGTAGACCATACTGTGACTCCATAGAGGAGTCTTATCACCCTCGAGCCATGTCTGAAACACGGCTCAGTATCAAATCAGAAAAGAATCAACATGTTCAAATCCTGCTGATGTCGTTACCTTTACAAAAGGGTGTGGAGTTCTTCCTGCAGAATCTGTTTGGGGTTTCTATAACCCTGCGGTGAGGGTGGGCACCTGATTCCCCCTGGATGCATTTGAATAATGAGTCATGGGCTTCAGAAGATGCTCTGTTTGGTGCCTAAATATTTTTCAAAAATCTGAATCCAACAAAGGTTGTTTTGTTTTGTTTTTGGAAGCATGTCTGCTTGTTAAACTAAACAACTGGTTTCTACGAACTCCCAGGCCTCTAAGACTCCTTTCCAGCTAAATATTGCAGAAGGCACCTGAAGTTCCTCCCACAGCCGACAAGAAGCCTGAGCACGAGCAAGAAAGGGTGGGTCTAGAATGGTACAAGGCCCAGCATCTTTCTTTGCCTCCCTCCTCTCGTCCTGACAGGTGTGATGGTTCAGCTCTGTGCGATCAGCCAGCGCCGTTCCCAGACATTATTTTCCTACCATTTATTCAACTCTCTTCCCATCATGTCATTCCTTGGTGCCCTGTAATTACCCAGCAGTGCGCATCTGGGCTGTCAACGGGATCTTCTGAGTGAAATATAGCTAAATAAATTTCCGCGATGAGGAAGGAACACAGTCAGAGGGGAATCTCTACCAGTCACTTCTGTGGTTCTGCTTGGCCTCACTCTCACCAGACCACTTGTTTATTCATTGTAATACTAATCAGATGGTGTTCCAGCGAGGGTGCTAGTCTCACCTTGCATTTCAAATTAAGCCCACACTCCCAGCCAGGAACCCCTGAGGTAATGTAAGATGTGGAAACCAGCATTGAGAATACAGAGGAGGCTCTGTTCTTGATCGGATATTTATGAGAAGGGGATTTGCCAGCTTGATTCCTTCCTGTTCCAGGCATTTAGCATGTAAGTATCTCACTGTTGGCTGACATATGATTTTGTCGGTATTTGGAGAACTCAATCTACTTTGCTGTCCATAGGGAATGTCCCCTTATTCCCCATGGAAGGCAGAATAATGGCCTGCGAAAATGCTACTTTGTGTGGCAAAGGGAATTTTGCAAATATAATTTAGGTTAAAGACCTTGACACATCTCCAAAGGCAAGGGAATCCAGAGCAAAAATGAACTATTGGGACCTCATCAAGATAAAAAGCTTCTGCACGGCAAGGGAAACAATCCATAAAACTAATAAGCAACCGATGGAATGGGAAAAGATAGTTCCAAATGACATATCAGATAAAGGGCTAGTATCCAAAATCTATAAGGAACTCACCAAACTCCACACCCAAGAAACAAAGAATCCAGTAAAGAAATGGGCAGAAGACATGAACAGACACTTCTCCAAAGAGGACATCCAAATGGCCAACAGACACATGAAACGATGCTCAACACCCTTCCTCATCAGGGAAATACAAATCAAAGCCACACGGAGATACCGCCTCACGCTGGTCAGAGTGGCTAAAATGAGCAAATCAGGAGACTATCAATGCTGGCGAGGATGTGGAGAAACGGGCACCCTCCTTCACTGTTGGTGGGAATCTCAACTGGTGCAACCTCTCTGGTAAACACTGTGGAGGTTCCTCAAAAAATTAACAATAGAACTCCCCTATGACCCAGCAATAGCACCGCTAGGAATTTACCCAAGGATACAGGAGTGCTGATGCATAGGGGCACATGTAGCCCAATGTTCATAGCAGCACTCTCAACAGTAGCCAAGTCATGGAAAAAACCTTTGTCCATCAACTGACAAAAGGATCAAGAGGATGTGGTTTAGGGATGCCTGGGTGGCTCAGTTGGTTAAGCGTCTGATCTCATGGTCATGATCTCATGGTTGGTGGGTTGGAGCCCCATGTCAGGCTCTGTGCTGACAGCTAGCTCAGAGCCTGGAGCCTGACTTTGGATTCTGTGTCTCCCTCTCTCTCTGACCCTCCCCTGCTCATGCTGTCTCTATCTCTGTCTCAAAAATAAATAAAACATAAAAAAAAGATGTGGTTTATCTATACAATGGAATACTAATGAAAGAATGAAATCTGGCCATTTGTAGCAACGTGGATGGACCTTGAGGGTGTTATACTGAGCGAAATAAGACAGACAGAGGAAGACAGATACCATATGCCTCCACGTATAGGAGGACCATGGGGGAGGTGAAGGGGAAAAATAGTTGGGGAGAGGGAGAGAGGCAAACCATGAGAGACTCTTGAATACTGAAAACAAACTGAGGGCTGATGGGGGGGAGAGGGGAAGGGAAGTGATGGGCATGGAGGAGGGCACTTGTGGGGATGAGCACTGGGTGTATTATGGAGTCCAACTTGACAATAAACTATGAAAGAAAAAAAAGAACATAAAAAAGAAATACAGGCTAAAAAAAAAAAAAAAAGACCTTGAGATGGGGAGATTATCCTGGATCACCTGGGGGGGCCCAAGGTAATCATGAGAGTTCTCGTAAGGGGAAGAAGGAGGCAGGAGAGTCATAAGAGAAGTTGGTATGATGCAGTTGTAGACTGGTGGCCACGACGGATGGACAAGTTGGATGGATGGCCTCTAGAAATCAGAAAAGGCCAGAAAACATATTCTCCCCTATAGCTTCCAGAAGGAATGCAGCCCTTCTGACATCTTGATTTTAGCCCAGTACAAGCCCTTTGTGAATTCAGACCCCCCAGAACTGGAAGCTCATAAATTTGTTTTGCTTTAGGCCACTAAATTTATGGTGATTCGTCACCATGGCAAGAGGAAACAAATGCATCCCCCCATCGGCACGTGTTGTAATTAGGGTCTGTTCGTGGCAAGGGTTTGGTGCACCTCAAACAAGGAGATGTTTATGTTCAGAGACCTGTGCTCAGAAGCCCACCCACTAGGATTGGAGATGGTTCTGGGAACCTCAGCAGGAGCCCCGGTGGCTCCTGGCCTCATTCGGCTACTTGGTGAGTCTGTTTCTCCTTTCCCACTGGCCTATTCCCCCCTCCCCCCTCCATGTTCTCTGTGTTCTTTTCTTTATTCCTGGTCTCTGTTTCTTTTCAGCTCCTTCTCCCTCATAATTTTGCCCTGAGAATGATGCATCGTGGCTGCAACTCTATTCCCTTTGCTTCGGTTGCTCTGTTATCTGCTCCATTATTTTATTTTTTAATGTTTATTTATTTATCTTGAGAGAGAGAGAGAGAGAGTGAGCACATGGGGGAGGGGCAGAGAGAGAGGGAGAGAGAGAATCCCAAGCAGGATCCACGCCACCAGTGCAGAGCCCAATGTGGGCTGGATCTCATGAATGGCGAGATCATGACCTGAGCTGAAATCAAGAGTACAACTGAGCCACCTAGGTGTTCCTGAACCATTCTTTTAGTATGCCTTAGTTCACATTCCTGAGGGACAACCTGACCCAGCCCAATTACTGTACTGGACCATGTCATGTGGGCTGTCTTTAGATAGAGTGCCACTCCTAGTCAGAGTGATGGTGAGACACGTGGCTGCCTGAGAGCTATGTCTTTACTGGGGTGTAGCTGCCTCGAAGGAGCAGCAGGTATGTGCAGTGAGGGGGTGCTGTTGATAGTTATTGAAGCCAATTTAGGGCACAAATAATGGCCTGGGACATTGATTTTGTTTCTGAATCAATAGTGCAGAGACAAGTTTGTATGGAATCTGTTGCTGATTAATTGTAAGGAGGCTTGGAAGGCATCTGGTTCAGCCACTTCCTCCCTCCCTCCCTTGCTGACTCTCGAAGCAAGAATGAATATTCATTGTCCATCCCCACGAAGCTGTGGTTTCCGAAGGCAGATGCATGGCAAGGTAATGTTAAGGTAGTGCTCGTTGTAGAGTTTGGCCATTGGCATAAAAGGCCAAATCGGGAAGGATCATGGCCAAGGTACAAAAGAAAACCAGCAACTAGTATCTGGGAAGCCTCTGCCCTATGCCAGATACTGTTTAGGTGCTTGGGCCACACCTATGAGCAAAACAGCTCCCGCATGGGGCTGACATTCTAGGAAGGAGAGGGGAACATCATCATCATCATCATCATCATCATCATCATCATCACCATCAAAATCCCCTCAGTTAAGCTGGCCGTTTGCTCAATACCCAGTCATAGGCTCCAGGAGGAGATCTGGACAAGCCTGTGGAAGATCAGAGGACACAAGCAGCTGTTAGTGGGCCAGGAGGTCAAGGCAGATGTCAAGGATGGCAAGTCCCAGTGCTGGGGTCATTGCTGCCTCCAGGGAGTGGAGCACCTTCTGGAAGGCACGATGTTATGAGCCTTGTGGAGATGACCTGGACGGCTGGAGAATGACTGAAAGAGACGTGGTGGTGAGGACTAAGATTCAGAAATAAAACCTGTCTCCCCAAAACTCTTATGCTGAGACTCTGCTGTAGTCCCGGGGAGCTTAGAAAGCTCTGGTAGGTGGGAGCAATACAGAAACTAGGGTGTACATTCGGAGGCTTTGTTTCTGAAGGAGAAGATGAGAACCCAGCCTACAGTCAGAGTGGAATCTGCAGCAAGACCCGCTTAGCAACAGAACCCTGAGCTGCTGCCTTCAGGGAACCCCCCCCCATCTACCCCCCAGAGTCTGGAGTGGGCAGAGCTTCAAACACATGAGCCAGACCCATAGGTCTTGTGGTCCCAGCTGTGGCAAGGGAACAGGGCAGGAATGAATCTGGGCAGTACTTGCAGTCGGGTCTGGTCCTCGGGGGTACTTGCCTTGTGCTCCCAGTTCTGATGGCCAGAGAGCAACAAACAGCAAGTCCAATGCTGCTTCCTGACAGCCGGACCTCCAAATATTTAAAGGCCCTTGTCATTGTACCCCGAGCAATGATTTTCCAATTTCAGTGGCAGGGGGAACCTGCACGCCCCTCCCCCGCCCCGGCATGAATCCTATGCTACCGGCCGCCATGTAAAGGAGAGGAAAACAGGCGCCCTCCTTCTAAAGCTGGGTTGGGGCCCACTGTTCTGCCCACTCCCTTTCTGTTCTCTGTTTCTTGGCAGCTCCTTGGGCATCTCTGTAAAATTATCCATGCAATTGGCAAACCCTCCTCGAGACTTCTCTTTTTCAGGCCACATACTTCTAGTGCCCTCTGTGACTCCTCGGGTGCACTTAGAAGCTTCTAGAACCTTCACGAATCTAGATTCCCCGTCTCCAGATGAACTGTGTTTTGTCAGTGTGTGCTCTGTGCCTGTAAGTGGTCCGACCAGGACAGACTGTCACCTGACGATCACCTTGTCTGGGCTTGAGTCCTGGATGTACCCTGGGTATCACCCTTCAGTGGCCATCCACCCTCCTACCTACCTGTTTGGGGTTCATTAGCTCATTCTCTAAATACTGACTCCTAACTATGAGCGTCAATATGGAGCTAAAGGGAAAAGGGAAACATAATTTTTCATCCCAAAGGCCAGTGGGGAATGTGGGAGAGACAGAGAGGCAGGCATGATGGGGGTTTACGTGGTTACAGTTTGGTAAATGCTGAGGTAGAGGTATATATAGAAGGGGAGGAGCAGGAAATTCTCTCAGGAGAGGCTGGAGAGAACTTTTTCCCGACGAATTTGTTCAACTAGCCCTGCATTCTGGTCCTGCCTATGAGACCTGAGGTTAAGTCCATACCTCTATGCATCGCCGCCCCCTCCATTTTCTCTCTTCAAACATGAGACGGAGCCGAATATTTCCAAGGTCCCTTCGTGTTTCAACCCAGGTTCCAATCATGGTTTGCCGTAGCTTCTGATTTGGTACTCCTCTCCTGGAGCTCAGGATGCATTTTTCTTGTGAAAGCACATTTTCCAGTGGGGACAAGGGATGCTTTGTTTGCTGTCCGACAGCACCCTGAAGTCTGAGAGCACCATTTCTCAGAGGAATGTGTGTGGCCTTCCTGATGAAATATTTGTTCTCCTAGAATTCAGAAAAATCCCCCCCCCCAACATCTTTGCTTTGCAGCTTCTTCTTTTTCTATTTATTTTGAAAGAGAGAGAGAGAGAATGAGCAGAGGAGGGGCAGAGAGAGGGGGACAGAGGATCTAAGGTAGAGTCTGAAGGGGGCTCTGTGCTGACAGCAGAAAGCCCGACACAGGGCTTGAACTCATGAACCATGAGATCGTTACCTGAGGCAAAGTCAGATGTTTAGCCGACCGAGCTTCTCAAGTACCCCTGCTTTACGGTTCGATTTCACAGTGGGATCCTTAAGCCTGGCCACCAATTCTGGCAACACCTTGCTCTTGCATCCTGGAATATTTCACATCCTGTGAAATAGCACAGGTGTTTGCTTCCATCTGGTCTACATTTCCATCCCATCCCCATATCTGTTGTTGTTGTTGTTGTTGTTGTTTTTAATTTTTCAAACCTCACCCAGTGTGGTGTGTTACTCTGGGTGCTACATGGGAAGTAGAAGCTAGCTGCTATTTGAAACACACCCTAGAGCTTGTGGTCTAGCACAGTGGATTTGGAACATGGCTTCTTTGGAAGTCAAGAATATTCTACTTAACTTTTGCATTAGCTTTTGCTTATTTTGCTTATTTCCCCCTCATAATATATTTCCATTCTGGCCAACCATTCACTGTTCACCTAGATCAAAATTAATGTGGAAGATTTCTAAAATTGAAAATGCAATGTTGATATCTTTTCTTTTTTTTTTTTTTTGGATTTTAGAGAATTTGTTTTCTGCTCCTGTTCCCCTAAACTGTATATCATTTCCTCTTCTTCTTTGTAAAGGGAATTGGTCTCTTTTTCCTTAGTGCCATAAATCTAAGTTTCCCATCAGTGAAACATTGCTTGACCTTTAAAAATTTGAACATATACTCTAAAGGGTCTTTTTAAACATTTTTTAATGTTTATTATATTTGAGGGGGAGAGAGAATGACAGAGTGTGAGTGGGGGACGGGCAGAGAGAGAGGGAGACAGAATCTGAAGCAGGATCCAGGCTCTGAGCTGTCAGCACAGTGACCGACGCGGGGCTCAAACCCACGAACCATGAGATCATGACCCGAGCCGAAGTCGGACGCTTAACCGACTGAGCCACCCAGGCGCCCCTGAACACTCTGAATTACTGTTGTTAATGTCTCATGACCCAGATTCCTTCCACTCATCTTACCCCTCCAGGAAACTTGGATTTCTAGATCTTACTCAAGGCATCGCTGAGACTGGTTATTGGGCACCTCTCTCTGATTCCACACAGGGTGTCTAGATATTTCTTCCTTCTATATTTAGGAGTTTTGAGAGCATGGTTTGTTATTTAAGGTTTTTCTTAAATTATAGTAATTTCCAATTTGGGAGCCTGAGCTGTTTTTCCTAGCCTACCCCCACCCCCACCCCCAGCTCTCCCTTGTACATGCCCTTTCACGTATGGGAAACTTCAGGTTTTTGAGAAAAAGCAAAGGAGGGTTCCCTGCTCTTGAGTGCTCCCTGTGTTCCTTTTGATTATGTCTTTGTCTCTTAAGCTTTTTATTCTTATCCTCTGAAAGGTTATTGTGACCTTCAGCTAACAACTGCAAGCGGAATCAAAGAAATCTTGCATTACTTTTCTCGCCGTTCTCTCTGTCTGAACGGGAGCCTGAGTACATTAATATGCTGTGTTGGCTGTTCTTCTGTAAAAATAAACAATAATGAAAAACCCAGACTCAGTAGAGATAGTTTGTAATTGTCTAGAGCTGGACGTAACATGCATTTCTTTTCAAAAGGAATCAGAAAGTTTTTGGAAGGTCGAGTCTGTTTCGTAGGCGCTAAACTGCTCTGCTCTGGGGGCCCACCTACTTTCTCTCTTCCTGTATTTCTTTATTCATTGTTGAGAGAGAGAGAGAGAGAGAGAGAGCGAGCACACTGGTGGGGGAGAGGGAGAGGGAGAGAGGGAGGGAGGGAGGGAGGGAGGAAGAGAGAGAGAGAGAGAGGGAGAGAGAGAGAGAGAGGGAGAGAGAGAGAGAGAGAGAGAATCCAAAGCAGGCTTCCCGCTATCAGTGCAAATCATGCAGTATGGAGTAGGATTCGAACTCACCGCCTGAGCCAAAGTCGGATGTTCCCTTCCTTCTTGTTGTGTTATCTCTTATTGCTAACTATGCTGCTGGACTTTCGATGGCTTCCTTTTCTATCTTTAGAGAAGTATTTTGACCCTCTTCCCTACCCTGGGAATGCTGCACATTTGAAAAGTGAATTGGGATTCAAGAGAGGGCTCTGTTGGGGGTACAGATTTTCCACTTTGCTCCTCTTCCTGGAGATCAGTGGCATGGACTCCACCAACTAACAGCACTGCCACAAATGTCCCCTTGCCCTCTGAGACTCATTACTGACATTTCATGGAGGAGGAGAACATTACTCTGCTGGTTTGGACAGATCTGATCTCACGGAGGAGTAGAAAACTATTAACTGCCCACGTGTTCTTCAGGGGTGGGGGTCACATGGGAGCAGAGTGACATGTAGAAGAGGGTATGGAGCAGTGTTATGGTATACCTATGATGGCAACATGGTGCGGATTTGCTATACTGTAGCTCCCTCTGTACATATTTCCTTCCCACTTTCTAACAGTTTAGGAGTCTGATACCACTCAACTTGACCTTGGGAGACTACACGTTATATTAGAAAGAACACAAAAGAGAGTTTCGGAGACCCAGGTACTAATCCTGCCTTCATGAACTGTAGTGTGCCATCCCGAAGCTGGTTATTACTGTTATTTTTAACAACATTAGCTACCAGTTTATTGAGTACCTATGCTGCATTAAGCTTTCTTATGTGCATTAGCTCATGTAATCTTCACGGCAGCCCTTTGAAGGAATGGTTTTCTTACCCTCATATAACAGGAAAGGAAACCAAGTTTTGGGGAGGTTAGGTGACTTATCCAACATCACATGTCTCAGTAGTATTTGAACCCAGAGTGGTCTGATTGTAGAGTATCTACTCTTTACTACAGTACCTCGCACTTTTTCGAGTGTTAGTGATACCTATAATGAGAATAAGAGTAACCCATATTGGTGAATGCCACATGGCCATCTACTTTATCCCTCTCAACATTGGTAGAACCAATCATTTAACTTTGGAGCTAAAATGAATCTGAATGATCAGTTAGGGCAGCCTCCTCTATTTACAATCAAGGAAACTAAAACCCCTAGATAGGAAGTACCTTTCCTAAACTGACAGTAAACCCCACAGCTGACACCTAACCTCCACATGACCTCGACTGTGTGTGAGCTCTATCTATCTCCTATGAGCTCATTCACTGTGAGATCCCACTTTGCTCCTCTTCTTAGAATTCTCTGCTTATTCTAGGGGTGCCTGGGTGGCTTAGTCGGTTAAGCGTCCGACTTTCGCTTAGGTCATGATCTCGCGGTTCGTGGGTTCGAGCCCCGCGTCGGGCTCTGTGCTGACTGCCAGCTCAGAGCCTGGAGCCTGCTTCAGTCTGTGACTCCCTCTCTCTCTGACCCTCCCCTGCTCACGCTGTCTCTCTCTCTCCTAGAAATAAATAAAACATTAAAAACAAAAAAAAGAATTCTCTGCTTATTCTATTCCTTTTACAGGGATCACAGATTTCACACCTTGGGTGGAGGCCAGGGACTCATGTTTTGAGAAGGAAATCACTGCTGGTCTTGTCCAGTCTTCTTTTGACTCAGGTTTGCCACGTAGGGTGACTTCCACCTTACTTTTGCAATTGCAGTTTCGCAAAGGGAATAAACTTACTCCATATTGTCTCATTTATTGCCCTATGGAGCCTCTTGTGTTATTTTGCCAGTTTCCGCTATAGTCTTCATGATGGGCCAAGACTGACCCCAGACACATGATAGTCCAACATATGGAAGGCCTTTGACTGTGAATTGGACAAACGTGGCTGCATACCTGGCTCTACTGCCTCCTTGTGGCAGACCTCTGAACTTAACAGTGATCATGTATTTGACGAATGGCGTTGAGGATTAAAGAAAATGCATGCAAAACCCTAATTACATAGTAAGCACACGATAAGTGCTACACACACACACACACACACACACACCATCTAAAATAAAGGTTATCTCCTTTATAGATTACACAGCCATTAAAATGTATATTAAAGAAGACTTTAAGAGCTAGCAGATAAACTGATACTATAATAAAAAATGAAAAATCAGGATTCAAAATTACTACCAAGTGGAAAGAAAGTCATATGCAATAAAAAAAGCACCTGCCAACATGCTAATAAGGTTGTTAGGCTTAATAGGATGATACATAACATCCCCTCATTTTTTCCTGATATTCCAGTATTACATTTACAGTGGACCTAATTGTTTTTAACACAAAGCTACAAAAATTTACCCAGATGCTTCTTTAATATTTCCTTCTTCCTTATTCTTTTCTATGAACACATCTGAGTAAATTTTTTCACCTTTTTTTTTTTTTGTGAACTATTCTAGATTTATCCAGACCTTTTTTTGCATCAGTTGATACATTTTTGTCTTTGTCTTTTTTTATTTTAATGTCTTATTTATTTCTAGGAGAGAGAGAGACAGCGTGAGCAGGGGAGGGTCAGAGAGAGAGGGAGTCACAGACTGAAACAGGCTCCAGGCTCTGAGCTGGCAGTCAGCACAGAGCCCGACGCGGGGCTCGAACCCACGAACCGCGAGATCATGACCTAAGCGAAGGTCGGCGCTTAACCGACTAAGCCACCCAGGCGCCCCACATTTTTGTCTTTTTCAAGGAAAGTTTTCTTCTGCCATTTCCTCCTTTCTGGCTTTCTCTGTGCCCTTTGACCTCCTGTCATTGGTGTGACTGATTCCCCCTCCCCCAGCAGCCCTCTGTTGATATTTTCTGTGGCTCCTCATTGGTCCTCCATGCAGATTTTGTCTCTTAAATTGTCTTGCATTGATTCTACTTCTCACTGTTCTCTTCACGTCTTTTTTCTCACACCTGCCCATCAATCGTGTCTATCTTGAAGGTTGAGCAGGGCTTTCTGTTCATTAATTACGAGGCTTACCTTCAGCTGTTCTCTCCTGTCTAAAAAATTACTTATCTCAACACACCCTTCACGAGAATATTGAGACATGTTCAGATGGATGGGAGAGCTGAAGGACAAGGTCAGAATGCAGCTAGGAGCCAGTGGAAGCTGAGCGGCTTCAAGGTCATGCCACAGAAACAGTCTGGTTGGGGGTACGCTGCTTCTGGGGGTCGTCACTGCTGAACGTTGTCATTGAAAGCGGGGTTCAAGCTGCCACCTGGGCTTCATGTGCTTGATTGAGAGTCAGAACTGGAGATTGGAGCATCAGGCGAGCTGCAGCCTAGGTCAGGGGTCCACAGCCTTGCTGCCTTGGGTGGGGAGAAGGGTGGGGGAGGGGACTGCAGAGGCTCATGCAAAGCAGTGGGGAGGGGGTCCCCACAGAGAAAGCAAGTCCAGATCCTTGGCAGAAAACACATAAATAGACAAAAGCAGCCAACCTCTCTGCACTTGTTACAATCCTAACATCCATAAGACCTATGCCTGACTTTAGTATCATTAGATACCTTTCAAGCAGAATGTGTCTATGCAGCATTTTCTTTCTGCCTCTTCACGAGCAATTCTCTAGCTCTGCTTTGTACTATGAGGAGAAATGATGTCTCTCACCTTCTCATTATAATGACCTTGCTTCACAGAGGGCTTTGTTTTTCTCTCTCTCCACTAAAGCAGCCTTTCCCATGATGGCTTCCTCAATGCCGGATTCTTAACAAGCGTGTCCGTCTCCTTGTCTGTTCTGGTCACCCCAATACACACCATGCAGCATTCATGGTAACTATTTCACCTGTTAACTGTGTATTACCTTTCCCCAGGACACTGTAAGCTCCTTGCAGGCAGATACAACCCCTCATTGTTTTAGCCTCAGCACCTAGGACAGAGCCTGGCAAGTAGAATGCATTTAATAAATGCCAACGGAATGAATGGAAAAATAAATCTCCCTTCCCTCTGTATCTTTTTTCTTCTTCTTCTTCTTCTTTTTTTTTTTGCTACAGATTTTAATTAATCTCTACACCCAACGTGGGGTTCAAACTCGCAACCGCAAGATCAAGAGTCACATGCTCCAGCGACTAAGATAGCCAGGCACTCCCCCCTCTGTATCTTTTGTTCAGTGTTATAAAGTTAGCATGTCCTATTTTTTTCTGCAAAAACCGGCAGTGAAATTTTTTTTTTTTAGTGAAGAATGCTCATTAACTGACTCACTAGAGATGGTTCATTTGTGTACCATTGTGAAACGTTCTTGATGATTCCTTCTTAAATCATAGATGATTCACTGTCAAGCCACCTCCCAATCTGGGTTCAGGTAAAGGTAATTCCAGTACTTACCCTCAGAGCTATCGGANGACCAAAGCAAACCTCACATAAAACTCTTTGGGTCTTAAATATCTGTCTCTTGGTAACTTTTCTATTTTCAAGTGCCAACATAAGGGAGTGGAGATTTAAGCTTCTGCTGAGGCCAGATCTACTCCTGGCGTCAGGCTTCTCTGCTGGCTGTGGGGCGGCTCCCTGGTGAATGTCCCCTTTTCAGGGCTGCCATGGGATTTCGGTCAAAAGCTTAGTGGAGAGAAACTATGCATGTCTGCTGTACCCCAAAGGATGTGTACAATGGTCATTCCTCAGCCAAGCAATTCTCCACCATGTCTTTCTATAACAAAACTTTATAAGGACTCCATTTACTGTTGTTCTCAGATGGAGTTCTTGAGGAACATAGGCTATCCACACAAATGATTTTTAAAAACATAAAAATATTATTTTTGGGGCACCTGGGTGGCTTAGTCGGTTAAGCGTCCGACTTTCGCTTAGGTCATGATCTTGCGGTTAGTGGGTTCGAGCCCCGCGTCGGGCTCTGTGCTGACTGCCAGCTCAGAGCCTGGAGCCTATTTCAGAGTCTGTATCTCCCTCTCTCTCTGACCCTCCCCTGCTCACGCTCTCTCTCTCTCTCTCTCCTAGAAATAAATAAAAATATTTTAAAAAATATTATTTTCACTGGAATGTAAAGAAGATAGAAAAGAAGTTTTATTTATAATAAATGTTGTGTATTTCAACCAGAAGCATTCAGTGCTCAGCACAACCACTGTGGAAGGCAGAATGAAGCAGTCAGATGCATCACCAGTCAGGGTGACTGCGTGACAACTATCAGAACAGGTTGGGTGGGCGTGTGTTGCATGTGGAATGGTCCATAACTCTTGGTTAAATTCCAAACAAAGCTAAGAGCTTTTCTTGATTTATAGAGTCAGTGCATTCTTGGAAAATTCATTGATTAAAAACTATGCCAGGGGCACCTGGGTGGCTCAGTCAATTGAGCGTCTGGCTTTGGCTCAGGTCATGATCTCATGGTTCATGGGTTCAAGCGTTGCGTCAGGCTCTGTGCTGACAGCTAGCTCAGAGCCCGGAGCCTATCTTCAGATTCTGTGTCTCCTTCTCTCTCTGACCCTCCCTTACTCATGCTGTCTCTCTCTCTCAAAAATAAATAAAACATTAAAAAATAAATAAATAAATTAGAAGAAAAGATGCCAAAAAATTTGGGGATTTTATGTGAAACAGAGTAGAAGTCTCTGTTCAGAAAATTAGAAATGCTTCCCTCATTTTTTTTAATTATGAAAAATTTGAAACATGAGTTAAAAGAATAGCAAAATAGATACTGGACCATACTCTCCAACCAAGTTCAACCTTCCCCTCCCTCCCCCAGATTCCTCTAGTGGTTGCATAGGGGCACAGGGGTGGCTCAGTCAGTTAAGCATCCGACTTTGGCTCAGGTTGTGATCTTGTGGCTCATGAGTTTGAGCCCTGTATTGGGCTCTGTGCTGACAGCTCAGAGCCTGGAGCCTGCTTTGGATTCTGTGTCTCCTTCTCTCTGCTCCCTTCCCTTGCTCATACTCTGTTTCTCTCTCTTTCTCTCAAAAATAAACATTAACAAAATTTTTAGAAACTGGTTCCAGATATCACAATTTATTTCAGCATGCAAATACTAAGAATAAGGACATTTTCTGTCATATTTGTAATTCTATTATCACACCTAAGAAAATTAACAATAGTTTCATAATCTTATCTAACATCTAGTACAGATGCAAAATTCTCCAATTGACTAGAAAATTACTTTCATAACTTATTTAAAAATATCAGGATCAACCAACATTGATCTGCTGTATTTGTTTATATGTTTTACTAGTTTCTTTTAGTCTAGAACAATCCATCAACCTTCCCCTCCCCCATGAGACATACACATTTGGAAGAATCCAAGCCTTGTCTTGTAGAATTTGCCACATTCTGAGTCCTGTAACTTTCTGACATAATTGCTATTAATCTTTCAAGTAACTTTGCTTTTCTCTCCCTAGAATTGGAATTTGCCATTTATCCAAAGATCTCTAAATTTTTAGCGGGGTACATGTTTTCAAAACCAAACTCTGGGAAGCAGGTGTGATATTTGTTTTGAGGGTGTCCCTCTCAGTGGATAGAGCTAGGACTGCGTCAGCATTTTTCATAATTGAGTTCCTATACTATTTCCAGTTCAAATGAAATATTCTCGAAATTTTCCCTTTATTGTATGTATTTATATCTCTTTTCTTAGGCTGAAAACTTTCATTTCCTATAGCTTTAATGTACCCACTTATTTGCAATCTTCTATAATATTTAAAAATTCTTGGGGTGCCTGGGTGGCTCAGTCGGTTAAGCGTCCTACTTCAGCTCAGGTCATGATCTCACAGTTTGTGGGTTCAAGCCTGCGGCAAGTTCTATGCTGACAGCTCAGAGCCTGGAGCCTGTTTCAGATTCTGTGTCTCCCTCTCTCTGACCCTCTCCTGCTCATGCTGTCTCTCCCTCTCTCTCTCTCTCTCTCAGAAATAAATAAAACGGTAAAAAAAAATAGTAAAAAAAAATTCCTTGAAAATACGACAATAAATCTTCTCAATCAAGTTTAAGATTTCTTTACATTTAACTTTGCCCTTAGAGGGGCGCCTGGATTGCTCAGTTGGTTGAGCATCTGACTCTTGATTTCGGCTCATATCATGATCTCATGGTTCGTGAGATGGAGCCCCGGAAGGAGTTTTGTGCTGGTAGTGTGGAACCTGCTTGGGATTCTCTCTCTCCCTCTTTCTCTGCCCCTCCCTTCCTCAAAATAAATAAACATTCAAAAAATTTTACATGCCCCTAAGAATGAATTAATTGTCAGAGAACTGTGTTCAAAAGTTACTAGGAAAAAAAAGAAGAACTAGAAAGAATTCTCTTCGCCATTAGTTTTATGTTATGGTGATGCCTGGGTTTATTATTTCTCTTTGTATTCACTTTTGATTTAATTTTTTAAAAAATAGGTGAAATGCATACATAGTTTAAAAGCTAAAACTATATTTATTTATTTACTTGTTTATTTATTTTTGAGAGAGAGAGAGAGTACGAGCGCATGAGAGGGGGAGGGGCAGAGAAAGAAAGGGGACAGAGGATGTGGGCAAACTCACGAACCATGAGATCGTGACCAAAGCTGAAGTTGGACACTGAACCAACTCAGCCACCCAGGTGCCCCCAAACTAAAACTATTTAAAAGTTATTCTCTGAGAAGCCTTGCCCCCTTCCCCACACATTGCACACTGTTTTCCACCTACAACTTCCCGTGAGTAATGATGTTCATTTTTGGCTAATCTTTCTCTTTTCTCTCTCTTAATATGAAAAGGAAGCATACCAAATGCCATAGATATTACACAGAACTTGAAGTCACTCCTGGTCAATCTTCCTACATCTTTTTTTTTTAATGACTATATCAAGCTCTATTGTATAGATGTACTTTAGTGTTCTGACCAGTTTGAAACATTTGTCTGGTTTCCAACCTTTTTTAAAATTATTATTACAGATAATGCTACAACAAATTACCCTGTGCACATTTGGTCTGCATTGGTAGAGATGTAACTTGAGAGTGCTCATCTGCAAGTAGTGTTACGGAATCTGGTCTGGATCACCCGGTGGAAGAATCAAGTGGCACTTAGAGATCTGGGAAGGGAGGTGGTTTAGTTTACACCTGCAGGCTCAGAGGAGATTATTCTCCAGAGGTCTGAGTGCTGAGCATTAGCAGAGGGAACAATTATAGCCTATTACTTCCACATTCCACATTAATCAGGGACAGGTGTTTTCTATTCGTCCTGTCGGCCATCTTACAGCAGATCCCCTCTTTGATGCCCCTTTAAACAGATCTAGTCTGTATTAGAGGGCATCATCTTTAGATTCTTCCACTGAAGGTGCCCTGCTCTTACTGGCTCCAAATGGGCCCAGATTAGAGGCAATCAATACCAACAGAACATCCTATTCATAAGAGGAAGGTGAGCACCAACAGGAACCTCTCGCTGTTTCCCCAGCTTTCTGGGGCAACCTCTGCCAACCTAATGGCAAAGAGTATGTAAGGATAGTCTATCTTATCGGAACGGCGATTCCTCAAGCTTCTGCCATGTGTAGACCAGACAGCTTCTGATGTGTGGCTGGAGCAGGGCTGAAGATCCTAAGAATCTAGGACTCTCTGAAAGGTCACTTTGAGCGGGTTTGTCAGACTTGGGTCAGTCTTCCAAGTTTTGGGGCTCCTCAAGGTTGGCCCTCTTGACTCTGGAGTGGTGAACCCAGGGAATGATATCGGTGACCTTGAGGGCAGTAGGGGTGATCAGAATAATGGTAGGAGGCCCAGTTACTGTGGTTTGAGAGGGTCTTTCTTCCAATCTTTGACCCAGATGGAGTCCCTGGTGAGAAAGGGTGAACACAGGATCCTAAAGAGACTGGGGCCCTCTCTATGGTAGATCGTTGTAACTTATTCAGGGTGGCCCCGAATGCTTGAAGTTGCTCTTATTCCCTCACCCCCTATTTGGTGTAGGTTCTCCTATATTAGTTCAAAGAGGGAGAAACCTGGAGTTACTGGTGTGCAACGGACACGCAGGGGGCCAGGGGCCACAGGGCTGGCCATGGGAGGTCTGCTTCCTGACAGAACTTGGCTAAGGTTCTCTTGAGGGTTCGATTCATTCGCTCTACTTTCTCTGAGGCCAGTAAGCAGTGTGAAGCTTCCAAGAGATATTGAGGGAGTTGGTTAAAGTTTGTATCATGCCCGCCACGAATGCGGGTCCGTTATCACTGGGGATTGTGGCCAGCAGGCCAAACCAGAGGACAATCTCTCTTAGGAGGACTTCAGCCCTCCCGGCTCTGTTCTGTCCTGGTAGGGAAAGCTTCCACCCATCCAGAGTATGTACAGACTACTACCAGGACGTATCTAAATCCTCGACTTGGCTGGACATCTGTAAAGTCTATTTCTAGATCTTCAACGAGGGTAGCTCCTACCTTTGGAAACCTGGCAGGGGTCGCAGCACGGTTCGGGTGTTATTCCTGGCGCAAGTCACACACCGTCCGCTTATTGCTTGACAATGCTGGCAGCTGGCTGATGTAGTATTGCTTTTTTGAGGACGGTCTCTAATGCAGGTTTTCCTAGATGGGTGAGTTGATGATATTCACCAACTAGATGCTCTCCGAGGGCTGCTGGGATGAAGATGTGCCCAACTAGCGGTTTCCACCATCCTTCCTTGGTCTGGGTAGCCCCTCTGTTTCAGCCCATTTAATTTCTTTTTTAGTATATTTTGGTGGAGGGGTCTCTGCCGGGGGTGTCAGAGTCACAGTAAGGGAGGGGACCTTGTCTGCCTCCCTAATGGCTGCTACCTTAGCTGCCTCATCTGCCAGGCAATTTCTCCCTACAATTGGCACATTGATCCCTTGCTAAGGACGTCCTGGGCTTCCCCCCTTTTGGTGATGGGACCTTCTCCATCCTTTCATAGTCATTTTCCTTTAAAGCAGCAGCGAGGAGACTGACCTTTTCCTCATCTTTTTCTCGGCTTCCCTTTCGGCAGTGACCTCCCCATTCATGTAGACCTTGTTAGCAACCTCCATCTGGAGGTGGGCTGCTCAGATGCCACCTGTTTACCTCTTAACAGTTCACACCCTCTTGAACTCTCTCTTAACTGCCTGATGTTCATTCCACCGAAACCCTCAAGTTTTTCAAGCTTCCTTCTGATATCTGGGGCAACTTGGGCCACAAAGGAGGTATTTTCCATCTGTTGACTTTCTTGTACCGTGAGATCAAACAGGGTGTAAATGCGGTAAGCCTCGCGTAGCCTCTCATAATAATCCCCGGGGGATCCCCCTTGCTGCTGGGTGATTGAGGGTATCTTGGTCTTATTCATGGGCTTCTTAGCCCCTGCTCGGATCCCCCAGAGGAGAGCCTCTTGGTACCGGCGGATGTGGACTTGTCCTTCCTCTGTTGTGAAGTCCCACATAGGACATTCTTCAGGTGTGGCTGTTCTAACACAGGTGCCAGGATTGACAACCCCGGCTGGTGCACATTCGTCAAGGTATTGCCGAGCTCCTTTCAGAACTCTCTCTCTTCAGTGTTAAAGTGTGGAGCGGCCGTTGGCAGTCTTCCCAAGTTGGTCGGTGGGTCTGGAAGAGGGACTCCATTAGGTCTATTATTGCCTGCAGTCTTTCAGAATATGATGGTGGGTTATGTTTCCAATTGAGGAGATCAGTAGTGGAGAGAGGCTGGTAATACATCATCAAGCGGCCAGGCTGGGTTCTGTTTTCATCACGTCTCTCAGGTTCCCTCCTCTCTCATACAGGCATCTGGAGAGCACCTGCACCTGGCCAAGGGCACATTCTGGCCACTGGCCGGGGGGAGAGAGGATCTGTCGAGTCCGGAGGTGGTGGAGAGGCCGAAGGTGGCGGAGTATCAGGAGTCAGGGGGGTCAGGCGCTGACTGTCTCAGGGGAGCATCTGGCAGTGGCAAAATTGGTTCTTCCTCTGGATCACTGGCAGGAATTTGTGGCGGTTGGGACCTCTGTATCCTAACTTGTCCCTGTTCATTGCAGGTAAATCACAGCAAAGGGGGGGGAGGGTTGGGCAATCTCTAACCAGGAGTCGATATATGGGAACTAATCAGAGTAACCTGGGTTTCCGGATGCAGCGGACCTTTGGGACATCTAAGGTTTCCTCTGGGGGCCATTCTACCCCAAAAGTGGGCCATTCCAACTCACATAGGGTCCTTAATTTGCTGGGGGTCATCTTGATTCCATAGTCTCCCAAAAACCCTTCTCAAAGTTCTCATAGTTTCAAGAACTGTGGGTTTGCTCTGTCCCAACCCCATAATGTTCCCAGGATGTGGGGTTGCAAAGACAGACAAAGGGGTAGGGGTGCCTCCTCTAACGAAGAGACCAGTCAGATGCCTGTCTGGCCATGTGCCAAAGGAACTTAGGTGACGCTTAGCTATAGTGGTCTCAGCTTTGTGACTTACGATCAGAAAACTATTCCAATGCCGCCATATTCCATTCACCATGGAATCGCAGATGGGCCCACTCAGACTCCATAGGCTTTTGGGGACCTTAAGGGTGCCCACCCATGGAACCACAGAATCGAACTTGGTGGGCAAGCCAGACTGCATTGCACATTCACACTCACAAACACACCAGAGGTTATTACATTCCCTCCCACAGAATTTCTCCAGATGAGACCACTGAGGTCTCCAGGGAGTGATCAGGTCCCCCTTCCACCACCATGGGTGGGCCAGACAGATGGGGGCCCCTAACAGAGAGACCTCTGAAGTCTCCGGGGAGTGATCAGGTCCCCCTTCTACCACTATGGTGGGCAGGACAGGACAGACTTAGGACCCAGGCCTTACCGGTTTTCCATGTCGATTCCAGGTCCTCACATGCCAAGTCTCCTCGAGTCTGGTGGGAACAGCGGAGCAGTGCCGGCTGGAGGGGACTGAGCCGGAGATCACCGAAATTTAGGTAGGGCGCACCTTTTTGGTGATTCGTCATTCCCTCAGTGCCTTGTCGTTTTCCCAAACCGGTGGCAACAACAGTCTAGTGCATTTGGGTTTTCCGGTCAGGGAACTGAATGTTAAGGAATCTGGTCTGGATCACTTGGCATCTGGTCTGGATCACTCGGTGGAAGAACCAAGCAGCGCTAGGAGATCTTGGAAGGCAGGAGGTTTATTTCCCATCGGTGAGGAGAAGAGATCATTCTCCAGAGGTCTGAGCCCAGAGCATCAGCAGCGGGAGTAATTTATAGCCTGTTACTTCCACATTCATCATCAATTAGGGACAGGTGTTTTCTTATTAGTCCTGGTGGCCATCTTACAACAGATTTTCCCTATCAGTGGGATTGCTTGGGTCGAACGTGTAGATAGCATTTTAGATACTGTCAAATTCTTCCCCACAGAAATATCAGCATTTTGTCTTCTCACTAGCTATGTGTGAGAGAATGTGATAAACAAGTTTTCCATCTACATAAACATCCAATATTATACTTTAAAAGCCACAAGGGATATGGGATGGTTCTTTATCAGGTCTTGCGCCTCCACCTGCTATTTGAACCACCCTCACACTGTAACAATCGAAGACTCCAGCATGCATTTGCAAAATGCCCCAGTGAGAACCTTGCTCCAGATTACACTGAAAAATTACCCTTTGGATTAAGGCAGGTCTCTGGAGAGCTATGTACCTGGGCCACATGTGGTTTTTGCTTTTACTGATTAGCACCTGGCATTATTCTTTTGCCCTCCTGGACCGACATGATGTGAAGAGACCCTATGATGCTGCTTCTGAGAACTTCTGTAGGGATGCTCTTGCTCCTGTTATCCCACAGGGCGATGTCTGTAAGGATGCTCAGGGAAATGTCTATCTTGTATCAATTCCAGGAGGAGTCTTATTTCTCTTGCCATTGTCTTTTGATCCTGAGTCACAAACTTGACCTTGCTCACTGGTTTGTAATCAATGCTAGACCAATCTGTGTTCTACTTCTAGCTCGTGCATAAGATTTTATGACTTGTGCTTTAGAGATGAACCTCACCCTGGATTCATCTAATTTTCCTAGGCACTTGATTTCTCTTTGTTTTCCTGACTTATCAATTTTAAAATCAGTGGGATTATAAGATCTTCTAAGTGGCACTCAACAAATAAAAATTAAACACCACTCTCCCCCTCCCCCCCCGGCTTATTGTTAGGATTTTGCATGTAGACGACTTAGCCTATGCCTGGCTGGGCGGAGGAGAACATTACATTTTTGTCCCTACATCTTTCCGTTCTCTTTCCCCCACAGCACACCCCGCCCGCATCACAGATCTGTTCCCTACGACTAAAGACAATCTTCGTGAATTATCTGGGTCTTCTGCTTGCCTTTTTTTTTTTATTAATATTTTTATTTATTTCTAGGAGAGAGAGAGACAGCGTGAGCAGGGGAGGGTCAGAGAGAGAGGAAGACATAGACTCCGAAATAGGCTCCAGGCTCTGAGCTGGCAGTCAGCACAGAGCCCGACGCGGGGCTCGAACCCACGAACCGCGAGATCATGACCTAAGCGAAAGTCGGACGCTTAACCAACTAAGCCACCCAGGCACCCCATTCTGCTTGCCTTTTTATGCTGGTCCCCAGACAGGCTTTTGAATGTGAGCAGAATAGATTAAATATGTGCATCTGTACCACAGGCTACTTAGAATGTTACTTTCTCTGCAATAATCATTTTTTCCCTTTAAGGAATGGATAGATGTTCTTATATCTGACTTCATATGTAAGTATCAGTGTATTAGGCAGGATTCTTTAGAGAAACAGAGCCAATAGAATATATATAGAACGACATTTGTTGTAAGGAATTGGCTCACACAATTATGGAGGCTAAGGAGTCCCAAGCTCTTCAGTTGACCCAGGGGAGTGGACAATGTCAGTTCCTGTCTGAGTCTGAAGGTCTGAGGACTAAGAGAACCTATGGTGGATTTCTAGTGTAAAGCTGGTAGGTTCAAGACCCAGAACGAGTAGATGTTTCAGTTCAAGTCCAAAGACAGTAAAAGCTGATATCCCAGCCCAGCGGAATTCAGGCTGGAGGAGTTTCCTCTTACTCAGCCTTTTTGTTCCATCCAGACCTTCACCTAATTGAGTGAAGCCCACCCACATAGGGAGGGCAATCTGCTCTACTAAGTTTACTAATTCAAATGTTAATCTCATCTGGAAACATCCTCCCAGATCCCCACAGACTAATGCTTGTCCATGTATTTGGGCACCCTGTGGCCCAGTCAAGTTGACGTAAAATTAATGATGACAGTGAAGATCTCTGTGGGTCCAGAGTGCAGCAGCTGCAACCTTAGGAAAGAATACCTTGCAGGTGGTTTATTGTAGCTGCCCCACCATCCTTCCTTACCTTGGCCTCTCTCTTTCTACCCCCTCCGGCGGTCTGGTTGGCTCAGATGACTTAAAACACTGCAGCCCCTATTTAGCCACAACACCATTTGGTTGGCTTTGTCGCAATCATGATATTTTCTGGGAATGTATCCCCTCTTACTTTTCACTCTGCTTGGTAACTTTAAACTCAAGCCAGCAGTTTCCTCTTATTTATTATCCTAGAGATTTCTGCCCAGCTATATCATTTATTACCTTGTTTCCAAGATACATTTCGTACTCTTCAATCTCAGAGATCTGAAATCCTGGAGAATTTCTTGCAGAGAGCCCCCGGAGTCCCTGTTGATGCTTCCAGTGGGTTTTGCTCCCCACACAGAGCACTCCAAGTAAAACATGCTTCCTGTCTTCACACAACACACGCACTCATTGTGGGGGTCTGGGAGAGGATGGGATCTTCCCATTCAAAAGCTTTTTTCAATGGAGTAACATGCACAAATAACAACTACTGGTGTTGATCCCTCTCAGACGTCATAAAAATGTCTTCTTGTCATGGATAATGATGGTTGTGGTACATTAGTAGTTTCTATGAATTAAAAAAAAAACATTTTATGGTCATGCATTTGTTAAAAGTCTAAGGTCCCTTTGCCTCATATCATAGACCTTTTTTAAGGGCAGAAGGGACCTTGTAGTTTTTCTGGTAATTTAGGCAACAGAGCACAGTGACTAAAGCCACAGGGCTGATTACGGACAAAGCCGGTAACAGCACTCGGGTGTTCTGGTTTTCACCACACTGCACGGTCTGCCGAAGGACTTACTGATGGTTGGTGGTGTTTAAAAATAACTCTCTTCCAGCCTTCCTTCCTTGCAGAGTTTATTTCTTTTAATGATCAGAGAGAGAGAGAGAGAGAGAGCACAAGTAGGGGAGAGACAGAAAGAGAAGGAGACACAGAATCCGAAGCAGGCTCCAGCCTCCAAGCTCTCAGCACAGGGCCCAATGTGGGGCTGAACCCCTGAACCGTGAGATCATGACTTCAACCCAAGTCAGACGTTTAACTGACTGAGCCATCCATGCATCCCTCTTCTGATGATCTTGAAATGGCAGACTGGCATTGGTTTTTGCATTTTTTTAAAGCCACAAGTAGGGTTTGGGTATATTGAAGATGGAATCATGAGCCTCTGAAACACAAGAGGTATATAAAGTTAAATATATAAGCAAAAAAATATACATAGTGTAAAAGAAAGAAGTGTTTGCTGATGAGCCAGTCTTGAAGCTCAAGGGATTGAGTAAGACCAAGACCCGTCAATTGGCCCCAGTTCCAGAGACATTTTAGTTTTGTTGGCCTTAAGAGATAGTGACCAAATTAGTGATTTAGCTCCCTTTCTCTTCCTTGGATGGATGCATAGAGAGGGTCCTAGGATTCTTGTTTTGTGAGGGGGAGAGCTGTAGAAGACGGCAGAAGCTCACAACTACCTTCTCCTCCTGGTATGCGCACTTCAAGACGCCTCTACCCACATTTATTGGAGGACCTTAGCGAAGAGATTGCTTCACCCCAGCATCCAGGGCACCTGTCCAACCCTCTCCAGGTACACTGGGGACCTCCTAAAAAAGGTGACACATGGGCACATACACCAATGTGTAGACATTTGTGACCAGCTTCAGCCTATATTAGCCTGTATTAGGCTGTATTAGCCTAATACAGTCTAATAGAGGATCATGTCCGAAACCCATGTTGACATGGAATTTAGCAGACTCTTGAAGATGTCTTGTTTTCTTTTTTGAGCTTGGGACTTGATTATTTTCTTGCAATGTTTTTTCCCCCATGTGCTTCAAAGTATTTTGTTTTTCAAGCACATCCAATTAACTTATTTTCCAAAATAATGGGAGGAACTTGCCATGCAAGTAATAAAAAAATGTTTTCTGAAAATGAATAATTCCAGGACTGTTTCTAGGACAACCAGGAAGATAAAATAAAATGATACAGCTGGGAAAATGGAATTAGTGTAATTCTAGAAAGAACTGGTATGTTTTAAAATTACAAGTCAACAAACTGACATCTTAAAACCCGAATAATTCCAGGCACATTTAAATAAGTTCCCGGGGCAATTTATTGTTGACAGTTCAGTATGATAGGCGTTGTGCAAGTATAAAATGGAACACTATAGAAGTAGAATATGAGGTCCTTCTTTTTCCAAGCCTAATTCAGTGTTTCCTGAGATCACGGGTGTATGTATAAAATAGTTTTTTCTTTGGTAGTGTGTTAGAAAATTATCATATGGGTAATGCTTAAACTGTCCTTTCTGTGGTTTATCTATACAATGGAATACTACTTGTCAATGAGAAAGAATGAGATCTGCCATTTGCAGCAACGTGGATGGAACTGGAGGGTATTATGCTGAGTGAAATAAGTCAGTCAGAGAAAGACAGATATCATGTTTTCACTCATATGTGGAACTTGAGAAATGTAACAGAAGACCATGGGGGAAGGGAAGGGGAAAAATAGGTACAAAATAGAGAGGGAGGCAAACCATAAGAGACTCTTAATTACAGAGAATAAACAGAGGGTTGATGGAGGCTGGGGGAGAGGGGAAAATAGGTGATGAGAACT
Organism: Crocuta crocuta; assembly: GCF_008692635.1. Taxonomy (NCBI): domain Eukaryota; kingdom Metazoa; phylum Chordata; class Mammalia; order Carnivora; family Hyaenidae; genus Crocuta; species Crocuta crocuta. The sequence goes on from NW_027530974.1 coordinate 14,004,444, forward strand.
GAGGAGGGCACTTGTTGGGATGAACACTGGGTGTTGTATGGAAGCAATGAATCATGAGAATGTACCCTCAAAACCAAGAACACACTGTACACACTTGTATGTTAGCTAATTTGACAGTAAATTATATTAAAAAATAAAAAATAAATCCCCCCAAAAATCTGTTTTCTGAGATATTTTACTGAAGCGGTATTATCCCTGTATTATTTTGCTAGCAAGAGTCTTAAAACACATAAACATCATAATTAAATGGGAAGTGTAGTAGAGGGTTACAGAGCTAATTTTTGAATACTAGTAAGTTATCACTAGATTATAACAGGCAAAAAAATAAAAAGTAATGAATATCCACACTGTGCACCTTAAATTTACACAATGTTGTGTGTCAACAATATCTCAATAAAACTGGGGGTGGGTAGTGGGGAAGTAGTGGTCCATTAAAAATGAGCAGAATTTGGAGTGCCGGGGTGGCTCAGTTACTTGAGTGTCTGACTTCGACTCAGGTCATGATCTCACAGTTTGTGGGTTCAAACCCTGCATCGTGGGTTCGAGCCTCACATTGTGGGTTCAAGCCCTGCACTGGGCTCTGTGCTGACAGCTCAGAGCCTGGAGCCTGCTTTGGATTCTGTCTCCTTCTCTCTCTGCCCCTCCCCCCCTTTCTCTGTCTCTCAAAAGTGAATAAACGTTGAAAAAAAATTTTTAAATGGGCAGAACTCTTTCTTATATTTAGAGATAAGTTTCATGCTTGAACTAAATATTATCTTTTATCCTATGATATATGTACCCAATTTATCAGATCAGCTTAATAGAGTACATGCAGAAAATTGATTTTCTACCTCTGCCTCTGCAAACTCATGCTCTTGACTGGTTCCTTCCGGCTACCGAATACAAACTTGGGTGGGTTCTAGAACTTTTTTAGCCATTTTCATGACAGGAAAAAGTCCACCGGTCACATTCAGGAAAGAAGTCCAGTTCTGTGCAGTCTTATTCAATAGTCTGCTCTTCCAGCTGGGACCTGGCTGGGGGTTGGAAGGCCGGAGATGGAGGCAGGGAGAGAGTGGGTCAGCTGCTTTGTCTCCTCCCCCTGCGCCTCATTCCCGCTCACCAGGCAGCATCTGGCCCCTCCAGGGACGCAGGCTGTGGAAGGGCTAAGGGGCACAAGGCCTCTGCTTCATTCTAGAATGTTCTAGAACGTTGGACCCCTGGCTGGCATTGTCCAGATGCTCACTTCCCTCATTTGTGGGCTCCTGAAAGGCTCTTTTGGAGGAGCTCCAACTGCCAGGAACCTCTTCCCTACAATGGGACTCCTTCATGTGGGCAGTGCCTCCCTGGCTGGCAGCATAGAAGCTCCCTCAGCCCCTGCTTTCAAGGGCCCACCCTCTCCTGTGGCCACCCAGCCTCTCCAGGCACCTTCTGGGAGGAGTTCCCCTCAAAGTGACCCAGCTCCTTCTGTAGGGTCCATCTTGGCCCCATGGGATCTCAAGCATCTCGGGCCCTCCAGTTTTTTTAATCCAGGCCATTTTCAGTTCAGCAACTTCCTCCTCCAGGCAGGGGACAAGTACTACACCTGTGTTTCTCTCATTCCAGGAAAGGACCAACTCTCAGAGTGGCTCACGTAAGGCCCTCAGAAAGGTTTCCTCTAAAAATGGCTCAGGAAAGATTTCTTTGTACTATACTGGCAATTTTTCCACACATTTGAAATTGTTTCAAAACTTAAAAAGAAGCACATATATATATATATAATACACATACAAATACATATTCTAAAAACATAAGAAGGATATATATCATATACAAAGCCTATAGCCTGGGTTTGTCAATTAATAGTATGTTATAAAAATTACAATATTAATATGTGAAATATGTATGATCACTTAAAAAGCACATACAGTTCATTAGGCAGATACCATACTCTAATTCATTAAATTTCTTGTATTTTTATATTATTTTAATATAACAAATTGTGCTACAGTAAAAAATAGATTTGGACAAAGATACCATTGTTGCACATAATGAAACTCAGGGGTCTGATTTCTCTTTGAATTTGCGAAGCTGTGAGGAAGGCTTTAGTGTAGTGTCAGTTATGGACTACTATCTACAAAAGCTAGAGAGGATTGATTTTTCTTGACTTCAGAGTTCTTCCTGACAAGTCTTGCTAACGTTGGAAGTGACATCTCAACGTTGTGAATTTTCTCCTACTTAAAAAGCTAACACAAAATTCCTTTAAACACTGTCAGAATGCATTAGATCCTGAATAGAGTCATTGGGTCCAGGATCAGAATATTGTCGGTGCCAATGGGTTAGAATAAGAAAACAGAAGTGACATTGGACATGGAACACGCTGGTCATTCAGCTTTCTTCTACTAATGTGTTCAAGAGGAGGGTCCTGATGTGCCAGGTCTTTTAGAATACATTGCTGAATATTTCGGTAGAATTCTCTCAATCCCTCATCTTCAATGACTAAGCTGTTCGACCCCAGATCTACTGAGAATTGTGATAATGATACTCTACATTCATGTGGTGGCTTAGAAGCCTTTTGTTTTTATTGCCTAATCCAATGCTTACAAACTCCCTGAGAGGGGATGGGGGAAGAAATTATAGTTCTCATTTCAATGATCAGGGAAGTAAGAATGACTTGGATTGATGCTTCAAGTCACAGTGTTAGAAAGAGATGTGCTCATCACCCCACCAGCTGCCCCCCACCCTCACGTTTTCAACTGGGACTGCTGTCATCCAGTTCAACAGATTTTCTTCCTTCCTTCCTTCCTTCTTTCCTCCCTTCCTTTTTGTTTTTTTTTCATTTTCGTTTATCCCTCCTCACCTCCTATATATTATCATCACCTGCCCATTCTATTTCCAAACCATTTTTCAAATCTATTCTATCCCCTGGGACCATATTCCAAATCTGCTCTATCCTCCCCATCTCCACCACATGTACCTCTGTCCAAACAGCATCATCTCTCACCTGAACGACAGCAACAGCTTGCCCACCTGGCCCTGTTTCCAATCCTCCATTCCATGGCCAATTCTTCACGTGGCAGCCAGGTGGCCTTCCCAACTCACATCAGCTTCTATTCCTTCTCTGCTCAGAACCCTTTAATTGCCCTTTGTTAAATTCTCAAGAGGTCTTTACCCTGGCTGACCATACACAAACCCATCATGGCCTCTGTCTGCCTCTAACCTCGTCTCTCACCTGCTCCCCATCTGTACCTCCCACCATCTCCCACCTGCTCAATGTGCCCTGGCCATGCTTATCTTTCTCTGTTACTAGAACAAACCAAGCTCACTCCTGTTGCAGAGTCTTTCCTGACCTGAAATTCTCTGGCTTCAGTCTTTCCTCTAGCTTTTTTCTCATTATCCAAGTCTCTGCTTGAAGGCTGCCTCTTTATAGAGAAGGCCTCCCTGAGCACCTCGTCTGAAGGAGACCCTGTCGCTTCTGGTCATATTACCCTGCATGACCCATGCTTTGCTTTTTGGTTTATTGTCTATTTAGATTGACTAAATATAATCCTATTCATTTAACAAGGATTTACATTCACTACTATGAGCCTGGCATTGTTTTAGCACCATCAACTATTTCATCTTCATAATGGCCCTTATATACTTTTCTCAGATGAAGAAATAAAGGCACAGAAACTTCTTCAAGGTCACTTAGCTCATAAGTGACAAAACCAAGACTAGATCCAAACAGTTTGGCTTGAGAGTCTTTGCTCTTGGCTGGGGGGTGGGGGGCGGAGTCTTGTCTATCATGTGTATGAATTCCCATCATGGAGAACAGTGCCTGGCTCAGAGTAGGCACTCAGCAAATATTTGTTGAACAACTGAATGATTTCATGGTTTCTCTCGAGGCCCTGACACCAGATCTCCCTGAGTATATCTTGGGTGTACCCTACCCTGTGTCCGATCCTCAGACCCCTGGTGTTATACAGGAACTGGGCTAGTTAACATTTTGGACAATAACTTCATCTTCAGCCAGATGAAGTTATTGCATTTGTGCAATATTTGGACATAACTTCATTTTAAGCCAGAGTCATGTTGGAAACTCAAGTAATCATCTCCCTGAAATCTATCTACACAATGACAACTAACATTTACACAGTCATGTAATTTCTATTGTGCTCTACACATGCATCTTCTCATTGAACAGTGGTCAAAGGGAAAACCCCATTCCACACCCCTTCAGAGGATTAAATGAGACTGAAACAGTCATTACTATTAGCTCAGCAGCTTAATGTAATAGCTTTTTACCTGCAGTTAAATCCAGATGAGAGAAACTATGTGCTATGACTTTGCCTGTGTCTGTAAGATCCCCAGGGAAAGTTTACCTGGATTAGTAATGCTAATTTTGAGTTGGCAGAGTTAGATCTTACTGAGAATGTCCAGTTATGACTAATAACAATAAAAAAAGTGGGAGGAATTAGATCTTATGGCAAGGCCAGGTCAAGCCAAATTTATCAAATAATGGTATATTTCTACCATATATTTCTACTATTCTATACTTCCCTCTTGTTTTCACTACCGTTGAACAACCCAGCAGCATTTTCTTTATTTTTCTTCAGCATACCCTCTCCTAGTTAGCCTGTGCTCTGACCATTTCTAGTGGCATCCCTTCCTTTAACACTTCCCTTTCCTGTGGATTTACTGAGTGACTAGTTCTGGTAACGGTTAGTTTAGACTCTACACAAAAGTCACTTCCTCTTTGATCACTTCAATCCATGGTGCTTTCATTTTATGCTATTGTCACAGTCTGCCTCACTGGGTGACAGGCACCAGGAACCGAGTCTAGTTCAGTGTTAAGAATAGGGACTTTGAGGGGTGCCTGGGTGGTTCAGTTGGTTGAGTGTCTGACTTTGGCTCAGGTCACAATCTCGCGGTCCGTGGGTTCGAGCCCTGCGTTGGGCTCTGTGCTGACAGCTCAGAGCCTGGAGCCTGCTTCGGATTCTGTGTGTGTGTGTGTGTGTGTGTGTGTGTGTGTGTGTGTGTCTCGGTCCCTCTCCTGCTTGCTCACTCGCTGTCTCTCAAAAATAAATAAACATTAAAAAAAAATGAATAGGGGCTTTGAAGGCAAATTGCCTTGGTTCAACTCCTTGCTCTGCCACTGACTAGAAGCACAAGCTTTGGCAAAGTGTTTTGTCTTTTCTGTGCAACCATGTCTTCTACAAAATGGGTATAACATAGCACCTGTTTCATATGGTTGTTATGCAGGTTATATTACTGCATTGAAAGCACTTAGAATACAGCCCGGCCCAATGTAAGTTATATATCAGTATCATTGTTGGTAACAGTGATAGGACTTGTACCCATTGCATCTCCTGCATATATAATGGGCATTCAATAAACATGTCTTGGATCTAATCCCATTGGTTTTCTTCATTACAGGTCTCAATGGATTAAAGAATTATTCACCCCAGACAATACTACACCACAAACCACTTAACAGACACTTAAAGCAAATTTGTAGAAGAATCACAGTTTTTGCAATAAGAGAAATAAAGCATGGTCTTGTGAAATTAGTAACTACTTTTTTTTTTAGTGAGAGAGATGAAATTGTTCATAATCTTTTAAGAAGATGTTTAGAGTTGTGGGCTGCTGCCCACATCCAAATATCACCCATTACCTTGAAGGTCATCAGGAATGGTGGTAGGGTTTGGTGACTTTCTTAGATGATACCAGAAATGAAGGAGAGCTGACTCATCCAGTTTAGTTTGGTTAAGTCTAGCTGATATCAGTTGAACTGCAGATTACCTAAATACCTGAGTGTGAAATTAAATGTTTATTATTTTGTCCACTGAGATGTTGAAGTTTCTGTTGGATAGAATTATTACAGTAAAAAACTGTCTAGTATGGAAATTGGTACTAAAAGTAGGGATATTGCCTAAGACATGGGGCAGTGGCTTTAAGTTCAATCAGCACATAGTAAGGAGGCTATAACAGAGGTTTCACATGTTAGGTGGTGGCAAAACATTTGGCAATATTGTCACCTGTCAAAATCGGGAAGACAAAACAACAGCAAGAAAGCTTGATGGATTTGTGAAGAGGGTAAAGATGGTTTTAAGACAGAATGTGGATCATGTGAGCTGGTGGTTACAAATTGTTTGTGATAAAATACTAAAAGAAAGAGATCAGAAAATAGCTGGCTGATGTGAAAACAGAATAGAGAAGAAAAATAGAGAGCCCAGGAATTTTGGAACTCTTAGGCCTAAACAACAAAACTGTTTCTCATCTCCAACCAGCAAAAGAGAAAATTGAGAAGGTCTTTTGAGTTTGAAAAATCTGCTAGTTTCAGCCTCCAGGGAAAGACCAAATCAAGCTTTTAAAAGAATCTGGAAAGGATTAAAAATTAAAAAAATAAATTGACCTAATAGAATTGTGTCCAGTGGGATACAATGGACCCATAGAAGCTTGATATATCAAAGTGACTCTTAATAAGAATATTGGATGTCTCAAAACAAATTGTGGGTATGACTTTTGTTGCATACAAAAGTTTAAAGTAAAATACAAAAAAAAAAAAAACCAACAAAGAAAAAACAAAAACGATAAAAATTTTGAGTGAGCTATCTTGTGCAAAGCACCCTAGGCTGTTCTAAAAGACATTGTGACTTTTTAATTTTCTACAGGCAAGAAACAGCCAGGAAGGTAGTGTAACCAATGCATTATAGTCTGCCTGGGACTTATCTAGTTTTGGTACTGAAAGTCTGGCAATCCAGGAACACTCTCAGGCCCAGGAAAATGGAGATAGCTGGTCAACTTCCAAAGAGGGTGTATCCTATCATGCTCTCTCTATGTGGCCAAGGTAAACAATGAAGAAAGGAAGGAACTCCAGAGAGCAGCTTCACGAGTCATGGAGAACAATGAAGGTGGAACTTATTCCTAGAAAGCAGAACGAAAGCTTAATGAAGGACCATTTCCTAAGGGTAGGAGACCTGATGGGATGTCAGAATTGCTATGGGCTCCTAACTATTCTCATCCTTCCTTGACCCACCTTGCTCAAGGGCAATGGTTTCATTCACTCCCCAGTCTGTGCTGGAAAATTTTCAGACCCCATTTGGAATTCCCCCAGAGATCTGTCATGAACTAAACGATAGACCAAGGCAAACTATAAAATGGGGGTTATTTTAGCGACACATGGTTACCACGTGTCCTACTTTTCTTTTTGCAGCAGCGTTAACAACGTGGAGCTGAAGACCCGATTCCTCTTTGTTCCCTTTATATTTTTGATTCACAAAAGAGAGCATTAGATCAGGCTGTTCGGAGCAACTTGGTATGAATCATGCCCATCTGAATTGTTTGCACCAGTCAGCTCTGAGGTGACTATTGCCTCATGCCCAATCTGTATATGGTTTCTCTCACTTATGTACAGCCCCCACCCCCCAGGCTAATCTGCCATGGTTAAGGTGGTAAGTAGCTGACTCTACCTCCCTAATATGCTAAGAATGCCTGAGACAGGAAGAAGTATTGGGATATATTCCTCAAGAGGGGACTCTTTTTATTATACACTTTTTGACTCCTTCAATCTAGTCTTTGAAGTCTCAAAGAAAGGGATAGTGACATAGACATTTCATGCATCCAATAAGATCGAGAGGTGAAGAAAGTTTTGGGTCACTGGGGCATTTCACTGGTTGTGTCATTCATATGGGTACAACCAACTGAGATGTGGGAGGGACAGTGCTATGTGCTTACTAAATTTCATTCCATTTTCTTCTTCCTGGGAACATAGGAATGTGTACTTCCAGACTCCTTTATAGTTAGATCTGGCCATCTGACTGGGTGTTGAGCAATAGCCGTTAAGACCCCCATGTCTTCTTCTACCTTCTTCATCTTCTCTCTCCACTTCCAGAGCTCCTTTCCATGACAACTGCCTGCCATGTTTAAAGTAGCAGCACCACATGATGAAGGCGCTCAGATGCCTGAATTACTGCCTGAAGGAGAGACTCCCGGGAGAGTTGCCTGGCTGGCACTGGACCATGATGTGGGAGGGAGATAAACCTGTATTGCGTTAAGCCACTGAGATTTGGGGATTGTTTGTCACACCTCCCAGCATGGGCTATCTTGACTATTATAAAAGGCCAAGGGAATGAAAGTGGAAACTCCACTATACAGGTTTTTTCTTACTTCAGATTCAACACCTGGTTTAAGGTGACATTACTCCACTGACATCAGGATTTGTCACACATGTGTAAGTGATTGACTAAGCTGCTCTTGGTTTGCAGTTGGGTGATTCAAGGAGGGAACATGTACCCAATATGAGCCGCAGAAGTCAAGAATGTAAAAGATATTGGGGAGCCTGGGTGGCCCAGTCGGTTGAGCATCCGACCAGCTCAGGTCATGATCTTCTGGTTGATGAGTTCGAACCCTGCGTCAGGCTCTGTGCTGACAGCTCAGAGCCTGGAACCTGCTTTGGATTCTGTGTCTTCCTTTCTCTCGGTCCCTCCCTCACTCATCTCTGCCTCTCTCTGTCTCAAAAATAAAAATAAACTTTAAAAAAGAAAAAAAGTAAAATAAAAGAATATTTACGTATAAGAATCTAAAAACAGTTTCATACTCTTTTCAGGCTTTGGGACAGCTATTCACACCCGGCCCCTGAGATCTCCCTCCACATTCTTGTTCCTGTTCTTTGTTGGTCCCCAGAGGACTCATCTCAAAGTACAATGCATTTATTTCTCTTTTGTCAGAAACAAACATTAAACATGAAAATGTTAATACAGCCCCTACTGGCATGCTGAGAGCTTAAACGAGCTTGGAGGTCTTGCTGAGGCAAAGATTTTAAATGTATCTTAAAGCCCTAATAAGGTCCTTAACAAGCAACAAAAATGAACCCCCTCCCCAAAGCATTGTCCTAGAAGTGTGTCTTTGTTGCTTAAATCATGATTACAACTTTCCCAGCTACGTCTTATTAATGAGTTCTAAATGGAAGTATTTATCTCAGGAGGAAGTGGTGTTTCTTCCTCTCATCCCTGGTGACACACTAAACATACTAATTGATATGAAGCTGATTTTTTTTAGGAGACAAGAAAGCCCTGAGGCCTTTGTCACAATGACAATTGTCACTGGAGCCATTACAGGGCTGTCAGATCAGGGCTGAAAACAGGCTACTCTCATTTTACAGCATCCCTAGAGTATATGATTTTGCTATGCTTTAGTGGTTCACACACATACGAGAAAGGGTTTTCTTTCCTTACTCGGCCTTATTACCTGCATGGGGACCTTGGAGAGCTCTGGGGAATGCCCTTCTCCTTTAGGTTTTATGGGAAATTTCACATTACTTAATTACTTTGCCTCCAATTTCATCAGTTAGAATTGGATACAGGAGATTAGGTAATTTTCTTTAAAAAGGGATAAACTGCAAAACAGATGGTAGACAAAGGGTCTATCCTTAATACATCCAGAGAATATACAAATCAAGGAGGGAAAAATAGATCAGTTGAAAGACAATAAAAAAAAAAAAGAGGGACATGGAAATTCGAAATACAATGGCCAATGAAAATCTTTTCCCCCCTTTATTCTGTGCCTTTTATCCCTGTGACTTACACATTCCATAACTGGAAGCCTGTGTCTCCCTCTCCCCTTCACCCATTTTGCCCATCTCCCTACTTCCCCTCTCTCTGACAACCATCAACGTGTTCTCTGTGTTTACAGGTCTGATTCTGCTCTTTGTTTATCCTTTTTTTTTTTTTTAAAGATTCCACGTATGAGTGGAATCATATTTGTCTTTCTCCATCTGACTTATTTCACTTAGCATAATATCTTCTAGGTCCATCCAAGTTGTCACAAATGACACAAGTTCATTCTTTTTTATGGCTGAGTAATATTCCACTGAGTGTGTGTGTGTGTGTGTGTGTGTGTGTGTGTATCACATCCCAAAAGATCTTTTGTTAAACAAATTAATTTTATCACTAAGTAAAGAAAATAAATGAGCTGTAATATAAATGTCACAAAGGGAAATAGTTTCTTATTTCCAATCAAATTGGAAAACATTTTCTTTTTTACAGTAACTCTTAGTGATATTGAAGGTGTTGGAAAGTTGGCATTTTTCAAACACTGCTGACTCCAGATCAGAGTAAATTACAGGATTCTTTGGAAATATTGATCCAAGGTCTTAAAAATGTGACTGCCCAACTTTGCACCTCCCTGCCCCCCTGGAAATATATCTTAAGGAAATAAATATGAATGTATATAAAGATTTATCTAAGAGATGTTTATTTATTGTGGAATTATCTAAAATAATAGTATTGGGAAACAACCAAAAATTCAACAATGGAGAATTGGTAAGATAAATTATATTGTATCCACATGATAGAATGCAATGTAGCCATTAAAAATGATATTTAAGGGGCACCTGGGTGGCTCAGTCAGTTAAGCTTATGACCCTTTGGTTTTGGCTCAGCTCATGATCTCACAGTTCTTGAGTTCAAGTCCTGCATCAGGCTCCACACTGATAGCACGGAGCTTGGTTGGGATTCTCTCTCTCCCTCTCTCTTTCTCTCCTTCCTGTCTTCTCTCTTTCTTTCTTTCTCTCAAAAGAAATAAGTAAACTTTAAAAAACTGTTATCCAAATAATATTTTAGGGTATCAGTGATCTGAAAAAATGTTTCTGACATATTGTTAAGTGAAAATGTCAAATTGCAAAACAATGTTATCTCAGCTTAGAAAAAGAAAAAGAAAGCATATTTATTTACATAGAAAGCATATTGAAAGAATACACACTGGAATGTTAGTAGTTATTATTTCAGTGTGATGGAGTTTATCTCTCCCTGTGTGTGTGCACGTGTTTGTGTTGTGAGTTTTTGTTTCTTTTGGTATTTCCAACATGGGACTTGCATTTCTCTAATAATCAGATAAAAAGCTTTCCCACCTCACTTTTTAAATGTGACAACTTCTCTGAGAAGGCTCAGGTGGAAAGTTACTTGTGAAGCCACTTGTAATGGGTTTGGCTGGCTTGCTCTTTGTGAACCCCTCATGGAGAACTGTTTAAGAGTTGAGAAAGAGAGAGGAGAGAATAAAAGAAGTCATTCAGGAGCATTTGGGAGGATGCAGGCCAGAAGCTCCAGGGGACTGTGGGTAGAGGGTGAAATGAGGGAGAAAGACCCACAGGTGGGAAAGGAGTAGAGACAAGACGGTGGGAAAGGCCAAAGAAACCTTGTCTGTGGTAGATTCAGTGCTCCCCCTCGAAGACCAGCTTTTAATGCCTGACTTATATTCCCAGTGCCCATGGGGGATATGCCGGTGATGTTTTATCTGTTTTTTTAAAAGGTATGCATAAAGGATAGATATTACCTTGGGCTACTCCTGAACAAGGATATGTCTATAGCTGTCTTTTTCTTTCCCTCGTGTCTTAATTTTTAGAAAAGATTCATTAGGAATTGGACATAACCGAGAGCAGGAGCAGTAAACTATTTTAGTTGGAAGCAAGAGAGAACTAATAGAAAAGGCAATTCCTTGTTCTCTGCAGTAGCAAATTGAGTTGCCGGCAAGTAGAGTGAGTGAGCTGACCTGACCTGACAGGATCTTTTTCAGCCCTGGGGCAATTTGCTTTCTTAGCCTTCAACATCTCAGTGTTCCCGATTCATTCCATATGAAGGTCATATTACAGAGTAAATATTGGGGCCTCACTAGGCCTGGATTTCTGATATTACCTATGGTATACATTGACAAGTAGGGAAATCATGTTCTTTACTTATTGGGAAAAGATCTCTTTCAATATACAGATCTTCCTTGACTCGTGATGGGGTTACAGTCCAATAAACCCAATAAACATTGTAAGTTGAAAATAATGTTAAGTTGAAAATGTTTTTAATACACCTAACAGACTGAACATCATTCCTTGCTCTAGCCTTAAACACATTCAGAACACTTAAATTGGCCTCTAGTTGGGAAAAATCATCTAACACAAAATCCATTTGATAATAAAGTACTGAATATCTCATGTAATTTATTGAATGCTGCACTGAAAGTAAAAATAGAATGGCTGCATGGGACAGAGTGACTATCAGTGTATTGGTTCTTCACCCTTGTGATTGCAAGGCCTTCTGGGAGCTATGGCTGCCCAGCATCATGAGAGAGTTGTACCATATCCACTAGTCCAGGAAAGGATCCAAATTCAAAATTCAAAGTACGGTTTCTACTGAATGTGCTCGCTTTCATGCCATTATAAAGTCCAAAATTTCTAAGTCAGTTATGAAGTAATAGAGAAAGTGATGGGGAAGCTGGAAAGGTCAACAAGCATGGATACAAGTCTAGAAACCCTGTCTCATATAGAACAATGGAAGGAACGAGGCTCTTTTGCCCAGGAAGTGAAGCTTCAGTGGGCACATGATAGTTGTCCTCTGCTAATTTAAGAGATGTTGTTAGAAACAGAGGGTAGATTTGCCCTGTTTGGTTTCAAAGAGGAGAAATGAGGACCAGAGGCTATTAAGATGACTGTGTTTCAAGAATAAGAAAATTCTAATAGGAGCAATTGCCCAACCATGGGATTTGTGATGAGGAATAAAAACTAGGAGTTTCTATTTTGACCCCTTGCTGTGGGTTGGCTTCCATGGAGGCAGACTCAGAGACAGAGATTCTGAAGGTTATTGGGGGTGTTCTTGGGATCAGTAATTGTGGGAGGGAAGGAAGCAGGATTAAGCAAAGGAAGATAAGCAGTGATGCTGGACAATGGAAGCCAAAACTGATACTACAGAGAGCTCTGAACATAACAGGGTCTTTGAGAGTCATCTTGAGTTTGAGTAAAAGGGCCTTGCCTTTATGCCAGCAGCCATGAGCTTGGACATGGAGGCTCTTTTCAGCTGAAGACTATTTTATGTTTGCATGTGTATCTAAGTAACTCATTACAGCATTTATCCTGATGTGGGAGAGGGTAGGAATTTTAAACAAGACATAAAAAGCAATATATGAAAACATTGATTTGACTATATTAAAATAAGAACATTTAGTTTTCAAAAGATGCCATTAAAGAAAACTCAAAAACACCTACAATCTGGGGGAAGATTTTAATGCATACAACCAAGAAAGGATTGATGTCAAGAATATATAAAGAGTGTCTACATATCATGAATGAAAGAATACACAATACAGTAAGAAAATGGGCAAAAGTCATGAACAGGCATACTATATAAGAAAAACCATGTTTGGGGGCGCCTGGGTGGCTTAGTCAGTTAAGCGGCCGACTGTCGCTTAGGTCATGATCTCGCGGTTAGTGGGTCCGAGCCCCGCGTCGGGCTCTGTGCTGACTGCCAGCTTAGAGCCTGGAGCCTGTTTCAGAGTCTGTGCCTCCCTCTCTCTCTGACCCTCCCCTGCTCACGCTGTCTCTCTCTCTCCTAGAAATAAATAAAACATTTAAAAAATTAAAAAAAAAGAAAAGAAAAACCATGTTTGGCTGATAAATACATAAAAATGTTTAATTTTATTAGTGACTAGAGAAATGTAAGTTAAGTTTGCAGTGAGCTATCATTTTATATGCCTTTGGTTGGTAAACATTAAGAAGGTTGATGATGCAAGCATTGGAAGGTATATGGATAAACAGAGTTTCTTATATGTTGTTGGTAGGAGTGTAAACTGTTATAATAATCACTTTGGAAAAACAGTTGGCATTACTTTGAAAATTAAAATTTCACATATTATATAACCCAGCAATTCTGCTTATAGGTGTACCTCTGCGCATGTACAAGAATAGGCATAGGGGCACAATTTGTAATAGCAAAATCCTAGAAACAACCCAAATGCCCATTAAGTAAAGCACATGTACACAATGGAACATTATAGAGCAGTGAAATTAAATGAACTACACGCAGCAGTGTGGATGAGTCTGAGCAATTGAATATTCAGTGACAAAACTAAATCCTAGAATATTCATTACAGTGTGACACCTTTTTTATAGTCAAAGACCAAACTGAACAATATATTTGGGGAGCACATATATATGTGAAATATGTAAAAACAAGAGAACAATACATAATATTGTGCATCTGAGGTCCTAAAAAAGAGAAAGTGGAGCAGGAAAAATAAGAAGGGAAAAAAACCCCAAACTATTGTTGGGGTGTTTCAAGGAGAGGCCAAAGGTTCCATTTGTCAGGGGTGTGATGCTAGTAATTTCCTTTAAAAACCACGCAGAGCTATAAGGGGCTGCTTACTAAACTTTATAGTTATTCTCTTCTCCCATGTGGAGACCCCAGAGCCCCAAAGACAACGTACAGTACATACCCATCATTCTTCAAATTAGTCCATTGTCCTACAGTAAATAAATAACCTGCTGAGTGACATTTGTACCACCTTTCAGATGGAGACACTTGCCTGTGTTTTGATTATTCCCAGTGACTTCACAATAGTAATGGTGAGGTCCTTTAGAGTTTTGGTTTGGTTTGGTTTGGTTTTGGTTTGGTTTTGTTTTATGGGAGAGTGTTCTCTGCTGCTGTGTGTTTAATTCTGGGTAACGGGCCCACCTGTGTTGTAATTACAAGACTTGGGAAGTCAAAATGTCTTGAAAGTGGAATAGGTGCTTTGGCAGGTGGGACGTTTCTAATACACGGAGGTATTCAAAGGAAACAAAAGGAGCATTTGGAGGATGTTACTGAGAACATTTGAAGCAGATAACTTAAAAAAAGTTTACTTATTTGGTGAGGGGAGGGGCAGAGAGAGAGAGCAAGAGAGAGAATCCCAAGCAGGCTCTGCATTGTCAATGCAAAGCCTGACATGAAGCTCATGTAAGATCATGACCTGAACTGAAATCAAGAGTCAGATGCTTAACCGACTGAGCCACCCAGGTGCCTCTGAAATAGATAATTTTTAAGGTACCTTCTAACTGAGGAAATGAGCCCAGGTCAACTCTCTTTCAGGGGACAGTCAGAGCAGAGTGTCTTTTGATTGAGTGACATTTGAAACTCTACCCATCCCCCATCCTCCAGCTAGCAATTCTGTCATAAATTAATAGCCTGTCCCATTAACTTAGATTATTACACCAATTACATATCTGGCATATGGGTATTTACGAGCCTTCAAAGTAAGGGCCAAGAAATCACAAGACCAAACCGTTTTCATCAGCTTCTCCCCTCCCCTGCAACAAAATCCCATAGTCACAGAGATAAAGATAAAATAAGAAATGTGTTTGGTACCCTTCATGTATATGAATTATTTCTTAAGATAACAAGTACCCTTAAGTGATCTCGACAGCTAGAAAGCCATTCATTCAGGTTATTTTTTCTCATAGGTTTTTTATTCGGCATCTTTTTTGGATTCCAGGCATCTCTGGATGAGCTTGTGATTTGATTGTCTGATCAGGGAACGTTACTCATTAAAAATAAATGTACAGAGAGCTTTAAAGATTGAAATTTCATGTTTTATTTGTTGAAAAGAAAGAGGTCATGTCAACTAATCAACCTCAACAACCATAAATGCAATTCCCAAGCCTCTGAAAGCAGGGTGTAAAGAAGAGATTACAAAACTCAACTCATTAACAAGTCCTGAGGGAAATTTCTTGACTGCGTGGGTAAAGCAGGGTGCTATTGAATACACTCTGACCACCCTGATGGACCCACTATGCATATAGCCTGGGTGGATTCAATTGGATGACTGATTTTGGAATATTTTACGCTGGGAGCCAAGATAGTTTAGTTGCATTTATGTAAACATTCTGTTTGTACAGCAAAAATAGGAAATGGCTTCTAGGGAGATTGTGACTTTCTATTATCTTCTTTGTTATCTTTTTCTCCTTTAGCATGGTATTCAGTAGGCAAGGAAAGGCAGGGGGTTTGTATTAAGAACAAAAAAGAAAGTGAGCTTCTGACTTGTTCTATTACTATTACTTACTAATCTCATGACTTTAGTGAGGTATTTTAGGGACCGAGGTGTCCCTAAAATGATTCCACTGAAGTGGCTCAGTTGGTTGAGTGTCCGACTTCAGCTCAGGTCATGATCTCATGGTTTGTGAGTTCAAGCCCTGAGTCAGGCTCTGTACTGACAGCTCAGAGCCTGGAGCCTGCTTTCGATTCTGGGTCTCCCCCTCTCTCTCTTCCCCTCCCCGACTCATTCTCTCTCTCTCAAAAATAAATAAACATAAAAAAACTAAAAACAATTTACAGTGTTAAGGTATATTCGTATTTATTTATTTAAAAAATTGTATGTCTTTATTTTATTTATAGTATACATAGTTCAAGTAATCTTAAACTAAACAAGACAATGCATGTTGATGAGCCTATAAACAGCAAAGACCTGCAGAACGATGCATGGTTATTCTTCTGGAACAATGCTTACTGAAAATCTAGCATGTGTCCATACTTGTGGACCTGCCATGATTATAAAACAACTCTATAGACTTATCTTTGATAAAGTTGGTTCATAAAGTATTATTGTCAGAAATATCTGCATTTTAATAAGCAACTCTTGAACATCCCAAACCCCTAAAGGTCCAAAGAAATGAGTATTTTTTAAAGCTTATTTATTCTTTTGAGAGTGAAAGAGACAGAGAGAAAGAGAGAGAGGGAGCAAGCATGAGAGAGAGCATTGGGGAGGGGCAGAGAGAGAGAGAGAGAGGGAGGGAGAGAATCCCAAGCAGGCTCTCAGCTATCAGCGCAGAGCCCAATGAGGGACTCAAACTCACAAATCATGAGACCATGACCTGAGCCGAAATCAAGAGTTGGACACTTAACCAACTGAGCCACCTAGGCACCCCAAAAGGGATGAATCTTTAATGGAAATGCTTTGTTCACAATGAGAGGAGGCAGGGGAGGAAGGTGGTTTTTTTTGTTTTTTTTTTCTGGCATTTTGCTATCCACATAAATGACCATTGACTCTATTACATATAAACTACTTTTTTAAGGAGAGATTAAAGTCCAAATCTAATAAATATATATGTCTTTTAATTTTCAAAATTTCAAAAACACTTTCCATTTTGTAAGGCAAAAGCTTTCATTGACTGCATCTTCTTAGACAACTGTTGCTAATGGAATGTAGTTACTAAAATGTCCTTAATGATTCCAGGGTGATTTTGCCCTGAATAAATCTTACTTTGTTCCCCAAAGCAATGTCCCATTCATAGTAAAGCCTGATGGGAATCAGCTGTTTTCAAATTGATTTTCCTCTCTGTAAATAGCTCTTATCATTCATTTCATTAAAAGGCTTCTTCCAATTAAAGTTCATTATTTAAAAAAAATTCAGCTCCAAACTTTAAACATTAGGTAGGAAAATGCTCTGAAAATGAACTAGCTTTCTGTGTCACAAAAGAAAATGAATTCTTCAAACTGTGACTGGCTTTAGAGATTCCCATCTGGAAATCTGACCAATGCTGTCTGTGTATCAATCTGTGAATGTAGGATGAATGTATCATTCAGGAATGGAAGCTGTCATTCTAATCAGTTTTATGAAAAAAGATCACAATAAGCAAGATGATATCTTTTATGATGACCCCTGCACTCACAACGTCTTCAGCTGACAATTACTCACCTGTCACTCTCAAAACCCTTTTTATTAAAATATATATATATATATATATATATATATATACCAGCCCATTAGTTATTTTAGGCTGAGAGTCTATGTGTTCAGCAGAAATCCATCAATATCAACAGCAGCAAAAACCATACCATAAACTGGCTCTGTGTGTCCTTCTAGATAAAGAAGAGCTTCTTAGGGGCTGAAATAGTGTCTCTTTCAAGGAAGAGTATTGTTTTTAACCAATCTGTCTTTATCCATTTTACCAGAGAAGTCATTATTCATGAAGTCGGTGGGGCGGGGGTAGTGAAAGGTTGCAAACCATTATGAAGAAACGTTCACTGACTGACCAGTTCCCTGGAGACCTGGTAAATACAGAATGAGTCTGGGAAAAGAGTGAAGGTGTGAATGGTCATCAAATTAACGGCCAGTTGGGAAGCTCCTGAATCCCAGATGGGAAGAGGGTGTGTTAATTGGGTTCCAATCAGGACACAGAAAGCACATGGTAACTCAAACAGGGAGGATTTAATATAAAGCATGATTAAACTGTGAGGGAGTAACTATAAAGATCTAAAGATAACTCCAAAGGGGACCACCTGGCTAAGGAAGAGTATCAAAGGAAGGACAAATTCAGGAGGGTGCCCTTCCCCAAGCTGAGGTTCAGATCTTATTGGAGAAGGTATAGTTGAAGCTTATTGGGAAAAGAAAAAAAGAAAGGTATCCAGGGGGCAGGTGAATTGGGCAGGTGTACAGAGAGAGTCTGGACACCACCGTGAGCATAAACCTGGGTTGCTTGGCATCCCTCACTAGGAGGGCCATGGGAAGGTCACAGGCCCTGGCAGAACTGCAGTCATTGAGAAATTGTAGACGTGCAGCTGGGGCAGGGTACCACCGGGTGTCCCTGCACACAAGCCCCACTAACAGACCGGACGGTAAGAACAAGAAAAGCAAACAACGGAAACCAGGAGCAGGAAGAGAAGCCTCCTTCCTCCCGCAGTGCCTTTGCAGTGCCCTCTACTGGCAAGGCTCATGTCACACGCCTGGTGAAGGAGGGAAGCTTACGGCGTCCAATCCATTCTGGCAGAGCAGGTGTTGAAGGGTGAATTTGGAGCAGAGAAGCAATGCGTGAGAACTAGCTCATTTGTAATGATACAGAACATCTCCGAAAGCTGTGAGAAGGTAGGAAGGGGGAGGGGACAGCAGCCCCACATGCCTCATAGGCCAAAGGAATTGGCCTCAGGGCTATTGTGTAAATGCTGAGCTTGGTAGAGCCTGGTCTGTATGGATGATGAGATACACGATACTGATGGTCTACACGGGCCAAATCGTGCAGCCAATTTATACATTGAAGGAATTACTCAAGAAAAGAGTTAATTGTGTTCCTGATAGCATAACGTGAGGTCCCGCCCGTGTGCTGCCTTGGCCAAAAAAATATCAATCAGATCAGCCAAGTCAGGGAAGAAGTCTGTTGGTTGCTACGGGTCAGATCAACAATGGGCTGATCTTTCAGTTTTCAGAGAGCCGATGGAGAATTGATCCGACAGCTCACCTTCACAACACTTAAATAGACCCTTGCGTCTGGGGAGGGCTGTGAGGGAAGAGGAGGGGGGAGCAGAGATGGCTCTGACAAATGGCACTAAAACAGTCTGAGCATCAAAAATAGTAGCTTATAATGCCCCCTCCCTGCCTTCCTATTACCATGGCAACATGAGGCCACTCCACAGGTTGCCCATTTGTAGACTCGCCTTGACATTTGCCTCAACCCAGTTGCAACCTGGATGGCAATGCCAGGGACGGGGGGAGTGGCCAGGGTGGGGGTCCGACGTGGGTGCTCACGTTTCTGATTGCGGAGCCCTTCACATTTCGGAGTGTGGATTTCGGCTCCGGGTCTCCAGAGGCTCTTTCTGTTCCCAGGGGCACTCAGAGCTGCGTGTTACTGCGCTGTCAAGATGTGCTCCAAATTGGAAATGCGTTTTTTTAAATTAAAATAAAGGAGAAAAGCACCACGAGGGATAATAATGAGAACAGCACATGGGAACACGCAGTTGTTCAGACAGCAGCGGGACGGCCTTTGGTGGAGAACAGAGTAACAGCTGAACACATCTTTCATTGATCCTAACAGGCTGCAACTAATTTGTTAAAAAAACATTACATCTCGTGGGTGTGGGTCTTTTCAGTTTTACAGACAGAAAAAAATTCATACCAAAATTTCAAAAAATATAGATGCTCGGTCTCAGTGACTTAGTTTGGGTCTATAAGCTATAAACTGATGGGTATAAAGCTATAAAATGTGGTAATTATTTGTTTAGTATAATCAGCTTAGGTAAATCATTTTTTTCTTTTAAAAATTTTTTAATGTTTATTTTTGAGAGGGAGAGTGCGTGTGTGCGCGCGAGTACGCAAGTGGGGGAGGGACAGAGAGAGAGAGAGGGAGACACAGAATCCGAAGCAGGCTCTAGGCTCTGAGCTGGCAGCACAGATCCCGACGCGGGGCTCGAATCCATGAGACGTGAGCTCATGACCTGAACCAAAGTTGGACACTTAACCGACTGAGCCACCCAGGTGCCCCAGGTAAATCATTTTAAAGTACCAAATTGTGTGTGTGTGTATGTGTGTACTATACATATATACGTGTATATATATCTGCACATCTGTATTTGTATCTATAATATATGCACTGTTTAGACTTTCCAAATAATCCCCCAAATCACAAAGTAAATGTAATCTCAGTGAATGAAAACATTGAAGTTTGGTTTTACCAGAGGTTATTCACAAGGAACAGTTAAAAATGGTTAAAGAAGTCCACTATTCAACCATTAATAGTTACCAGCAGAAGGAAGGAAGTTTGGAGGGTTTTTTTGGTATGTGTGTGAGACATTCTAGAAAATGACTTTCGTGGTGACATTCTGTTGAATTGCAGACTGAACTGATTGATAACAGGACTTAGTAGGAACATGGAGGTTTTTCCTAAGGGAATTTTATTTAGAAGATAATTATGTTTGGAAGCCTTTTCTGTTTTCAGATTTCACTAAGCCCCGTGGGGTCTCTCAGAATTACTTGTCTGGAATCATCAATGAAGAAGACTAAATGGTAGTTCCATGACAGGCCTGTGTATTTTTCTCTCAAGACGAGTGGTTCACCCATGCGTGAGCTGTGCTGTTGAACCATGGGGCATGCGGGGGTTGTGGAAGCCCGGCTGGAGAGAGGTGCGAAGAGTCTCGTGGAATGTGCTGGAATTGTCACTGTCCTCCCATGGGCCACACCACGTTCCTGCCTCATAACAACCCCGTGACACAATGAAAGGCAAAGATTGTTTTCATTTTGTGGATGAGGAAAACCCAAAAAAGTCAAAGGATTTTGAAGCCCGAGGCCACACAGCGGATATATGACATATGACACAGGCTGAGATTGGTAGGCCCATGTTTTAACTGCAAATGCTGCCTCCTTTCCACATCACCACACTCACCCGGAAACCCCGAGTTCCTTCTCAAGTTGTAAATTGTTTTTAAATCTGTGAGTTAATGCATGGGGATTCATGGTAAAAGGGTGGTGTGCTTCCTCTTATGAGGATGAATGTCTCCCTTTATTGCTAAATAATAATAAGAAACTCCAGATGTTTTCATTAAAAAGTATTTAGTAAAAATGCCTGAAGAGTTCTTTATAAGTCAGAGTTAAATGAAAGAGATTAAATATCAATAAAGAGGGCATTTGATCAGGTCTCACAGACAGATGAAGTTTGGTTATATTTCTAAGGACGTGCTACACAAATGACAGAGACCTTAACTTGCTCTAGTAAGCATGCAATGTCAACCTTTAGCTAGAAGTGTGCCTGGAAAATAAAGTTGCCATGTCCTGTACATGACGTGTAGTTTGCTTGGGCCCCCGTGGGACGGAGAGGGGATGGAGAAATAGAAAACCATTTGTTAATTCTTCTTAGCTTTTTCCTTGCAAAGAAACAAGTGCCAATGGCTTTAGGAGTGGTGGTAGGGAACACCAGCCTGGGTATAAATAAAAAATGTGGTTTGGGATTCTAAATGGAAATGACCCTCCACCTTACTAGCTACTGATTGGCTTTTCGGCAACCTGGATAAAAGTGATTTGAGGGGCGCCTGGGTGGCTCAGTCAGTTGAGCCTCCCACTTTGATTCAGGTCATGATCTTGTGGTTCATGGGTTCGAGACCTGCATCGGGTGTGTGGAGTCTGCTTGGCATTCTTTCTCTTTCTCTCTGCCTCTTCCCCACCTGTGTTCACTCTCTCTCTCTCTCTCTCTCTCTCTCTCTCTCTCAAAATAAGTAAATAAAAGAATTTTTTAAAAAAGTGACTTGAAATGGACTGTCATACTGGGTGAGCAGAACACTCAAAGCCTTGGCCCCACAGCCAACCAATAACTGCACAGAACGAAGTATAAGTTCTTAATGTCTCCTGTACACCAGCCTGTGCAAGTCTTGCTCCGTGGGAGAACCCATTTAAGATTCCAGAACAGTGCTACGAGGAAGTTAATATTATTTTCTCCATTCCATAGAGGGGATGGTTGAGGCTTAGAACTGGCTTATGATTTCATTTACTGAAGGAGCTGGCTTATGACTTTGTCCCCCTCCTCCCCTTCCTCTCGCTCCATCCCCCACCTCCCCCCTTCCCCTCCTTCCCTCCATCCCCTTCCCCCCACTCCCATTCTCTCTCCCCTCCCCTCCTCCTCCTGCTTCACCATTGTCATCGTTTGAATTGCCAGCTTTTCTCTGTTCCCTTAAAGACCTGTTGCTCTCTGATCCCATACTGTTATATTCAGGATAAAAGCCTAGATCGAAAGGTGCTTCTGTTGTGGGGTCAACTCTGAGCCTTCTTTCTTGATGACTTCAGATAGGATAAGGGTTTGGGAACCGAGGGTGGTTGTGAAGAGAGATTGGTAAAGGGATGTAGCTGTAGGTGAGGCATCGGCATCGGGACTCCAACGCCAGGTGGAAATAGCAGGTCAGGAGCAGGCAGTGAGGAAGACTTGAGATGCTCTCAGGAGCCGGGGGTCTCCCATGGGGGTCGGGCAATGCTGAGCCAACTGGTTCAAAGGAGCAGAAAAGAGGTGGAGCAGATAAATTCTACGAAGTCTCAAAAGGGAGGGGATGAGCCAGATTCAGAGTTCCTATAGCTTCAGCTGAGGACAAAAGGCAGCTGGCATGGGTGCTCCAACAGCCAAGTGCACGGTATTTAAAGTGACTTCCTTATTACAATCCTGCCCGGCTTTTGTGAGATCCCATTGCTTTTCATTTTTTGACATTGTCATATTCCTCCTAAAAGTATGCCGTGATTTTTTTTAAAGTTGAAGTGATTTAAGCTTGTTTTGAGATGGCTTCTAAGAATTTCAATACACCTTACTAGCCACCTAGAGACGGGCTTCAGGTGGACTTAAAGCGATTGTCTGCTATCAGTGTTTTGTTCTTGGTGACCTTGGCAGAACTTAGGAAGAATATCAACATCTGAAACTGTCGCACTGCTCTGTGTGAGGCAAGTTGAAGCATTAAACGCAACACATGCACCTACCACCCCAAAACTCCTTGGAGACCCCTGGGGCACTTCCTAGGAACCCCTAGAACCCTGGAAAGCAAAGTTTGAGAACTAGTTCCTTGAAGAAAGAACATCTATTTGTTGGTAGCCTCTAGAAATATGTCTGAAAAATTGTCTGTTACCTCGCCCTTTAAAGTTGTAATAAACTGTTTTACATTTCATATGCCCAAAGGTATAATACAGCATAGTTATGGATAAACTGTCTTTGCATAAATTTTTAACTATTAAAGCAATTAATGATTAATGGCTAGATTAGGGAAGATGTTCAGTCTCTTCTGGAACTTTGAGCCCATCAGCCTTTACTGAAAACAGTAGATCAAAAGGACATTCAGGAAGATATCTTGTTGAGGGTAGAAGACTGTTAGAAAAAAGGAATTCTAGGGGCGCCTGGGCGGCTCAGTCGGTTAAGCGTCCAACTTCGGCTCAGGTCGTGATCTGACGGTTCATGAGTTCGAGCCCCACGTTGGGTTCTGTGCTGACAGCTCAGAGCCTGGAGCCTGGTTCAGATTCTGTGTCTCCCTCTCTCTCTGTCCCTCCCCTACTTGTGCTCTGTTTCTCTCTCTCTCTCAAAAATAAATTAATATTTAAAAAAATTTTTAAAAAGAAAAGGAATTCTGGTGCCAATGATTTTATTGTCAGTTAGATATGTGACATTAACAGAGTCCAACTGAAATGAAAAAAGGAGAGATTAAAAAATATTTACACTTAGGGGCTCCTGGGTGCCTCAGTTGCTTAAGTGTCTGACTCTTGGTTTTGGCTCAGGTTGTGATCTCACGGTTTGTGAGTTCGAACCCCACATTGGGCTCCATGCTGACAGCACAGAGCCTGCTTGGGATTCTCTCTTTCCCTCTCTCTCTGCCCCTCCCCCACTCATGCTCGTGCTCTCTCTCTCAGATAAAATATTTACACTTAATATCAGGGTGAATATAAGAGTATCTTAGAGATAACTGTTTTTGAACTTCTACATATTAGCCATACTAGCCTTGAATAACAAGGGTTTTAAAAATCTTGAGCAGGATTTGACTGGGCTTAGTCAGTGTATAATCTTGGTGTGTGTAGTTAGTAACTTTTACATAATCTGTATGTGTCTACAGAAGATGTGTCAGTCTAGGAGTTATTTAACTTAGTGACCAATTCACTTAGAAAAAATCAAAATGTTCCAAAATGCCTGTGTATTTCTGAAATTGATAATCCACAGATTGGCCATAAATACAAATGTTAACATACTTCCCTGAATTGTAGACAACTTGTAGGTCTTTAGGGAATATTTGGGAAAACTCTATTTGACTCTTAATCATTTAACTGGAAAATGGTGCTGGTTCACTTTTAAATTGCCTTCTTTACTCTCTTGTTAACCCCACCGCATCAGTAGTATGGGTAATATGTTCACACCCATCGCTGTAGCTGCATTCAGAGTGATTTATCTTCTTCTAAATCTCTACTTTCTCTCCCATATTGTGACCGAGGGAATAATATAGTTTTAAGGTGCTATTAATGCTAGCCAATGACCTTATCACATATATTGTTGCATACGGCAACATCTGAAAATCTCTAATCAAATCACACACACAAAAAGTTTTTCTTATTAGGATGCCAGAGATTGTTTTTCTCTCTGCGTAACTTATAAATTCGTGGAGCATCAGCTCCTCCATAGCTATAAAAGGAGGGTTAATAACATCTACCTTCTACAGTTATTATGAGGATAAATGAAATAAGGTAGGGGAAAGAACCATAAACCCCGAGTACAATCAAAATGAATTGTGGAAATGGAAAAGCACAAGTGCAGGAGACAAATGAGGTTATAGCCACACAAAAAAGCCCCGCCGAATTCTGCTGTCACCGAGTTCCCCTTTGATGGCTCAGGCACACATGCCCTAATGAGAATGTGTGTGAGATTGCCATGGTTTCCAGGTTTTCAAGGCAGCCTTTCTGTCTTCCGCAGCTCCGATGAGCAGCCTGGAGAAGTAAGACAAATACCTGAAGACGAAAACACAGTTCTAGGCAAAGCACCTGAAGTTTTACAAGCTTGGTACGACAACCGTATTCGGTTCTGACACAAATAGAACGCGCCACGATCTAATTTCTTGTAATGCTTCCCTAAGGAAATACAATAAGTCATCTCATGAGATTTTTTAGAAGTTGTCTGTCAGCCTTGCTGTCTCTGCCTCTCCTTTTGTCTGGCAAAAACAAGGCCGAGAAGCAAAAAATTGTTCTTGACTCAATGCCAAGAATTCTGGCTCTTAATGTGAAAGGTGTTTTCAAGTGACCCTGGGAGAATAGATTGGGCTTTGGGGAAGAGGAGGGTACGGGAATGGCAGGAAGTAGAAACAGAATGAACCGAGTGTAATATTATAGATGAACTGAATATCAAGGATTTTAATAATCCAAATTGTCACTTGGGTGAGTACGGTGATTTTCCAAACGAGATCAGAAGAGAAGGTTGACCAGTCACCGTCTAGCCACTGTTGCTACTTCTGAGCTTATCTTCCTTCCAGGAGAGCTTTCTCCTGATCTTTCTACCTGGCCAACTCCTACTCATGCTTCAAGACCCAATTCCAGTTTTATCTGCTAGGGCCACATGAGTGCAGCAAGATCTCTTGCTTCTTGGGGGTACCTGTCATACCTATCTTAGTCATGTGTGACCTTTCATTGTCATTTTACTTGTCACACGCACATCTCAGTTAGGCACCAGTTTCTTGAGTACTGGGAGAGAACATAGTCTTTCAAGAGTGTGTGCATAGGAAATAGCTTTTAAATTAAAATGGGTTGAGTTGACATGAAAATTTCAAAGGTGGCTGGATAACATCTTCCCAGTACGTAAACATAAAACTCCAGAGTTCTACCACTGGGGATGCCGGAATATGATTTAAATGCCTGACTTGGTCATGGGGACACAGGCCTCCCCAAAAGGAGGCTCCTGTTAAGTATCAGAAGGTCAAAGACAGAGAGGATTAATTTCCTTTGGTTTCAGAAAAGGAACTGAGAGGGGCTCCTGGGTGGCTCAGTCGGTTGGGTGGCCGATTTCAGCTCAGGTCATGATCTCACGGTTCGTGGGTTCGAGCCCCGCGTCAGGCTCTGTGCTGACAGCTCAGAGCCTGGAGCCTGTTTCAGGTTCTGTGTCTCCCTTTCTCTCTCACCTTCCCCTTCTCACGCTGTCTCCCTCCCTCAGAAATAAATAAAAAACATTTAAAAATTTTTAAAAAAGAAGGAACTGAGAAACCAGTCTGCTTTGCTCACATGTTAAAGAACTGCGTTTCTAACTTCTATGTGCAGATCGACTTCTACCCTGGATTTGGGTGTAAGTCAGACCTAGAGATATCTGAAACAAACTATGTAATTATTCCTACACTGGTTCGTAAGGAAAGAAGAATCTAGGGGCTACACATGATGCCCAAATCTGTTTTCCATGGGAAAGTTTTGGAGAGCATTGTGTTTATCAAACCGCTCTGGAAGAGCTTGTACATTTGTGGAAGCCCAGCAGAATTGTGGAAGAACTTTCAGTGGAGATGAACCTGGCTGTGAGGGGCCTTGAAATCAAAAACCTCAATTCGAACCCCTGGCTTTTCAGCGCAAAGTTGAGATTACCCCCCTCTCCCTCTGATTTGTTCTCTGGTTCCTTCCTACATTTACTCTGTTTTCTAGAGACTGCCCAGCTCCTATTTTAACCCAATTTACATGCATTTTGGGGTAACTGTGACAATTCATTCAGTTCTCCAATCTAGGAGCATCAGTTGATTTTTTAAGTCATGTCTTTCATGTGTGATTTGGGAAACTTCTTCTTTACAAGATCTTTCTTCAATTATCCCAGAATCTGAGAGTTGGAAGGGATTGGTTTTATAACCAATCATGCTTGACTCATGCGGCTCTCTGACTGGCAGGAATCCTGTGAGCCTTGAGCCCATGGAAAAAACCACAGCAATTATATTTAGAATTACAAATCCCCCCAAACCCAGAAAAGTGTCTAGGAGACACACAACATTCCACAGGCATGTAAGAATGAGGGTCCTGGAAGAGACTGAAATCCTTGAAGGATTATTTTGTTTTTAAACATGGCTTTTTTCCTAGCTCGTTCCTAAAATCTGATGTCGTAATTTATTCTGAAAATGTTCCAGGAATGAAAAACTCACCTCCTCCTCTAACCTTGTTTTAATCTTGACAGCCCTTGAAATCAGAAAATTATGTGAAGCCTAAACCCTTACTGCAGCCTCTGCCTGACCTCCCTTGTTTTATTTCCAGTAGAGCCTGAACTATGAATTACCCATGCATCAGAGGCAGCGCATTTGGAGGCAGCTCTGGGGGCTTAAACATTCTGGCACCATTTTGCTTGACCCTTTCTCTCGGAACGATGATGACTTTTTACTAGTATCTCCTGAGCTGCGCTACACAGGCCACCTGCTCTGGTCTGTTTTGTTCCCTGAAACATTTCAATCTCTCGTGTTCCTCTCTCTGTGTTTTCTTCATGCTGTGTCCCCACCTGGCACACCCCGCTTCTCCGTCTCACCACTGGGGTATAAACGCCAGGAAATTCTAAGCACTGGATTTCGACTCTTTTGCTCACAGCTGTATCATTAAATGGTTGCAACTGTATCACCCACGCTGCAAGCCTAGAACAGTGTGGGGCCCTCCACACCTATTGCTGAAGTGACATTTAAAAACTGACATTTAAGTTCCATGCGAACATCAAGACCCTTCTCTGGAGAAAGAGAAGAGTGTAACCCTTCATCCGACGCAATGAAAAGCACGTCTCTAACATATCCGGTATTGTGATTCTGTATTTGCACTTACGGGTATATTTAGTCGTTCTCTCTTTCAAATTGCAGGCCTCCTTTATGTGATGAATCAGCTTCCTGTTACTGTTGGTGAGTGAAAATATTGGTCTCAGTAACACATGAAGGTAATGTTGTCCAATTCCAGACCCAGGTCACAAAGAGATAATAGATACTTGGCATTTCTTGGAAGGCTTGGCATATTTATTTAATGAGCGCTCATACAGTACTTACTGTGGGCCAGGCATCCTTCTAAGGGCTTTATAAATCTTAGCTCATTTAATTCTTGCATCCTGTGTATCAGATACAATTACTATCGCTGTCTTCCAAGTAAAAATACTGAGGCACAGAGAGATTAAGTGACTTGCCCCAAATCACAGAGCTAGAAGAGCCAGGATTCAAAGTTCAGCAGAGTGGCTTTCAAGCCTGGGCTTTAATTACTATCCCACACTGCCTTCTTGGTGTATTGCTAGAATCCAGGTCCTACATTCCTACCTCTGCGGGGTGGGAGCGCCTTCTGTGTTCTGGAATGCTACCTTCTCTCCGTGCAAACACTGGTATTAAGATTCAAAACCTCAAAGTTGCCTTTTTTCTTTCTCAACCCACATTCAGCAGTTTCCAGACTGGCTTTCGCCTACTCCTTTCTGTTCTTTATGAACCGGTTGCTCTTCCCTGCTGGGCGACTGTGAGGCAGCAAATTATAGCTTCATCTCCCCTCCTTCTCTACCTCCATGTTCCAGACCCAGTGCAGTGCTCTGGACATCGTAGGTGTTTAGGGGGTATTTTTTAAATAAACACATGTGTTCAAAGGGTTGCTCCTTTCTTTTTAAAAGCAAATGGCTCGTAAGAGTTAAAAAACACGGAAGTTCACCTGTCACTTCTGGGATGGAGTCTAAAGAAGTAAATAAATGACCCACTCCAGCTGTGAAACACGCCTGGCACGCAGAGACTCAAAGCTGGAGACTAAGCCATCTTTAACATATGAGGGAGGCCACTGTTCAGGGACACAGTGGCCAGTGGATAAAAGATCGTATCTAAGGAGAGGGATAGACTGTAACATACAAAGAGCATTTCCTCTGTGGTGGCTTTAATAACATGGTAAACCTCCATGGCATTTGTTGAGAATTTGCATTTGAGAATGTCTGTGGTAGATTAAAGATGGCTCCAAATCCTTGCCTACTCTCATCCAGCGGTGGGGTCTAATTCCCCTCCTCTTGAGGCCAGGCTGGACTTTAGTAGCATGGTTGACTGGTCAAATACAGGGGAGGGGATGCCACATAACTTCCCTGCCTAGGTCAGCAGGAGCCTTTTGGCTTCCACATTGGTCTCTGGAAACTCTGGCCTTTGGAGCCCAGCCGCCATGCTGAGAGGAAGCCTAAGCAGCCCGTGGAGAGGCCAACACGGAGAGGAGCGCAGGTCCACGGCCAGCACCGGCCCTTCCAGTCATGTGAATAAGTAAGTCATCCCGGAGCTGACCCTGGCAGAGACGCCCTGTCTTGGAAGGGCCTTCCCAAACTCCTGACTGAAAACCATTGTGAGCAGAATGAAATAGGTGTTGAAGCCTCAAGCTTAAAACACAACCAAGGAAAATGGCACCAATGTCATAAGGATCACAGTGAGAAACAAACACAGCCCATCAAAGAGCTTTGCACTTCCTGTGTTATTTCCCCCCAAGCATGCCCACTAGCACTACATATTTAACATGTCCTCACCGCTACAGTCATGTGGAACTTTGGAAAGAAATGGTTCATTTTATAGGTCATAGTTCAAATCTGAGTCAAAGGAAGGCAGAAAACCAAAAAACAAAACAAAACAAAACAAAACAAAAAACCTCCAAAAAAGCAATTAAAAAAACAAAAAAATAAAAAAAAAACCCAAAAAACAAACCCATGGCTCTTTTCCTAGTTTCAAATTGTGAGGAGATTAAAATGTGACAGTTTGCACTTAAGAAAGTCAACACACAATCCCACAATTGCGTTAAACCCAGATTTATGACATTAAGAGAAATCTGGGCCTTTAGATCAATTATTTCAGAGGAATGTCATGCAGCCAATGTAGGGTGACTCCATGATCTAAGAGGCAGAACAAGACTCTCTTTCCACTTCTAAGCCTCAAAGTCTATGATTAAGAGTAGATTCATTTGTCTTTGTAAGATCCTCTTTAAAAATGCAAATGTTCTGGGAGAGTTAACACAGTAACAGTTACTATAGCTTTCAGTCATTCACATGTTAGACCGAGTGAGCAAAATTCTAGTTCACTGTGTAAGCATAGGAGGGAAAGGAGGTGACTCCTGTGGAGCAGCAAGAGGCCACAGGGAGGCAGAGGAGAAAGCAAGGTGTTCAAAAAGCGAAGTAGGAAGTGTCTGAGATTCTCCTACTTTACTGGCTTCTTTAGACTGATCAAGTCTCTGGACTTAGAGGTATCGGCTCAGAAAGGGTTAAACCAAGAGGACTGGGTTATTTCCTCCAATTATTACCTCTGTGGGGTCTCATCACATTCTTCCTCCTCCCAATTTCACCTCCTTTCTGGCCCCTTTCAAGTGGGAAGATCCCGCTAATACTCTTTGAAATTGGATTTTCTTGACCTCTTGGTGACTGTTATTATCAGTTAAACAGAACATTCCTGTCTTCGCTCTCCCCACACGGCCACAAATGCTCCCGGCCTTATAGCTTGTCCGTTCATTAGCAGGATATTCACAGCATAGTCAGAAACCCTAAAAGAGATCGTTAAACAGATTTTTCCCTTGGGGCTTGCAAAGATGTCTTCACACCGACTAGCAAACCTCCATCACTTCCCAAATCCTCTGGGGACACAGTGGGAAAAGTATTTCTACATCGTGTAAGTTTTAGGGACAATTCTCTTGATCTCTCTCTATGTAAGATATACAAATACTCATTCTTGTTAGTATTGCCCGTACCCTACATGTCATCGTCATTCCATGGATCAGTGGAATTTTATTTGGCTTTCGCGTCTCTTTGTCCATCTACCAGTACTTTCAACGTGCTGTCTCAGTCCCATTCGGAACAAAGAGTTTAAGTGCAAAAGATATCGGCTGTCTATAACCAAGAGAGAGCTGTTGGTTCATTAGGGGAGAAGGGGCTAGTGTTTATTGGCAACTTTCAGATGAAGACTATACTGGGAAGGCCAATAAAACAAAACCAAGTTGATTCCTGTCCAGGAAGAAGCCTAGACAAAGACATAGCTGGAAAGAGGGTCAGTCTTCCGGAAGGCAGTGGAGGGAAGAGGATGCTGGGACTCCAATACGACCTTGGATTATCTCTGAGAGCCTCTTTCCACGTTTGTTTTTAACTGGATCCATCCTTTATTTTATGCCCGGCATCCCAGCCCTCACCCCTCACTTTGCCCAAAGTCCATGTCTGGTTCTGAGGGCTACATTTCTATATTTGACACGATAGTGACTGTGGGGCATGGACAAGAGAAATGAAATATTTACATATGAATGTAGTTAGGAAATTCTTTAAAATTTTTTATTTTATTCTTCGTGCACTTGGAAACTCAATATGGTCCATTCCAGATGTGTGTGGCCACAGTCTCCTCTGTCACCTAGAGCACGGTAGTTCCCACCATCCATCTGGCCCGCAGCAAAGTCCGACTTGCTCTGAGGTTTACTTCCTGCAAGTTTCCTTCCTCTGTGGCATCCACATGATGCAGTGTAATTTTTACCCATTTCTCAACAGACTCTGATCCTGATCTTGTTTGATGGAGGGGAGATTTTTTTTTAAAAAAATGACTCTCATCTCCCTGGTGAATGGGACTATGTCTGGCATATGCTAGATCTTCAACAACCACTTGTTGCCTGAGTGGTCCGTGATGGCATGAACTGACAAATAAGTGGCATTCTCTTCAAGGCAAAGCTTGTGTTACACTTCCTGTGTCCCTGGCAGTCCGAGAGGTCTTCGAACAGAGTTTAAACTCGGTGGATATTCTTAATGACGGTTTTTGGAATGAGTGCTTAGGGGACGAGTTGTTTCTTTATTTGTTGTGTCCAACTTACTCCCCCAAAGGATTTAAAGTAGCTGAACATTAGGATTACACTTTCTTCCTCAAGTATCTTACAGCTTGCAGGACGGCCCTTTTGAACTCTGAAGAAGCCAGCTGGTGTGACTGCCACTTTTATGAGCGAGCCAGAAACCATTAGTTTTCAGCGATGCACTCTTGGGTGTGGTGTTTGCATGATTTAGCCCACACATGTTCCCCATGCTGAGTGGGGCAACCCATTTACGTGGGAGGGAACACACAGTTAAGTGATGGTTTTTCATATCCTGTCACAACTTCATGCTTAGTAGGATACTCAGTAGAAAATAATAAATGTGCCCTAAAAGTCACTCATCAGTTTAAGACCCACTTCTGGCAGCATTTGAACTTTTTTTTTTTTTTAAAAAGATCCCATGCACCCGTAAAAGCAGAGGGTCTGCTTTTAAGCTCTGTGTGCAGTGAATGCCTGTAATCACTCTCAAATTTATGGGATTATAAGGCCAGGTCTTTGCACGTCCTGCAAGTTGAAGTCCAACTTAAATCAAAACGGTTTGCTGATTTAAATCACAAGAGCTCTGACTAATAAACTCACAGCTTCCTCTTTTTACATGGGCTAAAATGCTCCTTTTCTCATGGATGCCCTTCTCTCACCCTCGTTTTTCTCCTCACCTCAACATGATCATCAACATATCAAATAGCGGAGGTGGAAACTTCATGAGAGTTGTTATATTTTACTTTAAATATCACCCACCCAGGGCATCCAGGGAGCCCCAGCAGATGTGTTTTCCCTTGCTGATGGCCAGTCTCTGCAGAGCCATTGTTCCTGAGGGAACATTTTCACCCCTGTGAGTTTAGTGTGTGAAAAGTAGCTCTTTCCGTTAAGTTCTCTTAATGACAGAAAAAGAAGCCATAGGGCGTCTGGGTGGCTCAGTCGGGTAAGCATCTGACTTCAGCTCAGGTCAGATCTCACGGTTCATGGGTTCGAGCCCCGCGTCCGGCTCTGAGCTGGCTTTCAGCACTGAGCTGGCTCTGTGCTAACAGCCAGCTCAGAGCCTGGAGCCAGTTCTGATTCTGTGTCTCCCTCTCCCTCTGACCTCCCCTGCTCACGCTGTCACTCCCTCTCTCAGAAATAAATAAAACATTAAAAAAGATTAAAAATTCCAGCTGAACATGCCTTTAAAAGAAAGAAGCCATCTTGCTTTGTGTTTCATTTTTTATTTATTTTATTTTATTTTTTAAAAATAGTTTATTGTCAAGTTGGTTTCCATATAACACCCAGTGCTCATCCCCACAAGTGCCCTCCTCCATGCCCATCAACCCCTTCCCCTCCACCCCACCCCCATCAGCCCTCAGTTTGTTCTCGCATTCAAGAGTCTTTAAACTGTCTGCCCCATGTGCTTGGGCCACGTCTGCATGATGGTCTTTAGAGGCAAACAATGGGGCTCTGTGGTGTTTGGTGCTTATGTAGAAAGTAATGTTTTCATTTTCTCTCCCAATAGAATGGGTCCAGGCAACCCCGTGCACCATTATAAGTGGATTCAAATGAGATGTGTCAGCCTCCCCATCTCGTCTCCTGTTTTGAGCCATCACATCTCCTCACCCACCCAGGGTTCTCCCAACCATCTCTTGTTCCTTCCCAAGGAAAAAGATGTTGAAGTTCCTAACCCCTAGGACCTCCGAATATAACCTTATTTGGATACAGGATCTTTAGAGAGGTAATCAAGTTAAAATGAGATCAACCGGGTGGGTCATAATCCAGTGAGACTGATGTCCTTACCAGAAGGAGATATTCAAACATAGACACAGACACCCACCGAGGGAAGACGACGTGCAAACACACAGGGAGAAGACCAGCATGTGACTAGAGCTGTGCATCTACAAGCCAAGGAACGCCAAGGGTCGCCAGCAAATGCTAGAAGCTAGTAGAGACAAGTAAGGGTGCTCCCTTGGAGATGTCAGAGGGATCATGGCCCTGCTGACACCTTGAATTGGGACTTCCAGCCTCAGAACCCTGAGAGGAAAAACTCATGTTGTCTTAAGCTGTCCAGTGTGCAGTACCTTGTTATAGCGGCTCCTAGAAATCAATAACCTTCTCTTCCCCTCACTCGGAGTCCCCAGATTCCCAAAGTTACGCCCCACTGTGACCCTATAAG
Source organism: Crocuta crocuta (assembly GCF_008692635.1). NCBI lineage: Eukaryota > Metazoa > Chordata > Mammalia > Carnivora > Hyaenidae > Crocuta > Crocuta crocuta. The sequence goes on from NW_027530974.1 coordinate 14,038,327, forward strand.
GGGCAATCTTTCCCTCTTTGCCCTCCAGGCTCAATGCATGCTGGTCTTTCTTTCTTTCTTTTAATATTTACTTATTTATTTGGGGAGAGACAGTGTGACTGAGAGAGAGAGAGAGAGAGAGAGAGAGAGAGAGAGAGAGAATCCCAAGCAGGCTCTGCGATGCTGTCAGCACAGGGCCTAAGGCGGGGCTCGATCCCATGACCATGAGATCATGATCTGAACTGAAATCAGGAGTCAGACACTCAACCTACTGAGCCACCCAGGTGCTCCAAAGCTTGCTTAAGTCCCAGTTGCCAAAGGCCTTGTCCTCTTTGGGATGATGACATAATAATGAAGCAACTCTCTATAACAAATGCACAGTAAAGTGTGAATGCTGGCTCATGACAGATGAATGCGACCTTTTCCAGGTTGCATGTAGTGAATACCAGACGTTTCTTAGGAAGAGCAGCTTATACTGATGTTCCTCAAACTGAAGTCTGAGGTTTCTCTGAGCATTTTGTAATCTTGTGTTTTTACCTTCAAGGCAATCCGAAAACAATTTGATTACTTTTCTAGCTATAAAATCAAAACTTGTTTTGCTATAGTTGTTACAATGGAATGCAGTATTTATAGAAGACATTATTTTTATTTGTTATTTTTACTTTTTCCGGCTTTCCTGAGGTACAACTGATGAATAAAAGTTACACTTATTTGCAGTTCATGACGCGATGTTTTGATGTATACATACATTGGGAAATGGTTACCACCCTCAAGCTAAGGGACATAACCATCCCCTCACATAGATACCTAAAAAATTAGGTTTTGATGAAAAAGAATGAAATCTTATCATTTGCGACAACATGGATGGGACTAGAGGGTATTACGCTAAGCGAAATAAGTCAATCAGAGAAAGATAAATATCACATGATTTCACTCATATGCAGAACTTGAGAAACTCAACAGATGAACATAGGGGAAGGGAAGGAAAAATAAGATACAGAGAAGGAGGCGAACCATAAGGAGCTTAAAACAATTTTTTTAAAAAACATTTATTTGTTTTTGAGAGACAGAGGGCAACAGAGATTGAGCAGGGGAGGGGCAGAGAGGGAGGGAGACACAGAATCCGAAGCAGGCTCCAGGCTCTGAGCTGTCAGCATACAGCCTGATGCAGGGCTCAAACCCACAAACCATGAGATCATGACTGGAGCCAAAGTTGGACAGTTAACTGACTGAGCCACCCAGGCGCCACATAAGAGGCTCTTAAACCAAGAGAACAAACAAAGGGTTGTTGGAGGGAAGGTGGGCATGGGGACAGACGGGCTCGATGGGTGATGGGCCTTGAGGAGGACACGTGTTTGGATGAACACTGGGTGTCACATGTAAGAGGTGAATCCCTGGGTTCTACTCCTGAAGCTGAGACTACACTGTATGGAAACGAACTTGAATTTAAATTAAAAAAAAAGGGGGGGGGACCTGGGTGGCTCAGTCAGTTAAGCGTCTGACTTCAGCTCAGGTCATGATCTCATGGTTTGTGGATTCGAGCCCCGCGTCGGCTCTGTGCTGACAGCTCAGAGCCTTGAGCCCGTTTCAGATTCTGTGTCTCCGTCTCTCTTCTGACCCTCTCCTGCTCATGCTCTCTCTCTCTCAGAAATAAATAAAAACATTAAAAAAAAAAAAAGAATCCGTTTTTCTCAAAGCAGAGTTTCAAGCCACCTTTGGTTTTCCTTTAAAAAGGGGCCATTTATTTCTCCAAATACTGGCCTCCACGAGAGATCTAGTCAGAGGGGAGGCTGAGCGGACTGGCCTTCCTCTCACCCCTTGCGGGTTCTGACACCGAGTTGGAGCTCGCTTGATGCCGAGCCAAAGTTTCTAGCTCATTATCAGCTATTACACAGACATATGCATTCGCTTGAGGCTTTCAGAACCTAAAAAAGATTGCTCACCGGTCTCTCTGCCCACTTCACCCGCCTTTCTACATGACACTCTTTTCCCTTACCAGCCCTCATGGGGCAAATGGGCTGTGAGCTACTTTTAAAATCAATTATTCAGGGTCTTGGAGGATGCAAGACGGGGCAGAAGTTCCCCAGGGTACTTTGAAGTAAACCTCAAATTATAAATGAAGAGCTTTTTATAAATAGGCCGAAGGAGCGGGCGCACATACGTGAAGGGGCTGTATTCCAGCCCCCGCTTCACCTTTAGGACAATTACTTCCCCAGCAGAAGACTTGAGTTCACCTGCTGGAAAGCTCTTGGGAATCCTCGGGAGGTAAGTCCCCTGACTCTGAGTCTGCTGGAAAGGTTCCCTGAGGCACACTGCGGGTGTGGGTGTGTTGGGCAAGAACCCCTTTCTCCAGGCCTCGTTTCCTGCCTCTGAGCATCACGGGCCACGAATGAAGATGTGCACCCTCTGTTAGCAGGGAGGGAAGGATGCAGGTGGGCTGGGCAGCCTTGGGCTCACAGGAACCCTCTGAAGGCTTCCTTCCCATGGCCCATCCAGGGCAGAGACCTTCCGGAGGGGTCTGGAGCAAGGTTTGCATGAGCGGGTCACAATTTGACAGGGTGTGAACCCATGACCCCAGATGTTTGTGGAATAAAGTGATAAACAGCCTAAGGCTTACATTTTTGAAGAAGGCCAGGCGGTTCGTAGGTGTTAGGTCTTCAGAAGGGTTTTGCAGGAGCCAGAGGTCAGTTTTGCTTTCTCTTCTTCTCACCATAGAAACAGTGACGTGCGCAGGCCACCTTGGAAAGGCCCTCTTCCTGGACCTCTTGGGCCTCAGCTGAGGACTGATAATAAATTATGTCACCTTTTGCCAGGTCCTGGAAAATCTGTCTTAAACACACACACACACACACACAGTCGCCATAGTGTTTCATTAAAACATAATATTTACACATACTCTCATATACTTATTATGATGCGATTTTTTTCATCATGTGTATTAGGTTTTGATTAAACCCTAATCAGTGCACACAGAGTTTCAGGTAGGCGAGATGAGTAAGTTGTAAAGATCTGCTGTACAACACGGTACCTATAGTAATAATATAGTAGTAATAATAATAAGTACCTATAGTAAAAATAATATAGTAATATAGTATTACAGGGGCCCCGGGGGACTCAGTCAGTTGAGTGTCTGTCTTGGGCCCAGGTCATGATCTCATGGTTCGTGGGTTCGAGTCTCGCTTCGGGCCCTGTGCTAACAACTCAGAGCCTGGAGCCTGCTTTGGGTTCTCTGTGTTCCTCTCTCTCTCTGTCCCTCCCCTGCTTGTGCTTTGTCTCTCAAAAATAAACATTTTAAAAAATGCTGTAATATACACTCAAAAACTTGTTAAGAAGGTAGATCTCATGTTAAGTTTCTTACCACAATGACATAACATAACGTACCACAGCAAACATAACACAACAACATAGCATAACACAAAACATAACAATATAATGTAACATAATATAAAATAACAAGTATATTCAAAGAAAAGTTAGCTTTCTCTATTCCCAGTTTTTCAGGCTTTCCCTTCAGAAGCAACCAATATACCCTTCCAGATATGTTTTTATGTATCGACAGATGTACATACGTATCAGTGAACACAGATATGTAGTTTTTACATACATGGGAGAATACCGTGACCAATATTTGGGATCTTGCTTTATTCACTTAACAACACATCTAAGAGCTCTTTTCATCCATACACAGAATGATCCAACTCCTTTTTAAAATCTTTATACTATGGGCCCTGCAGTGAACATCTCGTACATACATCTCTTATCAGATGTGCGGATTTGTTGGCCAGGTATATTGCTAGTGGTGAAAGTGTTACATCAAAGGTTTTGTATTTTGACAGATACTGACAAATTGTCCTCTAAAGAGAGTATGCCAATTTATATTCTCTGCCTTTCTGCTCTCTTACCAGTGCTGTACATTTTCAACTTTCTGATCTTTGCAAACTATGTAAGTAAACAAATGCATCTCAAGAGATTATCTTGCTCACTTCAATTCACTATTCACCTTGAAGCTAGAGTGGTCTCTCTCAAATGGAAGTCTGATCTTGTAACTTAGCCGTATGGAACTCTTCCTTGACTTCTCACTGTCCTTGGGATAAAATTTCACTTCTGGCTCACAAGGCCTTTAATGTTTGGGCCTCTGCTCAGGTCTCCACTGTCATCCCCTGCCTCTTCCCACACTGCACTCCATGTTTCAGCCACGCTAGAATGCAATGGCTTCCTCAGACAGACCCTGCTCTCCCTCATCTCATCCAAGCCTCTACTCCACGCTCCTCCCTCCTGAGGACACTCTTCCCTTCCTGTCCCCTGCTCTGGCTTACTCCTATTCATCATTCTAGCTTATATGCGGCACCCACAGTGTTATAATGGGGAATCCCTTAGCTGCCTCCAGAGTCCCCTGAACTTCGCCTTTTAAATTATGTAACATTTGGTACACACAAAATAATATATGGAATTTTTATGTAAGTTATGAAGCATAATCATAAAAAACACACATCTATGCATCTACCAACTCACCTTAAGAACCAGATGGCTGCTAACATTGTAATGTGTACTGCTTTCCTGTCCAACACTGCTCTTACCACACTGCATCATCGTGGGCTCTATACTTGTATGTATTTTTCCCATTGTAGTCAGTCCTAGGTCACAGTTCTCTGTCTGACTTGTGCATAGTGATATCCTAAGACCAAGTGTAGGAGATGATAAATTGTGGTCACTTGATAACATTTGAAAAATGGGTTTTATTAATATCTAAAGAACTGGTGTTATTTATATACAATGGAATTTTATTCAGCCCTAAATAATGAGGAAACCCTACCATTTGTAAGAATGTGAATGAATCTTGAAGACATGCCAGGTGAAATAAATTAGACAGAGAAAAATAAGATCTCATATATATATAATCCAAAGAAACCTCTCAAATAACCCCCCCCCCCCAACACACACACACAAAACCAAACTCATAGAAAAAGAAATTAGACTTGTGGTTGACAGAAGAGGAGGGTTAGGGTGGAGGAGTACTGGAGAAAGGTGGTCAAAGAGTACAAGCTTCCAGTTATAAGACAAAGAAAGACTAGGGATATAATGTCCAACTTGATGACTAGTTAACACTACTGTCTGATATATAAGGAAGTTGTTAAGAGAATAAATCCTAAGAGTTCCCGTGACAAGGAAAATAATTTTCCTGTATCCGTATGAGGTGATGGATGTTAGCTGAACCTGTTTTGTAACTACTTCACAATATATGTGAAACAAACAATCATGCCGTAAATGCCTTAAACTTGAACAGTAATATATGTCAACTGTTTCTCATCAAGACTGGAAAAACAATATCTGGAAAGGGGAATATTAAAAGAAAAAAATAGGAAAAGAACCAGGCTCTTAGAGAACTGGCCAGTTATAAAAACCTACTATGAGTTCACTCTGTACTTTGGGTCATTTTTCCAAGGTTGGGGATCAGTTTGTAGAGCTTACAAACTGTAAGCTTTTTCTCTGGCTCCTTTTGTGAACAGGCTTGCAAGGACATATTTCTTTTCTTCCTGTCTATTTTTTTTTTTTCTGGTTACTATTGTTCATTTAAATTTTCAAATCATATGTCAACAAGGTAAAATAGTTCCCAACTTACCAATGATCTAGGTTAATGTTGTAATTCCATAGTGATTGATCTTACTCTTCCACGGTAATACGCAGATTCAGTTACCGTCCACAGCTAAAAATGTCATTCTTGATACTGATTTTACAAAATTACATGCTACCAAGTATGTGAATTAAATAAGGAAACAGATCACTCATGAAATTTAGATCAAGATAATAATAGCAACTCAATTTAATTAGGGCCGACCATGTGCCAGGCACAGCGTAGATTTCATTGCTGATCTTCACCATAATCCTGCAAAGGTAGGAATGGTTGTTTTTTCATTTGCGGATGAAGACTAGCATTTCAAAGATGCTGAGCTGGAATTTGGGTCTAAGTCTTTGACTTCCCAGATCCAGCATCAACCTCTTTCCCCCATGTCACATCACATCTCAGACAACAGTATAGCTAAAATAACACAAAACCATTTTAAAGTATTTTCTTTATTCTTTAAACTTTATTCTTTAAACTTACCCTGGTCTATCATTTTGTTTTTATTTTTATTTTTTAAAAAATATTTATTCATTTCTAAGAGAGAGAGAAAGAGAGCACAAGTTGGGGAGGGACACAGAGAGAGGGAGACACAGAATCTGAAGCAGGCTCCAGGCTCTGAACTGTCAGCACAGAGCCCGATGCGAGGCTCAAACTCATGAACTGCGAGATCATGACCTGAGCTGACTTAACTGACTGAGCCACCCAGGGACCCCTGGTCTATCATTTTTTAAAAATTATTTTTTTGTTTTTGAATGATTATATTCATTCTTTTTCATAAGGTGCTGATATCTACTAAAAGGAAGAGAAACAAGGAGAGAAAAATCACTTTGCTTTTAATGATTCTTGGTTTTAAGTGGCCATTCATTGCTTCTTTCACCCAAAAGATACATGAATGTCTCCCGTGCGCCAGGCACCATCGTACGTGAGTAAAACAGACCAAAAACAAAACAAAACAAAATCTCTGCTCTCATGGAACTTACATTCCAACAAGGGACAACTGACGAACATGTGTAGTAATAGGTGCTAGATGGAAAAGCAAAGCAAGATAAGGCAATGAGAAAGCGCAAGTCTAGATGTTTCCTGAAGAGTGCTCATGAGTTGTCCTCGATATGATGTTATTTGAGTAGTGTCTTCAGTGAAGGGAAGGAGAGAATCAATGAAGATATTGGGGGTGGAAGAGAGAGGGGGTTTCCCAGGCAAGGTGCCCTTGGCTCTGTGTGCAATTTATGCTTAATTTGTAAATATCCCAAACAATAATGCTGCTGTTTACATGGAATAATAGGTTCCATTCCATATGAAGCTTATGGGTTCACGGTATTACCTTTAGTCCTCAAAGCAATTACAGTAGTTTCTCTTTACTTCAAGGCTTCTAATGGCTCTTGATACTTTGATAAAAATGAAGCTTTGCTCTTGCCTATTTCCTGTTGACTTTGAATGAGGAGAAGATTGCTCAGCCTCATGCTTCGTGCTTACTGAGGCCCAGCAGAGGTGAAGGGTGGGAGGTTTAACGAGATGGCACTGATCTATGCTACATACTTACTGGCACAGAAGTGTTGCTATTGCTAATTTGGTTATTGTTAAGGGCTCGGAAGTCAGCGGTACCCAGCACAGTTGTATTTCTCGGGCAGAAAGATGTAATTCTCATATGTATTAGGAGTAAAGCCATTCAAAGCATTTGTGTATTTCTATCCCTTAAAGCAAGCTGGGGCGTATCAGACCTATACCACATGGGATGGTCTAAGCAAAATGAAAAACTTCAAGGGGTTTTCTCTGTGAGGGTAGCCCATCAGAGACAGAAGGTCATCCAGGGCCACGTGTCAAGTAGTCTGGAAGAGGGAACAGAGAAAGAAAGAGAGGGTTCCACACAGGGTGGGTGGAAGGGAAGGGAGGGAAGCCATTAGAGGGAACCAATCAAGCATATCTAATACAAAATTGCACCAAAAAAGAAGGACTGAGAGCCAACGGTGCCAAGTAGAAAGCAAGTGCAGTGCGTATACCGGGAAACTGGCAAATGGAATGGGAAGGGAACCAGTCGATTAAGAAGGATTATTCAGGCTTACAATGTAGCTAGACTCTAGCTTCAGACTCTAGTCACAGGACTACAGAGCTCTCGTTAAGGTGGGTGGAAACCACCTCTCAGCCATGTTCACAGCATGTCTGCAAAAATAAAATTGAGACAATGAGGAAACTCTGGAGGGGAACCAGCTGCCATTTATATTCCATTGGCTGGTATGCATTGCTCTAATTTAGCCTTGCTAAACAAGTGCCGACCTGTAGAAAGATGAGTGGTGTTTTCTACTCAATTAATCATTAAGGTGCTCTCCCAGAGGAACCATCTGTCAATAAGATGCATTGGAAATGATGGTGGGAGACAACGGACTATTAAACAGAGGAATGATGTGAACTTTCAGCTCACTTTCAAGGTCTCAGAGGAGAACAAGTAAAACAGAATACTTCTGAAGACCCTTGGAGCCCCACCTTGTTGAATTTCTCTCTCTCCCTCCCTCTCTCTCCCTCTCTCTCTCCCTTCCTCTTTCTCTCTCCCTCCCTCTCCTTTTTGCCTTTCTCCCTCTCTCTCTTTCTTCCTCCCTCCTCAACCAGCAACATTTATGAAAAACTAGTGAAAAATTTTTGCATGGTTTTGGATTCCCAAATCAAGTTTCCCTTGAGTTATTATTCAGATAGACTCAGCGAGAGAATCCTATGGATGATAATGACCATGATAATAAAAGTAATTGCCAACGTTTGCATGGGTCATTATGGCTCATACAGTCCTTTCATTTATGCGGCCATATTTAATCTCCACGAGGACATTTAGGTATTATACATCCCTGTTTTAGGCACAAGAAAGTTGGCTCAGGTCGTACTGCCAGATTTTGGTAGAGGTCGGAAGAGCAGAATTGTTGCATCTGTGTGGGGCCATATCCTCAATCTTCTGTTTTCCTCTCTGCCCTGGCCAATGAAGAGCTCCCAACACTGGCATTGATCTTCCCTCTCTCTTCATGGGAACACAAAGTGTCCCATGTTGCCACTTACAGTTCCCACATAAATTCTTTATGATCCCAGGGGTTGGAAGACAAAGACATTGCTCGCCTAGTTTTAGGTGGAGCTGAACCCCCCCCGCCCCCCACATCCTGCTTCCAGCCACAACAGGCAACAGTAAAAAAGGACCCATCAATCTCTGAGGTTGGCTTCCTAGAAGGTGGAACCCTGGCTCCCAATGCAGCCAGGTCCTGTGGGTGCCACCTCTGTGTCCTGTACCTCCTTCCGCACCCCCATCCTCTTCCTCTTTCCAGAACACAAACCCTTTGAGTCAGTGGTTCTCAAAGTACTCAGCAGAATATTCTAGAAGATATTATGAGGTGCTGGGATGGTGGAGGGTGATGAGAGGATTCTGTGATGAACTGAGCTTGGGAAATGCTCTTGAAGATTTATATGTACATTAGTACCTTCAAGTTTCTGAGAAATCCCCACTAAATAACTATTTAATTTTGTTTCTCTCTGTGGCTCTGAACCTCTTTCTTTCCTATAACCACTATTTATATCTAATGGAACATTTCCTTACCCATTCCTAAACTGTATAATTGTGGAACATTCTAAAATATGCCAGAGCACAGGATGTCTTGGAAATGCATAGCTCCCTGTCCATGTGGTGTACAGTAGAGCTTACCATTGTTGAAAATGTTGAGGTATTTTGTCTTTAGGAGTCAAGGTGCACTATACGCATAGAAGAATGAAAGTATGAGCAATTAAACAACCATGTTCACTTGACAATGGCATAGCCCAGTAGTTCTCAAATTTCCTTACAATTAATATCACCAGAGAAGCTCTAAACATTGTGATGCACCCAGACCCATTGATCCAGAAGCTGGATGTGTTACCTGGGCTTTAGTAATTTTTTTTTAAGTTTATTTATTTATTTTGAGAGAGAGAGAGATGGAGGAGCAGAGAGAGAGGGAAAGAGAGAATCTCAAGCATGTGCTGCACTGTCAACACAGAGTCCAACATGGGGCTCAATCCCACAAACCACAAGATCATGACCTGAGCTGAAACCAAGAGTCGTAGGCTTAACCAACTGAGCGACCCAGGCACCTCCTGGGCTTTGGTAATTTTAAAAGTTCTCCAGGTAATTCCAATATGCAGCCAGAGTTGAGAACTGAGGACATAAACAATTTTCCTAAAGCCAAGAGCATATGTCATACTAACAGTTTCTGGGGGCTTACCTGGCTGGGCCCCTTGAGGACTGTTCATGACTTTACAAACTACCTCCCCTCCTGTCTCGAAGAACACAAATGCCAGAAACTTGGCTTATCATTTTACCATTCTAACTGGTAAACATGTGATTGGTTTAATTATACACAAATAAGTTTGGCTTATGTAGGTTGCAGAAGGCTCCAGATGTGAAGTTTTAATAATCACATCCTGGGGCAGTTAGGTTCAAGGTGGACGAAGACAGGTTATAATGACAGACACTGAAAGAGTGGGCATGGAAAATGAGTCTGGTGTACATACAACACAACCATTCAGGGTGCTGAGTCCTTTGTGGGAAATAGCACCCTTCGAAATGACTTGTATAGACATACAGATCATGGGTTCATACCAACAGTGGTTGTGAACTAAAACTCAGGTTATTGTGATCACCCAAGAGAGCCATGAGGAAANATAGAGCACTTCTTTCTTTTTATTTATTTATTCTGAGAGACAACCAGAGAGCGAGAGAGAACATGTGTGCGAGACGGGGAGAGGCAGAGAGAGAGGGGGAATCCCAAACAGGCTCTGTGCTGTTAGTGTAGAGCTTCACAGAGGACTTGATTTCATGACCTTTCTTGAAACCAAGAGCTGGACGCTTAACCAACTGAGCCACCCAGGCACCCCTATTGAGTACTTTTTATGTGCCAGAATCTGAAAGCAAGAGTATATAGGAAACATATTCCAGAATGGACTCCACACCATATTCATGATGCAAAGATGTCCCTGGGGCTGAAAAGAATCTAGCAGAATATTAATATAAATTCCTTGCCAAGGTCCCTGCTGAGGAAAAAAAATGTAGAGACTCCATTTAATCATTACTTGAAGGAGACAAGTAATAGGAACTGATCCACATCGTATTAAATGCATTAATTCCCCCCAGAATCTATTGAAAAAGGAGTTGTCAATAGATAACGTCACTGGAACCCAGTGGTTTAGTTTGGTAGAAGTCCCGGGTAACATTTGCAGTCTATCCATGTGGGATAAGCCTTGTTGCCTTATTCTACCAGAATGAGGAACATGGGTATTCCAAGTTCAAAGGGAAGGTCAGCTGAGTGTTATGCACACTGTGCACTGTAGGAATTTGTGGAAGGGTTAATAATAACAGAAGTCTCTATATACATAATATCTATATACATAATACATACACACGTTATGTATATGTCAAAGTGTTTTCGTAAAATAATGTTATTCTATGATTAAAAAATAAGCTCATGAGAACTGAAATGTTGATCCATTGCTATTATAATTTTTACATATTTTTTTCCTAATGATTATGGTACATGGACAAGATGATTTTTTTAAAGTTTTTATTTTTTTATTCATTTAAGCAATCTCTGCACCCAATGTAGGCCTCAAACTCACGACCCCAAGATCAAGAGTCGCTCACTCTTTGACTGAGCCAGTCAGATGCCCCTAGATAAACTGAATTTTATTTATTTCGGCCCAGTTTTATTTCCATAGTGAGGAAGCAAGAAGAGTCAATGTATACAAGGGGAAGAAAGAAGAAATGGTCACTTCATTTGGTGCTCTAGGGAAAGATTTCTATAATCAATAACAACATTTAATAGTGTCTGTTCTTAGAGATGGTATTGTGAAGATTTTACTGCCTGGTGTTTGTCTTGTGATTTAAGGATGGTTCTTGTGGGGCGCCTGGGTGGCTCAGTCAGTTAAGCATCCAAGTTTGGCTCAGGTCATGATCTCGCGGTTGGTGAGTTTGAGCCCCACATCGGGCTCTGTGCTGACATCGGAGCCTGCTTTGGATCCTCTGTTCCCCTCTCTCTTTCTGCTCTTACCCTGCTTGTGCATTCTCTCAAAAATAAATAAATATTAGGACAAGTAAAATAAAATTAAGCAATATCCTCAAGATACAGATAAAGAGATTCCTACCATTTTTTTAAAAATCTAATTAATTTGACATGTAACTTTGTGTATGTTTAAGATGCACAGGCATTACTTTGCTACATTTGTGTATTATAATAGGACTGCCCATGTAGTGATATTTATCATATTATTTTGTGGAAGGAAAATCATATCAATTACATACATATCCTACATAATTACAGTACAATATCATTGTCTATATGCCTTATACTGTGCATCAGATCTCTTGCTTATTTACTACTTGCTACCACTATCCTTCCAAATATAAGCAGACACTTACACAGCGCTGATTAAGGGGCAGGCCCTGTTCTAAGTGCTGTATGCATAGTAGCTTACAAATTCTCCTGACAACAACCTTGTAGGGTAGATGCTATTACTATTTTACCTCCGCAAAGGGAGGTTCAGTAACTTGCCCCCAGTCACACGGCAAGCCCACGGCAGAGATGGGATTTGAACCTTAGACAGTGTGAAGGCGGCATCTGTGTGTGGAAAGTTCTGTGCTGTAACTGCCTTCCTTCTGGGGCTCCCATTCCTTTCCCCCCTGCACTAAGCTTCAGGAATAGCAATCGAAAGAGACAGAAAGACTCTTGGTTCTCTTTTAACTGAACTCAGGCCTCCAGAGTCAGGGTCCCCAGGCAGACACCTGTGGAATGGTGGCTTTGGGGAAAAGTCTCATCTGAGATGTCTACTTCGTTGGCCATCTTGAGGCGAACTCCCCAGCCAATGTCAGCTCAGGGGCTTAGGTTGTTGCGTTACTTCTGTTTATATTTTATTATAATTATATTTTTGTAAAGCCCCACTCTGCTCTGGAATTTGGATTCACTCTACATATGATATTTGGTTTAATTATTTATTCATCTTGCTTTTTTAGTTTGGCCTTCCATGCCTCAAGCGCATGACTTCAGATATTTTTTTCTTAATGCCACAGTACCGAATTTAGGAAAAGAAAACTAAATAGAAATTGAAAATAATTTGAAAAGGAAAACAAGAAGGGCTCCTGGGTGGCACAGTCGGTTGGGCGTCCGACTTCGGCTCAGGTCATGATCTTACAGTTCATGGGTTTGAGTCCCACGTCGGGCTCTGTGCTGACAGCTCGGAGCCTGGAGCCTGCTTCGGATTCTGTGTCTCCCTCTCTCGCTGCCCTTTCCTCCCTCATGCTCTTTCTCTCTGTCTGTCTCTCTCAAAAATAAAAATAAACATTTACAAAAAAGGACAAAAAGAATTCATATATAAGTTTGCCTGGTGGAGAGCACAGTTTTGAGAGAGAAGCATAAATTCTTTCCTCTAGCAAATATAAAGGAAAGTATAAATTAGGTACAAGTATCACTTTTCTGAAATGCAGCTAGAAGTTTTACTGCTGATTTTGAAGATATTCTGCAATTTCAGCTGCAAAGGAAGGAGGCCAAACAAATTATAGTCCCTCTTTTTAAATGCAAATACCTCTGAAAGGCCAGAGGAGCTTTCAATTTTCAACAATTCAATATGCAACGCTGTATTCAGCAGGGCTTTCCTTACAGCCCAGGGAAGCAAGATCCTTATGGGAAAGGAAAACAGGTTCAGTATTTGGGGGTCACGTCAGGCTTTGGTCTTATGGATATGGATTTATGGTTTTATGATAGGAACGGGGATTTCCTGGAACTCTTCCAGTTGTAAAACTGAAAGTCCCGGGTCCCAGGAATCTTCTCAATCCCAGGCAAATGGGGACACATGGCGACCCTAAAATCTTTGGATAATATTCCTGATTTCCTATCTTTAACTTCTTGCAGTGTGGCCACCAGGCTCTGAATAATCCCCTTCGGTGTTTTTCAAACTTTCTGGATGACCAGAATCACTGGGGTGCTTGCACAAACACAGATTCTCATTCAGAGATTTGGGGCAGGTGCTGGGAATCTGGGGGCTGACCAAGGACACGGGGCAGAAGTTTCGGGAACACAGGTGAGCCCACATTCGGGGGCAGCACGAAGGCGAGCCCTCTAATAACCACGAGCCCGGGCAGTGAATCCCACATGTTGTAGCCTGACTTGGACCTTGCCGGTAACCGGATTTTCTATGTGGTTCCACACTCACACATATCAGGGACTGTCTCTGAATCTTGGTCCAGAGGTTGACCCTCCCTGACTGCTGAGGGAGGTCTCTGGTGAGTCCTGAGTTTCTGACTCTCTGAAGTGCCTCTTTCTGGGAGTGGCTGTGTTCTGTCCTATTCTTTTATTTATTTATTTATGTATTTATTTATTTATTTTATGTTTTATTTATTTCTGAGAGAAACAGTGTGAGCAGAGGAGGGTCAGAGAGAGAGGGAGAATCAGAAGCAGGCTCCAGGCTCTGAGCTGTCAGCACAGAGTCCGACGTGGGGCTAGAACCCATGAACTGTGAGATCATGACCTGAACCCAAGTTGGCACTTAACGGACTGAGCCACCCAGGCACTCCTGTTCTGTCTTATTCTAACACCACCTGCCTGCCATCAGCCTCTGTGCCTACCTGCGATGGGACATCATCCCACCCACCTCCACCTGCGGATGCCATCTCCTTTCTGGAAGTCTCCACAGGTCCTGGCCTCTTCCAGTTTCTTCCACAGATAGTACTTAAACCTTTTCCGTCCACTTTCAAGGGATTCAATACCATGAGAAAAGACTCGGCATACTATTGAAGGGTGTGAGACCCTGAGCTGACTGCTGAAGTTGCATTCCAGCCGTATGACCTCGAGTGTCCATTACTAATCTGTAAAATGGGGATAATAATAGCACTATCTCGATTACATTGCTGTCGGAGTTAAATGAGAAGTTATCCGTCAAGCATCTGGCACAGTGCCGAACATTAAACTCTCTGTAAATCCTAGTTATCATCCTCATTGTATTATTACTACTAGAGCTATCACCATCACTATTGTCACAACTGTCATTCTTACCAAGAAGCCGGAGAAAGGTACAGAAGATAAGACAGGAGGAGGTCCTTTGTCTTTTCAAAGAATTGGTGAGGGCTTCCTCTACACCTTGGAATTTTAAAGGAACATTCTCCTTCCTCTTAATCTCTTCACCCTTCCACACCTTACCCAAACATTACCGCAGACATATTTTTGAAATGAGCATCAGGGATATAGGAACTGGCCATTTTGTGGAAAGGAGTTAATATCCAAACCCTTTTAGGAAATTCTGGCTATATTATCACTGTATGTTTGACCTCTGCTTAGAGGACCAAGAATTTGGGCTAAGATTATGAGATACAGTAAAGATGTAATGGGTGTATGGAAGTTTTGGTGGGCTGATCTATGAACCCAGCCCTTTCCGCACTGTGAGGTCCAGAGAACCACTCACACCTGTATTTTGAGGATATAACCCACTGCTGGATAACCCCTGACTATATCACGTTCTGCCCTAACTTTATGCATTGGAGTATTCTTCAAAGAAAACCACTGAACTCCAGTCAACTTATCTTTCATTTCATATCAAAGAAAGCCAATCAGATTATTTTCCCCAGGAAAATCTATTATGAGAGGAACAATGGAGCCCCTACTCAAGGATGAATAGGATTCATCTTATGTATAACACTAACATGAAAGGCAAGGCCCTCTACAGATGAAAGAGAGATAATTGCCTCAACAGAACACTTCAGAAGTGTGCAGCAAGGCTGACGGTGTGGCTGGTTTTCCAAGTTCTCTCCAGATGTAAGGGCTCCAAGTGCTAGTTGTACTATCACGTTCAAGAACCACCAAGGGCTCCCAAGTGTGATTTTCATGACATACACTCTTGACTTCTGGTCTTTTCCATTGCTAGGATCTTTACCAACACCTCAGGCTTATCAACAGTGGTAGGTAGCATTCAAATACCCTGCTTTACAGATGCCCCGGTGCAGAATGCATGGGTGGTGCATATTTAGAAGGGAGGGGCCCCACCCCATGTGTGCCTGAGGTTCTCGGTCTGAATTTTGAGGTAAGTAAAGGAGGCCAGGGGATTTTATATCGCAGGAGCCCCAAATCTCAAGACTTTTCACCAAAATGACACGCAGTGTTATTTTCGTCAGAGGTACGCTTTTCCACGGCAGAGGTGAAAGCCCCTCAAGTGTCACCAATGGTAAGATTATGTGTCCTTGGCCGGGTTTCGTGGTTTGGGAATGAAGGGGTGCTCTCTTCGAGGCATGGATGGCAGCTCTGCAGGGGCCTGTGTTGTCTCCTAAAAGCTCACGACATGCGACACCTTCTGTGTTATCTACTAAACTGCTTCCACACGGGCTCGTCTTCCTCTGCAGCTCTGACTGGTCCCTAGAGCTTAGCATTCAGTACGTAAGAGGTGTTATGTAGCCTCCACAGCTAAACTGCAGACTCCTAGGGGCAGAGATTATGCGCTGTCCTTCTTTGTGTCTCTCCCACATCCTATTACTCCAGTGAGTGATGAAGATGAAGATGATGATGTTGCTGAGGACACAGCAGTGACCAAGATTCATGGATTGCCAAAGCTGGCACTGAGTGCCTTTTGTGGGTCTTCTCACATCATCCACACAGGACCCCTTTGAAGTACAGATGAAGAATCTAGAGCTGAAAAAGGTTACGTGACTTGCTAAGGCCACTGTGCTGGGTTGCATAATGTCCTCCAAAGTTCAGCGAGGTCTCTGGGACCTGTGGACATGAGCTTATTTGGAAGTAGGGGCTTTGCAGACTTGATTAGTTCAGCAGAGATGAGGTTGTAGAGGGCTTTCCTCTACCCTGTTACGTTCTCAACTGGGGTCCCCATGACAAAAAACAGATAAACGAGATAAAGACAAGCAGAAGTTTATTAACATGTACCTGTCATGTGTACAGGGGAGAGACTGAGGGAAAAGTAAAGAACTTTCAGAGGTTTATTCATTTTTTTATGTTTCTTTATTTTTGAAGGAAAGAGAGAGAGAGAGAAACAGAGCGTGAACAAGGGAGGGGAAGAGAGAGAGGGCGACAGAGAACCCGAATCACGCTTTAGGCTCTGAGCTGCCAGCACAGAGCCCAACGCGGGGCTCGAACTCATGAACTGTGAGATCATGACTTGAGCCAAGGTCGGACGCTTAACCGACTGAGCCACCCAGGCGCCTTGGTAGTACCTATTTTTAAAAGTAACATTTGTAAACCATAATGAGCTGTGTGATAGCTACTGTTCATGACTTACTTTCCTCTTCCTCTGTCTATTTCTCTTGCTTGCTATAGTCCTTGGTAAAGAGAGCATAAAAGACAGCAGCATCATGAGCTGGAGGCCCCAGCACAGGGAGATTCTTCCAGACCAAGCGTTCACATGTATTTCTCGCACATACGGTGCCCTCCTGATCTGTGCTTAGGTGCCATTTCTTTCTGCTTCTTTGTTTTGTGTGTAAAGCAAAGCAAGATGCATCCATGGTCCATAGGAGGTCAGAACCTCCACTCGTGTGTCAAATAGCTCATAAGGTGCAATGCTGCCGAGCGCCCAGGGTGGTGCCTACCTAACAGCAGGTGCTTTGCTGAAAGGCACTGATGCGGATGGGGGAGCCCTACCCCAATTCCTATGGGATGCAGGCTTCCCCCTCTTGACTCAGCTGGGCTACACCCCAGGCAGCTCTCCTGGGTGGCGTGGTAACCCCCAGAGGGAATGTGAGCATGTGGGGACATCAGCACCTAGAAATCATTCTGCCCACCCGCCCAATCCCGATCCCTCTTAGGCCAGTCCTTCAGAATCTATGAAATATTAAGCAGGGTAATTGAATCAGGAATGAGCGTGCTCATGGCGGCTGGAAGTGCCGAAGGCAGCACATTCGGGAGCATAAAGGAGGAAGGAAAAGTATTTCCAGCAAGTGAAGGTGGAATCGTGCTCGCTTTGGCCTCCTCGCCCTCTTTCCCACTTAGCCTTTTAGCGAGAAGATTGTGCAGTCCCCACCAGCCCTACCCCACTAACGCGCTGTAATGTATGGCATTTGCAATGGATAAAACGGTCATGCAAGCGATTTTGGATGCCGGTGTCTGAGGAAGCAGATATTTCCACGAGGAGGTCAGTGCACATTATCGGGAGGGTTGCCAGCATCTCTGGCTCAGACGGGCTCCTGCCTGGCTCTCCCCTGTTCTGGCCTCGTAACCGACACGAACCACTAACCTGATTTTAACTCACAGAATCGTATGTTTCTCTGCTCTCGGCCTTTCCTTTAACAATCATCTTCCCCCCCACCCTCCATCTACCCATTTTGGCTCAAAAGGACATTTTAATAGGGAAGAAATCAAACCTTTGCTCCACTACGAAGCAAACAGGAGGCGGAGAGGTTCGAAAGTGTTCCCAATCAGAGGGCAGAGGAGGGGAACAGTGTGAGAGGCAGGCTGTGGGGGAAATGGTTTTCATTTATTCAGAAAGTCACCTAATAGAAAGAACCGATCTGTCAGAAATGCTAACCGGGCGATGGTGTGGGTTCAGAACAAAGACCAGAGTTAGGAGCAAGAATATTCTCACCCTTGTGTGGATCTGAGCCAGAAGGTAGGTCTGCTTATTGAGGGCTCGGTCCACCTGGGAGCAGAGATGAGGGCTCGTTAGGCCGGAGTGAGCATCGCTGTTCTGGAATCCATTGTGCCTGGGACACCTGTCTGCCTGAGATAAGAGAGAGGCCCGGGAAGGTGGAAGCATCAGCGTTTTCCCTGCTTAGGCCGGATATCAGGGCTGGCTTTGCCTAACAAACAGCTGCGTGTCTTTATGTCCCCAGTGTCATGGTTGATAACGTTATTTAAGTACTAATGTGCGTGGCATTACATCCATGTAAAACCCCATGGAATCTTCTCAGCCAGCCGGGAGCTAGTTGTGATTGACATCATCACTTCACAGATTGGCAAACTGTTCTGAGGTGAAACGTCGGCTTCTAATGATTAGTGTTTGGCCCCCGATAGTCTGCACTCGGTAGGTTGTGCAGCTGTTACTCGTCCAGTGGGCCTTTTATCACAGAAATAGCACAGAACTCACTCATTTGTTCCAGAAACAAATTCGACTCAGATTCTACTCCATGCTGGGGGCGGGGGTGCTGACCGGGGGAGACAGGGGACCCACATGTGAATGAAAGCAGGCCCGGGCTGCCATAGGCCCACCTCAGACTCAGACCCAGAACTGATAGGGAGGCCAGGGAGAGCTGAGTGGGATCCCCAGAGATACACCTGAGTTAGCCCTCAGGAAGGGGCTCCCTGAGGAAGGGAGATCTCAAAGGAAAAGGGGGAAACTAGTGGGCAGTACTCTGGGGAGAGCCTGCATGTGGTGGGTGACGTGTGTGTGTGTGGTGTGTGTAGCCTGGGAGGCAGAGGTGGCTGTATTTTTGTGTGATGTGAGGCATGTGTGTGTGAGTGTATGCGTGTGTGAAGCGGTTAAGTGTTTAGTATGTACAGTATATGTATGTTTTTATGTGTGTGTCTCTGAGGTAAATGTGGGGGGAGGTATACAGCAGGTGAAATATAGTGGGTGTGTGTTTGAGTGTGGTGTCAAAAGTGTGTGTGTGTGTGCGTGCGTGTGAGGTGGGTATGCATGTATGTGTGCCATATGTGAGGTATATGTGTGTGTGTCTATGTGAGCATCTTTAAGATGTATATAAAAGGGGGTCAGAATATATCACCCCAAAATATGCTGCTTTGGCGTAAGGATTATTTTGAACTAAAGGCACTTGAGAAGAAGCAGCCACAAGAAAAACTCTGTCATCTTCCTCTCTGTCTGAAAGCAGAGCATAAAATTCCCTTTGTGAAGGGGTCTCCCCTCCTCTCTCTCATTCCAGGACGGGGACGATGAATCTTATCGCAGGAGACAGCGCTGAAATGAGTCTGCGTGAACAGAATCTTACTAAACAACCCTTATCTTCCATTAGTTTTCCCCCAATTTATTTACCTTCCCTCAATTTACTGCCCCTAAAAGCCTAAGCCGCCTTTCTTTTGTCTTGTCATGCCTACACAAATTTATTGCTCTTTGTTAAAATGATATATAAACCCTTGGGTCTAACTGCTTCTTTGGATCTTCACTATTTTTCTATGAAGGTCTCTGTATGCATACATAATAGACCATTTCTCCTGTTAACCTGTCTTTCATCAGTTTAATTCATAGATCTCAACTGCTGAACCTGAGAGTGTAGAAAAACTGTTTCTTGTCCTGCGTACATGTGGGGTGTGTGTGATGTAAGTGTATGTGTGAAATGGGTATGTATGCATGTGGTATATGAGGTACATATGTGTGTTTGTGTGTGTCTTTTCAAGGAGTACATGTGGGTGGGTGTGTTTGTATGTGATATAAGGTGTGTGTATGTGGGGGGGGTATGTGTAGAATGTGAGGTGTATGTGTGTCCCTGAGGTATAAACGTGAGGGAGGGAGTATGGGATATTGATGGGTGTGTGTATTGTCGGAGGGGTGTGTTTGTGAGGTGTAGGTGTATGTGAGGGGGGTGTATCTGGGTAGTATGTGACATATGTGTGTGTCTCTGAGGTATAGATGTAGGAGAGAGGTGTGTCTGAGGTATAGATGTGTGTGTGTCTGTATATGGTATGAGGTACATGTGTTTGAGGTGTATGTGTGTGAGGGGTGTGTATGCATAGTATGTGAGGGGTGTGTGTGTCTCTGACATGTATATGTGGGTGGGAGTGTGAGGTGTGTGTATGTGAGGGGGTATATCTGTGTAGTATGTGAAGTATGTGTGTATCTCTGAGGTATAGATGTGGGGGGGAGGTGTGTATGAGGTATAGGTGTGTGTGTTTGTGTATGGTATGAGGTACATGTGTTCGAGGTATATGTGTGTGAGGGGTGTGTATGCATAGTGTGTGAGGGGTGTGTGTCTCTGACATGTATATGTGGAGTGTTTGTGTGTGTGTGTGGGGGGGGCAGTGAAGGAAATCTACAAGCAGATTCACACAGCCACCATCAAGTGGATTCAGGAAGCAAAGACACGTGAGGGAGGAAGGGGAGGGCTACGTGAGAAGTGAGCTGAATGGCAATGTCAGCTTTCATGTGAAACACGCGTTTGTGAGATGGAGGGTTATTTTTCACCCTGGAGCACCTCAGGAGAGGAAGACCATAAAGGAAGCTCTAAAAATAAGTAGAGAGCCCAGTGGGAGGGGTAAGTAGGACTGAGGAGCGTTTAGCCTTTGAGTGGCACAAAGTTCTACAAACTTTGTGGAACAAAGGCCTACATCCGGGAGAGCACGCTGACGTCAGCAGATGTCCTCTAGGGAGAGCTCCTCCAAGCCCGTAGGCAGCAGGCAAACAGTAGATGAATTAATTGTTATTTAAAGGAGAGACTAAATACCTTGTTTTGAATGCTTTCTGTTTGTGCTTGAACATCATTTGAGAGAGAAGTAAATCTCAACTCTGGGGGCTGGAGTGGTCTCCATGATCTCAGTGGGTGTTAGGAAATTCTCAAAGGAAATACATTTCAATTAACTTTAACTCAAATCTTTACTTGCAGAAATTCCAAGGATGGATAAGAGCCCAGTGGTATGTTCTAAATTTTAATACATATTAAAAAGTAGTCAAGGCACACCATGTCTCCTTCCCCATAGCCTCAACAACGATACTTTAAAAATCACTATTATGAAGTTCTAAGGTAATGAGGTTTGAGGTGTTTTATGCAGAAAATGAATGAGAATGCTACTCATTCTGCCTAGAGAGGTTTACAGATTTCTTTAAGGAAAATGGCATTTCTTCCAAACATTGGTAAGGTTATTTTTATTTTTTTAAATTTATTTATTTAACTTTTTGAGAGAGAGAGAGATCATGTGGGGGAGAGGGGCAGAGAGAGAAAGAGAGAGAAATAAAGAAAGAGAGAGAAAAAGAGAGAAAGAGAGAGAATCCCAAGCAGACTTCACACTCAACGCAGAGCCCAATGCAGGGCTCGATCCCACAACCCTAAGATCATGACCTGAGCCGAATCAAGAGTTGGATGCTCAACCGAGCCACCCAGGTGCCCCATGATAGGGTTATTTTGAAGGGAGACAGGGAGCTATGCTTTCTGGGATAAGAGGCTGAAATGGGAATTTCATTATTCTTCTAAACGGTGAATTTGAAAATGAAAGTCTTTTATTCCCAGAGAAGGAATCATTTGGACTGTAGCTTGGGCCCATTGTAATTGCGAAGGTCAGGCTTACTTTAGAAGAGTTGCATTGCTTTACGATGGAGTATGTGCAACAATTGGTTTAATAGAGGATCCAACCGAGGGGCGCCTGGGTGGCTCAGTCGGTTAAGCGTCCGACTTCGGTTCAGGTCATGATCTCACGGTTCATGGGTTCGGGCACCGCGTCAGGCTCTGTGCTGACAGCTCAGGGCCTGGAATCTGCTTCGGATTCTGTGTCTCCCTCTCTCTCTGACCCTCCCCCACTCACACTGTCTCTCTCTCTCTCTCTCTCTCAGAAATAAATAAAAAACATTGAGAAAAAAAAAGAGAGAGAGAGAATCCAACCGTGGTACAGGGAACAGTTTGGGCTGATCATCAAGCCCCTGCCCTGGATAAAATGATAAGTTAGGTAAAAAAGACCAAGAGGCTGTATTAGTTATCTATTGCCATGTAACAAATTATCCCCAAATTTAGCATCTTAAAACAACATATATTTATTATTTCACACAAGTTTTGAAGGTCAGGAATCTGGGAGCAGTGTTGCTGGGTACTAGCCCAGGGTCTGTTTTAAGATTGTGATCAGGATGGGGGCGCCTGGGTGGCTTAGTCGGTTAAGCGTCCGACTTTCGCTTAGGTCATGATCTCGCGGTTCGTGGGTTCAAGCCCCGTGTCAGGCTCTGTGCTGACTGCCAGCTCAGAGCCTGGAGCCTGTTTCAGTCTGTGACTCCCTCTCTCTCTGACCCTCCCCTGCTCACGCTGTCTCTCTCTCTCTCTCCTAGAAATAAATAAAAAAAAATTAAAAAAAAAAAAAGATTGTAGTCAGGATGTTGATATAAGGCAGGGTTGCAATCATCCAAAGGCTTGCCTGGGGCTGCAAGATCCACTTCCAAACTCATTCAGTTGGCTACAGGCCTCACTTCCTCCCACCAGGGCTCTATCCATAGGATTGCTTGTGACCTGGCCGCCGGCTTCCTCTAAAGGCACAGAAGCCACAGTATCTTCATAAACTAATCTTAGAAGTGACACACCATGACTTCTGCTGTGTTCTATTGGTCACACAGACCAGCCCTACTGCAATTAATTGGGGGCTGCTGTACAAGGGTGTAAATACGAGGAGGTTGGGCTCTTCTGCATCTTGGGAGCATAATGATTACACTTCCTGATGCTCGATCACTTTGAAGCCTGACTCGGCCACTTATTACCTGAGTG
Organism: Crocuta crocuta; assembly: GCF_008692635.1. Taxonomy (NCBI): domain Eukaryota; kingdom Metazoa; phylum Chordata; class Mammalia; order Carnivora; family Hyaenidae; genus Crocuta; species Crocuta crocuta. The sequence continues at coordinate 14,061,312 of NW_027530974.1, forward strand.
ACCTTAGGCAAGTGACTTAAATGCCTTGTGTCTCCGTTTTTCTCATTTATAAAATAGAAATGCTCGCAGCCATCTCAAGTTAATCCATGCAATGCACCAGGAATGATGGCTGGGACCATATAGACGCCACATTTGCGTGTGAGTCTTACTCTCACTCTCCACCCTGATGGCCCTATCCTTCAGGTCTTCCTCGATTCCAAGTTCACGGCTTGCTTCCCTCCTTCTCCCGTTCAAAAAAACTGACTTTACAATGCCTCATTTATACTGATAGATAACAGCGTTTAAGTCTTACCACTCTGGACATATTTTCGTATTAAGTGAGAATAATGTCTTGAGCTTAAGGGTGAAACTGCCAACTGTGTATACAAGGAGGAGTTTGGAGAGGTGATTGGGCTTTTCTATTCTCTGGAATCTTCCTTCTGTGAACAATACACATATCAGCATATGTCCTATAGTATAATGAATATAGTCCTAGTAATTAGTAATTTGTGGCTAAAAGATATTTCAGAAATGTCTTAGAAAGACGAATGCTGAAGTTTCTTAAGTCAGTATATTTTAAGCTGGAATTGTGTGTGTGTGCGTAGTCAGTGCATCTTTAACTGGAAATACTCACACACACACACACACACACACACACACACACTCTTGCAGGGGAATATGTGGGGGATGGGTGAAATAGGTGAAGGGGATTAAGAGTACACTTGCCTTGATGAGCAATGAGTAATGTACAGAATCGTTGAACTACTATATTTTACACTTGAAACTAATATAACACTGTGTGTTAATTATACTGGAATTAAAAAATAAATAAAATTTTGAGAAGACATATGTCTGCATGGGCTAAATCCTTTTTTTTTGAAGTTTGTTTATTTATTTATTTTGAGAGAGAGCATGAGGGGGGAGGGGCAGAGAGAGAGAGAGCTAGAGAGAATCCCAAACAGGCTCTGCACAATCAGTGTCCCAATGCAGGGACAAGGCTCGAACTCACGAACCGTGAAATCACGATCTGAGCTGCAATCAAGAGTCGGACGCTTAACCGACTGAGCCACCCAGCTGCTCTTATTTCTGATTTTGAAATGAAGACTAAGAAAGGAGATTCACACACAACATGTGTTAATATACAAATACATACTTTCTCCAGCTCTTTGTTATGACCAAAGATGGATAAAGAAGGAGAAAATGAGGAAGAAAAGCATGAAAGCCCCACTGAAGGCAGATGACATGAAAGCAGAGGGCTCGGAGAGGCTGCTTGATACCTCTTATCAATGTTCAGGATTTGACCAGTAACTCAGCCCCAAACAATAAAAGCCACAAAGACTCCTGAGTTCATGTATTATCTGGCAACACCTTATCTTTCTTGGCCTCTCTTCAAGTCCTTGGGGCACACAGCAATTATCTAAAACTTCAAAGCAAGAACGTTTCTCTCCTTTGCTCTACCTCCTTTCTTTTGCGTGTTCTGGGTTAGGGTAATTCTCCGTGTGCGGGTGCGTGCGTGCGTGTGTGTCTGTGCGCATGCGTGTGCACGTGCATGCACATGTGTGTGCCAGCCATGACCTATTGTTTCCTGGCCTCAGAATGGGAACCAGTGACTTGATCGGGTTTGAAAAGTGATCTGGTTTCACTGCAGTGAGTAATGACTTCAATATGCCCGGCCAAGGTACAGTTTGGTGATTTCGTAGACAGGTTTTCTGGGGCCCATGCCAGCTGTTTAGTCCCCTGGCTATCCCAGGGGGCTGTCCCAGAGCGGGCTGGGTTCTCGGGCCTGTGAAACAGTGTTAGCCTTGACAAGGCCTTGGACCAAGCTGTCTGGGCTCTTGTGAGGTAGAACCAAATGTTAAAGAAACACGAGGCCTTTCGGCTCTGACAAGCAGCCCACCCCCACCTCCACCCTAACTGGTCTTTCCTGTCGTACATGGGACTGAGCAACCTTTGGAAACCACCAAACGGCAGTGATAACACCAGCACCGTGTGCCCATGTGATGCGTGCGTGCGCTATCCTGCGGTTGTAACATTTTATATCCTCATATACAGTCTCATCTGAAAACAACGGCCATACAAGTTTGATAGGGTCAGTGCCAATCCCATTTTGTGGATAAAGACTGTGAAAAAAGGCTCAAAGCAGGTCAGAAAATTGGCCACGCAGTGAGCTGGTTACAGATCAGGAGCTAGACTCCGCTCCAAATCCGACTGGAGGCAGGGCAGGAGCCTAAGAAAATTCTGTGGTGTTCCCTTACCAGTGTCAAAATGGAGTGACGGTGTGCCTCACACAAAGGTTCCATGTCATGAAAAGACCACTTGGCCTCTGGACTTTAAGACCACGAGGCCTTAATTGCAACTATTACCCCTACGTCTACGTCCACCCTGCATGAGACTGGATATGGGGTCTTTCGTTGCTACAACAAACTTTCAGCCTCCTGTACTGTGCTGAGGAGCCAACAGATGAGACCTGCGCTGGGCCTTTCTATCCCTCAGACAGACTCTGTCATTCCTGAGTGACACCTCTCCTTTTACTCCCTGTGGAGACCCCTAATGATTTATAGAGTATTCGATGGTCAATGAGTGTCTCACAAGTAGGGCTGCCGTGTTTAGCAAATAAAAATGTTGTCTGCTTGAATTTGAATTTTTTTAATGTTTTATTTATTTCTGAGAGAGAGACAGCGTGAGCAGGGGAGGGTCAGAGAGAGAAGGAGACACAGAATCTGAAGCAGGCTCCATTCAGGCTCTGAGCTAGCTGTCAGCACAGAGCCTGACACGGGGCTCAAACCCACGAACTGTGAGACCATGACCTGAGCCAAAGTCAGACGCTTAACCAACTGAGCCACCCAGGTGCCCCTTGAATTTGAATTTTAAATAAACTAGAAAAAATGTTTTCAAAGGAATACATCTTGAATATTGTCTCTGGCAACGACTCAAAACTGGATAAAAACAATATATATTTAGAGTTGTCTGCATGTAAGTGTTGTTATGGCAGGCATCTATTATTCTTCAGAATCTATACCTAAAATTTAAAAAAAAGTATATTTAAAAAAATATACTTTTTGTTTTAAAAAGTATATTTATTACTATTAATTATTATTATTATTATTGTTTTAAGTTTACTGTTTGTTTTGAGAGAGAGGGAGAGAGAGAGAATCCCAAGCATGCTCCTCACTGTCAGTGCAGACCTGACATGGGGCTCGACTGTGAGATCGTGACCTGAGCTGCAATCAAGAGTCAGACGCTTAACAGACTGAGCCACCCAGGCACCCCTGTATATTTCTTTTAAATATTATTTTGTATTAAAAAGTATTTTTTTTGCCATCTTCTGATAATACAGTCCTAAGTTTCAAATAATTAAATTGAAATTGAAACTCTCATCTTGTGAATTCAAGTTCTAATTTGTTAAAGATAGTGTCTCCTGCATCTGAATTTATTGGATATTAGGAGTCTAATTAACCTATCAAGAGAAATTGGATTTCGTTGTTGACTTAAAACACCTGAGTCCTTAAGCATGGTGCTCTAAATTCACTAAAGCTAAAATCAAAGTTTACAGCAGAAAGGAGAAAAATGATATCGCCTATTGGTGAGATGAAGATGGACAGAACTGTGTGCTGTTTACACAATTAAATGAGGTGTATGTGATCATCTCCATGGTAACAAGTCATATGGAAGCGTTCAGAGTAGGGGGAGATCAAAGGTTTGGTTTGATGGAAGGTTTGCGTATGGAGATTTCAAAAAATTGAACAAAATTGTAATGTTTATAACAGAAGGTATGAAAGCTAATACATACCCAGAGTTGTTATAGCCTGCCCCCAATATTGCTCATCAATTGAAACCTGCATTTTTCTTGAAAAACAAAGTCAAAAACAAAAGTGCAAAAGCATCCTGGCAGGCTCTGAGAAGTGCCTGTAAGATTGGAGATGGCTTTAAAGCCTGGTGTTATATGTCGGGTATGGTTGTCAACTGTGGTTCAATTGCACACAGCCTCACTGGTCTGTCTTTTATGTAGACAGCCATATCTTATTGCTTTGTACCAGCTACGACCTCACACAGTATTCAGACTTCAAGTTCAAGTCCACCTCACTCCAGAGCAGGCAAGTACAGTGGATACTTGTGAACAACAATAGAACTCCACTCCTGGGAAGTGAATCAATGATCACCGTAGCCATGAAAGTCGTGTTGTGGTTGAGCTGTCTCCACGGACACGGGGATTCATCACTTGGTCAAGTCAACAACCATTCAGTGAGAGTCCTTCAGGTGTCGGGTGCTCTTATAGACACTGTGATTTGTTAAGAAAGATTTAAAAATTCCTTACCTAATGGGAGGATTATAGTCTAGTGAGGGGAGGCTAACAGTCAAGACTACTCATTTGTTCATTCCATAGGCAATATTCATTGAGCCGCTGGGTCCCAGGTCCCAGTGTTGTAGACGCTGGGTTATAGTCATCAACAACACAGTCAATGATCATTGCCACATAGCGCTTATATCATAGTGAGAAGTGCCAGACAATACACTCAACAAGTCAGTAAATTATATATTAGGCGCTGATAAATGCTATGGGAAAACCAGAGCAGGAAAAGAGGAAAGACAGATTTTGGGGGTGGGGAGGTGAGAAGTATGATTATAGATGGGGTAGCCAGGGAAGGCCTCATTCAGAGTGCAGTACAGACCTGACAAAGTAAGGCAGGGAGTCTTGGGACACGAGCATCCTCAGGTCGGACGGACATGTGATCGAAGGCTGGCCAGTCATGGTCTCTCTTTTGGACTTTTCAACCAAAGCTGACCAACACCCACCCTTTCTTCTCTGCCTCCAAACCTGTAGAGAGGGAAGCCCAGATCTGCTCAAAGCTGTGCCCCCTACCTCGTGAGCAAAGGGTGATGGAAGACAGAGAAAGAGGAGACAGGAAATGAGAAGGTAGTTCTAGGGAGTTGGATCCCTTGGTTCATGCAGGCCCCGGAGACCAGCTCTGCTCTGTCTCCTCAGCAGTTGGGCTACGTAAGCCAATATTTTCCTTGTTTTTACTTCAGCTGACTCTAGTTGAGTGTAACATACAAGCAGAGGGTGACCACAAGGAAGGGAACCCCTCACCATTCTGGAGCATCTGCTAGAGGTACCTCACCTGAGAGCACTGGCTCTCCATCATGCAGGAAAGCAGGTGCATCAGAGGTCCCGCCCAGAGCAATGTGCCCCGGATCTTTCCTATGTATGGGTTGTGAGTTTTCAGTGCAATAAAAAGTAAATCGGGCTGCCCACGTTTTATTTGGTCCAATGAGGGCACACGAAAATAAATAAATAAATGAACCAGCTACCAGCCACTTGTGCCATCATTTCATACAAGATGGGGACATTTTCAGACCCCAGAGAGGGAGGGCAGAGTCCAGAATAAAGGGTCGTACTGTGAATGGAATCAAATAGTGTTACGAAAGACTCGCTTATTTTTGTTTTGCAGAGGACTGGGGTAAGTTTCTCAGAAGCCAGTCCCGGTGTTTAGAACTACTGCTCCAACGCACAGGCACAGAGACCTTTGGGGAAGGAAACAAGACAAAAAGGCCAGGTTACTCTTTCCTAGTTGGGTGACTTGTTTTATTAAACATTATATCCCATAGGCACCAGGGTTTTGGAGCTGGCCAAGAATCACTTCGCCTTGAAGGGCAGGTAGAATATTGACCTTCTCTTGTTGGGGAAAAGAGAAGAAATAGAGTGTTTTTCTGGCCTGGGATACTTGTCTCACCCCTTNGGGCAGGTAGAATATTGACCTTCTCTTGTTGGGGAAAAGAGAAGAAATAGAGTGTTTTTCCCCCACCCCCACCCCCACCCCAGCACTGTCTGTTTAAGAGTTTGTTCAGCCTGCTTGAGAGGCCCTCCAATTCTGATGAACTTGATATGACCTTTCATACCGGTCCCCAGGTCTCAGATAATCTCTAATTACTATGGCGTGTTACCTCCTGAGAACTTCTCTTTTCCTGAGGCAATTTTCTGTGTTGTGTTATCCCAGATGTTGGCAAAGATTTTTGGCCAAGGGCCGGATAGTATGTGGGGTTTTTTTTCTTAAAGAGTTTTTTAAATGTTTATTTATTTTTCAGAGAGAGAGAGAGACAGAGCATGAGTGGGGAAGGGGCAGAGCGAGAGGGAGACACAGAATCCAAAGCAGGCTCCAGGCTCGGAATTTTCAACACAGAGCTCAACGTGGGGCTTGAACTCAGGAGCTGCGAGATCATGACCTGAGGCGAAGTCGGATGCTCAACTGACCGAGCCACCCAAGCTCCCCGATAGTACATGTTTTAAGCTTCTGTGGGCCACACCATCTTTATTGCAACTACTCAACTCTTGTTGATATTGTTCAAAAGCAGCCATAGATGGTATGTGTTCCAATAAAAAATTATTTACAAAAACAGATGGAAGGGCAGATTTGGCCTACAGGCTGTAGTTAGCTGACTTGTGCTTAGACCTTGTTTTGAAATGTACAATTTAACCTTTCTCTTTCTGCCAAAGATGCTGATGAAACCTGTTACATTTACACAGGGACGGAGAGAGGGCAGATGAAGTTGTTCTCTCATTAATACCTTAGAATACGGGGCTTCCCTCATAGTCTGACTATAAGGACCTTGTGCCACTTTTATTCTGTATAAAATAGAACCCCAGTATTTTCATTATATGGGTTTATCTTGTGAGCTTTAAAGGAGTTTTCAAACCAGCTAATCAATTCAGTGTTCTTGTTATAAACTGAATATTATCATCTCTTAAATTTATATGTTGAAGTCCTAATCCTCGGGGCCTCAGAATGTGACCTTATTTGGAAATAGGGTTGCTGCAGATGTAATTTGTTAAGTTAAAATGGGGTGATACTAGAGTAGGTTGGGTCCTAATCCAATATGACAGGTGCCTTATAAAAAGGGGACATTTTGACACACATGTGCACAGGGGAATGCCAGGTGAAGCCTGGAGTTATGCGACCACGAGCCAGGAAACTACCAAAAGCTTGGAGAAAGGCCTAGGGTGATCTTTTCTGTGCCTTTAGAGGGAACATGGCCTTGCTGAAACTTTGACTTCCACCTTGGACTTCCAGTTTCTAGAACTGTAGGAGAATCAATGTCTGTGGTTTGAGGCATTCAGTGTGTGGTGCTTTGTTATAGCAGCCCTAAGAAATTAATACAGTTCTCTTATGAAAAAGGCAGACCCAATATAGGCCAATCATGGATCTCACCTCTCACAATGGATGTGTCAGTATCAATAAGATGGAAGGTTGGGCATTTTCTAAAGAACATGATCTAGGATTATAGAATGAGAAAGGGTTGCTGGTCTCCTCCTGAGTTGATCCAGTTTTACTAGAAGAGTTGTTAATGCCTCACTGGGAAGGAGGGCTTCATTTCCAAGTACAAAGCCAGAGGCCAGGGCACTTGGAAAGGCCCACTGGTCAGAGGTGAGGTGACACTAAGGTGTGTGCCTCATGTGTTCTGGTCACCTTGTTTCCATCAGTGCCTCTGCCTTGCTGGCTTGGGCTTTCTTCTTTAATCCTTAAGGTATTTTTTTTTTTTTAATTTAAAAAAGTTCAAATTCCTTTGATACCAAGATACACAGAAGTAGCAAAAAATTCACACAGTCAAATCTATTTTAGAAATCTAACAGATTCTTGGTCTCTCTCAGCTATAAGCATGCGTTCTTCAAATGAGCCTTCTGCCCAGACCATGGGAAGGAGAGGTTCACTCAGATTTATCCTTCCCTTAATACATATACCAGAGACACACACTTCAGGCTAAAAATCTGCCCTCTCTTTAAGCCTTACTGGACAATTCCAAACTCCAGTGACTCTTCCAAAATAAGAATACAAGATGGCCCTCTAGAGAGCTAAGCTAACAGAACCAGCGTACTATTATCATTCTTCCGTTCCACGATGTCGACTGGACTGCCAATATAGATCCTACCCATCACCATTCTGCAAGCAATCCAAAGGGAGTGTTTGCTGAAGTTTACATGACCAAGTATAATAGAGGCCATTAATTCAACAGACACCTAGCATCAGTTCTTTTAGATGTCGCCTCAACTCAACACAGTCCATTAGGATCTTCATAAAAGATGCTCTGCCACAAGTTCAGGATCATGGCCTCAGTCTCACGTCACTCTATCATTTTCCCCATGTCTCCTTCTTGGTTTCACCAAATTCTCTGGTTCTGACACCTGCCAATCTCAAGGCTTGCCTGGGAAGCACATAGACTTGCTCGTTCGTGTTCCCCCATCAATATTCTTTCTGTGCCCCTTGGTCTCATCCTGCCTCCTCTTCACAGCAGCACAGCTCAAGTCCCTCCCACTTAGGCATCATTTGTCATATGTTATAATATGTTCTGTTTTTAAAGTTTTTAAAAAAATTTTTATTTACTTTGAGAGGTCGGGGGATGAGGAACAGAGAGAGAGAGAGAGAGAATCCTAAGGAGGCTTTTAGCACTGTCAGTGCACAGCCCAGCACAGGGCTCAAACTCATGAACTGTGAGACATGACCTAAGTCAAAATTAACAGTTGGATGCTTAATCAACTGAGCCACTCAGTTGCCCCTGTTATAATATGTTCTTATCTCTCCTTCCTCTCACCTTCTGAACACTCCAATGCCGTGGCCCATTTTTGTAGACATATGTTCCTTGACAGCTGCACAGAAGGAAGTATAAGACAAATGGAAATTACAGCTGGTGGTTTGGCAATTGGGCAAAGATGGTCCTCTGTGTGACTGCATTTGTTCTATGAGCTGAAAGGCTGGTAGAATTTGTGTTACCCACCAACAGAGTATGAATCATTCCTTCCTTCTGTGTTTTACACAGGCTTTTACTGCTGTCCATGTCACAAGTGAACTAAATTACTCATTCCCATGCCTGCCTTCCCTATTAGAGAATGTCAATGATTTTATTTTTTCCCCATTACCTTAAAGGCCTTTAAGGGTCTTTGCTGGAGGAAAGATAGAACAGTAGAATATCAAAACTTTGAGAAGATCTAACATATTTTTCTCATTCTCCTACAAAGAAACTGAGGTTTAGAGTCAGTGGCAAATCTAGAATTCAGATATTCTGACCTTGCTCGGCAGAGATTAGGGAATGTCTGATGGTTTTGGAATCATGTTCATCTGTGCTCAAAGCCTGATAACTGGATGACCTTGGGCAAATTATCTCTTTCAACCTTTGTTATCTCATCTGTAGAAAAAGAATCCTACAGTGATAGTTACTTCAAAAGGTTGTTAGGAGAAATAAATGAAATACATATAAAGTGCCTAGTACAACCCTTATTCACTTTTTGCCAATTCTCTCTCATCCTGTGCCTATCCACCCCCATGTGAATACTGAAAAGAATTCTATGTTCTTCTCACTATTTTATATGAGCTTCTTAACATTTAATTGCTTAAACCAGTGGTTTAAGTTTGCTCTGGAGTCAGCATTTTCCAGACGGCACATGGATTAGCTGAATGGCTACCTCCCAGGAAACAATGGAAGTTTCCATGCATAGAGAAAAGTAATAGGTTCTAGGCCATATTAGGAAACCTGGAATCAAGTGTTTCTTCCTGAGTGGGAATTGAAGGTTCCTTTCCATGGGAATCAGTACAGTGGAGTGGTTTGGAACATGGCTTCAAGTCAAACAAACATGGCCGTGAATCCCAGCTCTGCCTCTCCCTAGTTGTATGGAGTTGGATAAGTTGTTTAGTCTCTCTGAAAATGAGAAATTTGAGATCATAATCTCTGTTCCCAAATCTACTCATTTAAAAATGAGAATAGAATAATATCTTCCTTAGAGGTTGGTTGTAAAGATTAAATGAGATTATGGAGAACCTGAAATTTGGTGAGCACTCAGTAATGGTGAGTATTGGTGTGATCATGATTTCTGTTAGAAGCTGATTCATAAATCATGTGCACACTAAAGCTCAATGGAAAAAAAAAATCCCTTCTTAATACTCTTAACTCTTTGTACTTGCCACTGGTTCTAAAGACCTTGAAATCAATATTTTTTCATCACAATTATTTGGAACTGGTCCAGGTACCATGATTAGAGAGAAATTTGAGATCATAATCTCTGTTCCCAAATGCTGTAATCCATTTGGACAGAAGATAGGTGATGTTTTGCTTGATAAAAGGCTGAATTTGGAGTCAGGAAACTAGGATTCTAATCTCAACACTACCATTAACAAATTATGTGATATCCAGCAAATTGCTATTGGCTTTGCTTCAGTGTTCTCAGATATACTATAAGGTGGTTGGGCTAGATGTTCTTTGAAGAATTTTCTAGCACCAACAATCATTCTTATATTGATGCAATAAGTTAATCTCTTTGCAGTGCTGGAGATACAGAGGTAAACAAAATACACCAAAGTCCTGACCTCATTGGGGTTACATTCTGGTGTTAAAGACAGAAAGGAAACAGAACATGTAAGAACACATCTAATATGTCATATGATGACAAGGGCCGTAGGTAAAACACTGCTGGGGTAGGAGAGAGAATGTGCTGGTATAGGTTGGGGACTGGCTATAATTTTAAATAGGATGACCAGCAAACATCTCACAGGGAAGGTGATATTTCATCAAGGCCTCAAAGGGTTGCAAAGACTCATGTGGCTAATGGGGGAAACACCTTCCAGGTAGATGAAACAGTAGAAGAGTATGGAGGGAACACACCTGGCATGGGTTGAGAAACAAAGAAGGTTAGTGTGAATGGAGCAGAGTAAGGGAAGTGGAGAGAAAAAGAAGAATAACAGTGATGAGGGGAGGCCAAATCCTGTAGGGCCTTGAAGTCATTGTACAGATTCTGGCTTTTGCTCTCAGTAAAATGGCAGCTATTGATGGGTTGAGCACAGGAAGGATTTAATTTGACTTATGTTCTAAATGGATGCCTCCAGCTACTGTGTAGAGAATAGTCTAGAGGGGAGCAAAGAACAATAGTCAAGATGAAACATGATGATAAGCTTGGATCAGGGTGTGGGCAGAAGACGTTTTGAGAAGGGTAACTGAGTCTCAGGATATGCTTTGAACGTGAGTCCTGAGCCGACAGGATTTGCTGTTGGATTGGATTGGGAGTTGAATATGGAATAAAGAGATGAGTCAAGGACAGATCAAGAGGTCTTGGTTTGACTGGAGCAACCGGGAGGATGTAGTTGACATTGATTTAGATAGAGCAAGTTTTGGGGGTGGGATCAGGAGTTGGATTTGGGGAGAGTTACATTTCAGATGCCAATTAGTTATCCACATAGGCAGCTTGACACATGAGTGTATAGCTCAGGAGGAGAGAACTAAATCTAGATGTCATCAGCTTATAGAAGGTATTTACAAACACGAGTCTGGATCCAAGTACTGAAGAAGTGCCTGTAGATAGAGAAGAAAAGAAGTCCAAGTCTAGCGCACAAGGTCTTCACTAGTAAAGGGACAGGGAGATGAGGAGAAACCAGCAAAGGTGATAGGTGAGAAGTGGTGGGTGACCAGTGGGGTAGAAGGAAATTCAAGAGAGTATGGTGTACTAGAAGCCAGAACTACAAAGTGTCCCCAGGAGTCTATAATTCTAGGATCTAAAAGAAACTGAAGAGATGAGTAGATTGCCATCACAGATTGATGCATAAGCAACTAGAATCCATTGTTGCCTGAAGTTCCTGAGAGCTTATGGTGGGGCTGGTATTAGTCTCAGGTGGGGGAAAGGGTCCAGAGGAGCTGTTTATGGATTTATCCTTCATCATTTTATAAGCAGGTTATACCTGGAACTGACATACTGTGGTCCTACAATGAGGTATGAGTCAGAGACCAGAATAGAATTTAGAATAGAAATTAACATTCTGGATCAAAATTCATCTTAACTACAAGCTGTTAATTTTTATTCCTATCCTTCTTTACACACACTGTTAATTATTTCTTGGTCAAAAACTTGCTGCTGGGTAATGCCTAAGAGGCTTAGATATTCCTCAAATTCTTTTGAAATGCTGAGTTCCAAGTTATGAAAGTTTTGTCTCCTAGAAGGGCATCTGAAGATGAACGTCAGCCTCTCTCTCCTTTGGCAATGAATTATGTTGGCCTCTCTTATTATTCCCTCAATTTTAAGAAATGGAAACTCTTTCACAATGTTTAATGGGCTCTTCACATGTTATTTCACGCACCATTAACATAACTGGATAATAAAATTGATGTTTAAAATACCCTACTTATTCCATGCAAGGTGTGAATATGCAGTGACCATGATTAACCCAAGACAAAAGAAGAGAGCGAGACCAAAACTATCTAATGTGACCCAAGAACAGTCCTGGAGCACAGGAAGTGGGTATCCTACCATTTGTTTGGGAAAAAACACAGTTATAATAATGACCATTTATGTTCTATGTCCACCCCCTTAGTCATCCTTCACATAAATCATCAGAGACAATATTGCCCCCATTTTCTTGAAGAAGAATTTCAGGTTGAGTGGACTACTTATATCCCTTGTCGGAAGTGGTGTATTATGGACTGAATTGTGTTCCCCTCCCCCCAGGTTCATATGTTGAAGTCCTAAGCTCCCAAGTACCTTAGAATGTGACAGTATTGGGAAGTACAGTTTTCAGAGCTACCTGGCCTTCCATTGGAGAGCAGAGAAGATACGCAAGAAGAGTGACTGTGTGGCTCCAAACCAGAGAGGTGACAGATAAATAGCCTGGTGATGTCTGCTCTGTTTCCTGCCCTTGGATTCTGGGAAGGAGGTCTTGGTATTTGTCTGACTGGTCCCCGTTACTTTGCCCTGAGTGAATGGATTCCCTTCCTACAACCAAACAATTGCTTGCTGAATCTGCCTTTCCTTGAGATCCAGTACGCCAGAGGGCTTCTGAACAAATCCCGCACAGCCCAGAAGTGTCCAGAACGTACAGGGTATCACTTGTTCACGACAGCTTTGTTAATCCTACAGATGTGTATCGAATGCTCTTAGTCTGGGTTCTCCAGGGAAACAGAAACAGCAAGGCATCGGGCCACAGGGCCTAAGGGGGCCCGGGCTGAGGGGAGTAAGGGGACCTTTAGTAGCCTGGGGCAAGATTTGGGATTCACTATAATGGGATCTTGGCCTGTGCTAGTGTTGGGGCCGGGAAGGAGGAAGCATGGACGAAAACCGTGGCTGAGCTAGTGTCCACTCCACCGGCTACTAAGGAAGGGGCCGGCGTGACCATGGATTCTGAGATCAGACAGAATGAATAGTGGTGCCGGTCACAGGCATACACACAATCGGGGGGAGAAGCATCTGGTTTTGAAGGGGAGAAGGAGGAACCTGCCATTTTAGACTTGCACCTCACACAGGGCATTCTGCCCCCCGTCCACCACGGCATTGAGCTTTGTTCTATGTCCCCAGCCCCTAGTTCCTTCCTCAGCGATACCATCACCATTATCCACCTCACTCGCTTCTCTGATAATATGCCAGGGACGGATATAGAATTCGTGGGGACTGAGGCTTATACAACTTGAGGAGTTGTTTTTGAGGAAAAGAACACAAAATTAGGAGCAGGGTCTTAGAAGGGGTCTGTACAAGTGAGGAGCCCTGAAGTTTAAGCTTTATAGTTACATCATTCATATTATGGGGAGTCTAGCTATGAAACATGCACACTCACGTAAGCTCTCATTTATTTGGAGAACTCTGCTTTTCTCTTGTGGAGAAGCTCCTAGAAAATAAGGATGCCTCTTCCATGTGCTATGTGGCAGGTTCATGGCTAATAATGTGATCTAACAGCCTGCAGTCTTCCTGCTTAAAGCCAGACTTTGAGGCAGGCTTTTGGAACTTAAGGTTCTTGAGCCAGAGAGCCTGGGTGATTCAGTCAGTTAAGCATCCAACTTTGGTTCAGGTCACGATCTCACGGTTTGTGGGTTCAAGCCCTGCATCGGGCTCTGTGCTGACAGCTCAGAGCCTGGAGCCTGCTTTGGATTCTGTGTCTCTTCTCTCTGCTCCTCCCCGATCATGCTCTGTCTCTGTTCCTCTCTCAAAAATAAATAAACTTTGAAAAGAAATTTTTAAAAAGTTCTTGAGCCTTACAAGAGGGCTAAAGAATGGCTTAAAAAGGACCCCTGAATATTGGGGGGGGGGGCAAGAGGAGGCTGCAGTGTGGGACTGACAGCTGAAGAACAATGGCAGTGGTGACAANGGGGGGGTCGGGGGGGGAGGGGGAATCCTAAAATGGCAGAGAAACCCAGAAGTAATTGGGTTCACCTAAATGTGGTTAAGATAATGTTTTCTGCCATCAAGCAGAAAGTAAAGCTTGAAATGACAATTATATTTAGTTATAGGAATGAAAAACAGGTTCAATTTCTTGCTCACACAGATATAAAGCTTGTAAATCTGTACCTACTCTGTATATGAAGACAATGATCACTTCCCAAGGGTGCTGAGATGTTGAGGATGCCCTGAACTGGTACTTTTGCCCAAGGCTCTTATTGGAAATTTCTCTGGGCTGTCTCAAATGATGTGTTCACTTATTTTCAGAACACTTTTTTTGAGCCTACTTTGCCTAGCAAGTGCCGAATTGTGTTGCATGTCGAGGTGACAGACGCATATCAGAGAAGATTCCTTCCTTTAGGATCTCATAGCCTGGGAAGACTAACTTTCATGCAACAGGAAACAATACAAAACTGAAATACTAAAGAGAATAGAGTGTCAGTGTCATTAGAATTCAGAAGAGGATGGGGCGCCTCGGTGGCTCAGTTGGTAAGGCATCCAACTCTTGATTTTGGCTCAGGTCATGATCTCATGGTTTGTGAGATCAAGTCCCGTGTCCTACTGACAGTGTGAAGGCTACCTGGGATGCTCTCCCTCCCTCCCTCTCTGCCCCCTCTTTCTAAAAGTAAGTAAATAAACGTTTTTAAAAAAGAATTCAGAAGAGGATAATGAATGGGGGCCAGAATAGTCTAAATTCTAGCAGCTCAAAGTTTGGGCCATGGACCGGCAACATCAGCATGACGGGGAAATTGTTAGAAATGCTGAATCTCAGATATCATTCCAGACCTAATGGATCAGAATCTACATTTTAACAATATCCTCAGGCTATTATAAACATTTATAGTTTGAGAAGCACTTCAGGAGACTTGGTTCATGAGCTGAGTGTTAAGAATGGGTAACGTTTATAGAAGCTTATTATTTATAGGCCTTAGACTTCTTTATGCTCAGTATTTCTCTTTCAGTAAATGCAATACTCTCTCAGCCTTGGCATCAAGAGCTCTTTTAAGCTGTAAAGGGAAGCCTGGATAACGTTGGGGGGTGTTTTTCATCCAGAAAGAGGATAGAATTCCAAAGAGTAAAGCCATTTGGAACAATTAGTGAGCTCGATTTGAATACTGAAAATACAAGAATAAAACTTTACCTGTTCCTTTGAATGTAGGCGCTTATGAGAAAACTTATATTTGTTTTTTTAAAGGTTTATTTTATTTTATTTATTTATTTTTAAATTTCTTTATTTATTTTAGAGAGAGAGAGTGCAAGCATGGGAGAGGGGCAGAGGGAGAGAGAGAAAGAGAAAGAGAGAGAGAGAGAAGTCAAAGCAGCCCCCCTGCTCAGCATAGAACCCAATTTTGGCTTGATCCCATGACCCTAGGATCGTGACCTGGGGCAAAATTCGGAGTCTGATGTTCAACTGACTGAGCTACCCAGGCACTCTAATTCATTTCCATTTTTAGAAAGAGAGAGAGTGAGCACATGTGATCAGGGAAGAGGGGCAGAGGGAGGCAGAGAGAGAATCCGAAGCAGGCTTCATGCTCAGCACAGAATCTAATGTGGGGCTCGATCTCAAGACCCTGGGATCATGACTCGAGCTGAAATCAAGAGTTGGATGTTCAACTGACTGAGTCACCCAGGCGCCCCGAGAAAATTTATACTTGTCACCACCCTGTCCTGCATTTGACAATCCTCAAAGTACTCCCCCTAGGATAGGTGTAAGAAGTCCTCTTGGAAACACCCAGACTTCTCAAATTGAATCTTGTTTCTGATGGAATGTAACAGTTGCATGAGGAGTTTCCTTTCCTGGTTAACTGGTTGGCATCTTTAACTATTGAAGTTTTATAGAGCATGCATTCTTCCCTTTGGTAGAAGAACTTAAAATTTTTAATCTGTTTTCTCTGCATTTGGGCAAAGGGAAATAAAAATAGTAGTAATTCTGGTAGATACTTGAAGGTTTTGTTTTTTGTTTTTGTTTTTGTTTTTTTTTTAGATTTGTATATTGTTGTCTCCCTCCATGGTGTCTCAGTTTAAGCCCAAACTACTCTTCCCTTTCCTTCTCCCCCTTTATTACCTCCACCTCCTTCCTTCCCTCTGCGTCTCCCTCCTTTTGTCTGATCTCCCACTGGAAATCTTAAATCATCTCTACTGCAGCCACATTGTTCCACACACGTGCTAGCCTGGTCCCATGCTGTAGTTGTTTTTTCTATGAGATTGCCATTCTATTCCTTTCTCCGAAGTTCAGATGTCACGTTCCAGCTGTCAGGACTTATCACACATCTGGACCCCAAAGCATTTCTTCTGTGTCTCTCTAATGCCTCACAGAAATTTCAAACCTCCAATGCTGCTATGTGTGCTGTGTCTTCAATGTCTTGTTAGACATTGTCAATGTCTTGTCAATTCCTTGCACAGGAGGATTTTTACCTTATTTACTTTTGTACCCATGCAATGTCTGGGAAGAACAGGTACTTAGCAAAGAGCAGGTGCTTCATAAATCATTCTTGAATAAATTAGTAATGGTAGTTAGAGAGATGACCAAAAGAGATTCCGACAATGTGGAAAAAAAGGCAACAAGGTCATGAATCCTGAGGGGGAGGAGACGTGGCTTGAAGTCTATTTAGAACAGGGGCCCACAGGTGTTTTCTGTAAATAACTTAGGATTTATGTGCCATCCTGTCTCTGTCCCTACTATTCAACTCTGCCACTGTGCTGTGGAAGCAGCCATAGACTATGTGTAAATGAATGGATGTTGTGTTTTAATAAAACTTTGTTTACGGACACTAAATTTTGAATTTCCTATAATGTTCGTGTGTCATGAAATATTCTTCTTTTAAAAATCTTTTTCCAGCCATTAAAAACCTTAAAAAGTATCACTAGCTGGCAGGCAGTAGAAAAATGGGGTGGGTAGATTTGGCTCTCAGGCCATAGTTTGCCGATCCCTGATTTAGAACAATAATTAAAATGTTGCAATTAAAGAATATTCACATCAAAGTTTTTATGTTGGCCAAAAGGACAATGATTGAGTAAACTGTAGTATAATCACTTATGAAATTCTTTGCAGCCAATTAAAATAAAGACTATGTTGCAACAGGGAAAATACTATGATAAACGGCAAGTTGAATAAAGCAGGCTTGAAAATTATGTCTACTCTGATTATGACTATGTTGAATGAATCTTGAATAAACTATCTGCAAATTATGTATGCACAGAGATTGAAAGGGAAAATGAAAGCTGTTTGATTTGTATGAAGTTGGGATTGTGGGTAATTTGTTTTTGTTTCTGCTCAAATGTGAGTATCAAGCTGCCTTCCAATTCTCGGGTTCTATGATGCCATTGAGATTTAGCTCAAATTAGTTCATCAGGAGAGTTCCCTGTACAGACAAAGAAGGAAGAGAACCTAATTTAGGTTTATCAGAGGTTAGAAGGGTTTTTAGTAGTGTTCCAGTTAATTACTGCTGCATAACAAACACCCCCACACTCCGTAGCCTAAAACAACATTTTATTATACTTACATATTCTGTGGGTCAGAAACTCAAGTAAGACACAGTAACAATGGCATGTCTCTACCCTAGGATGTATGTGACCCCAGCTGGGAGGACCAGAATGTCTGCAGGTGACTTGAATGGCTGGAGGCTGAAGGATCCACTTCTGGGATGGTTTCTTCACTACCTACCTAGAATGGCTCCGAGGATGGTATACTAGTTTGTTAAGGTCACCATAACAAAGTACCACAAGTAGGGTGGCTCAAATAACAGAACTTTATTGCCTCATCGTCCTGGAGGCTAAAAGTCCAAGCTCAAGGAGTAGGCAAGACTTATTCCTTCTGAGGGCTGTGAACAAAAATCTGTTCCATGCCTTTCTCCCAGCCTCTGGTAGTTCTCTGGCCATCTATGGCATTCCTTGGCTTATAGATGCTCCACGCTGATCTCTGCTTTTGTAGTCACATGGTGTTCTCCTGTGCACATGTCTGTCTCCAAATTCCCCCCTTTTATAAGAACACCAGTATTATTGGTTTAAGGCCCACCTAATGACCTCATCTTAAATGGACCATCTGCAAAAAGTTCATTTTTAAATAAGGTCACACTCACCAGTATTGGGGGTTAGGGCTTCAATGTCTTTGGTGGGATATAATTCAACCCATAACAGAGAGGCTCAGCTAGGACTGTCCACCACAGTGCCTACACATGGCCCATCCATGTAGCATGGCGCTGGACTTTGAGAGGGACCATTCCTAAAGCGAACATTTCAGGTGAGCCAGATAGAAGTAAATGGTCTTTTATGAACTCACTTTAGGAGCCGTACTCTACTGGAAAAGCAGTCATAAGTTGCCCAAATACAAGAAGGATATAGACCTCACTCCAGAGAGAAAGAGTAACAAAGAATTTGCAACCATTAAAAACATAGTCTAAGCAGGGATTTTTAACGTAGAGTTTATGGACCCAGTGGGAATCCACAGACGTTTTTCAAAGGTTTGAGAAGCCCCGGAAGTTACGCAGTGTATACATCAGCCTGCATTCTTTTTTCTGCAACATGTGTCCACAGCACTCATTCTGTTTAAAAGGGTCCATGACCTACAAAATGACTAGAAAGTGCTGGAATATTGGATCCATCTGCTGCTTCTATTCAGAAAAGGACACTCTTCTCTTTCTCTAACTCAGAAAATGTTTTCCATCTCTGGCTTGGCATCAGCACCAGCCTTTCTCTTTCCCTGAGGCAGCTTCTGCCATCTGCCAAATGATGCTGCTCTGTGACCCTGGTGTCCTTGACACTGTTCAGAAGCTTAGAGGGAGGTCCTCAGCGATCCCCAAATGCTCTGGCTCCTCTGTGCACAGAGATGGTTCGAAAAGCAGCCTGTCTCCCAAGTTCCCGGACCTGGGAGGGGACATCTCCCACCGGCAGCTCCAGAGAACCGTGCAGCGGTGGCTGTTTCTGTTCTTCCAACCTTGTTCATGCCTCTGTGTTATTTGTGTGCCTGCCAACTCCCCCACTAGCCGACAAACTCCTTTGAGAGCAAGGAACTGTCTTATTTCTCTTTATATTAAAAAATAGTACTGTGTTTTGCATATGATAATGCTCAAAATGATTGGTAATTTAAAACCATCGAAATCGAGCTGTAGAAAGTAGAAGGGCTCCCCAGGGACTCCGATGCCAGCTTTGGCCATAAGGGTGCTGGTTCGATTCATGTTTGGACACGGGCATCAAGGGCTCACCATGCTTAGGAAGGTCTCCTTTAGAGAAAAATGTCACCTGTAAACAGTGGATTTGTAAGCAGAGATATTGGGGGAGTTGGCTTGGTTCCTAATCCTAGCACTGTCACCAACAATCTGTGGGACACTGGGCAAGGCATTTCTGGATGGCATAGTGCAACCTGGTATGAGCTTTGGCTCTCCCATGTAGTAGCCCTGAGAAAGGCAGCTGATGTATCCAGTAAATGGGTAAATATCTGGTCCCTAAAGCCAGACTGCCTGGGCTTGTGTCCTTGGGCGTTAACAAACCTCTTGAAGCTCAGCTGTCTCATCTATAAAATACGAATGTCACGAGTTCACTGGCCTCCACTGAGTGCCCCCAATGCTGTAGGTA
Organism: Crocuta crocuta; assembly: GCF_008692635.1. NCBI lineage: Eukaryota > Metazoa > Chordata > Mammalia > Carnivora > Hyaenidae > Crocuta > Crocuta crocuta. Next base: position 14,081,035 of record NW_027530974.1, read on the forward strand.
CTCTTTCAAGCGCTTCACAGGTGTTTTCCTCTTTGCTCCTCAGAACAAGCCAATAGCTAGGTGGTATTATTACCCCAGTTACCCACAGTGCAATGGAAGCCCGGAGTGGGTAACCAGCCCATGGTCACACCACCATCAGAGGGCACAACTGGCATTGGAAGCAGGCAGTCTGGCTCCCCACATCTCTCCCCTTAACTATGTTACCACACAGCTCCCTCCTCACACGATGCACCTAAGTCGCTTCGCACAGAGTAACAACTCAACAATTGTTAGCTGTTGGTAATGATCAGTCCAAGCCCCACACCCTCGTCTGTAGCGTGGGGATGATCCTATCTGATTCAGTAGAGAGGATGCAGATAAAGCACTAAGCTGTACAGAGGAGACGGGGGTGATTGCGTACACAGACTCTGGTGCTGGCCACATGGCAAGTGGAGGGCCACTGTCCCAACCACACAGACTTGGGACCAGAACGGCACGTCGGCTGCTAAGCCTGTGTTACTTGGTGTTTTCTAGCTTGCATAGTGCTTTGCTCATGGCAGATGCTCAAAAAGTATGGTTTAGGGGCACCTGGGTGGCTCAGTCGGTTAAACATCCTACTCTTGATTTCGGCTCAGGTCATGATCTCACATTTCATGAGATCGAATCTCGCGTCAGGCTCTGCACTGACAGAGCGGAGCCTGCATGGGACTCTCTCTCTCCCTCTCTTTCTGCTCTTCCCTATCTTTTTTTCTCTCTAAAAATAAATAAACATTAACAATATTTTTTAAAAAGATGGTTTCTTAATTTCCCCAAGAATTAGAGAATTGCTCCCACTCTTGTATAGGCTACTTTGGAAGAAGGTGTGAGAGAAAAACGTAGTAAAGCCCTGGGACAGAAATNGAAGGTGTGAGAGAAAACGTAGTAAAGCCCTGGGACAGAAATAATACTGATTCTATCCCTGATTCCAGTCCCTGCTCCAGGGAGAAACTCACTCTTCATGTAATACATAAGCCTCCCAGACATCACTTAACGCCAATTTCTATTTAATCTCTGGATGGATGTTGCTGCCCCTTATTAATGCATGACAGCTGTTGCCTTGTTCTTATGTTGCCTGTGCAGACCAATACTGTGTGCCTTACACTTCTGGCTGTGACAGGCTGGGGACCACCTCTATTTATCTACAGTCCGTGGCTCAATGCCAAGTATCAGGCTCGAAAACATTTCTTGGCTGATTCAGCTGCTGTTGATCCTGTTGGAGGTAAAGTCGGTCCTGGTTAGTTACCACCTCGATTTCCGACTTGTGTCAAGTCATCTGTACACTATTAGATTATGGTCTTACCAGAACATCTTCTTATTATTATTTGGTGACCAGGGCCTGTGTACAGAAGACATGATTGTTAACATGGTAAGAGCAAGGGGATCTGGTTCACAGCAGACCTTGGAGGAGGGGGCTTATCAGGGAGATGAGGGAATTGCTGTTAAATAAGCACTTGCCATAATCAGGCATCAGGCTGAGAGCTTTTCAAATGCAATGTGAATGGCAGGTCAGCTCCTGGAGCACCAGTGGTCTGTGGGAAGTGGGGCGCTGTCTCTTCATACTTTCAGGGACATCCACTAGATCGACAAGTAACAGCGCTGGCCTTTTGTCCCTAGCTTTTCTCACCCTTTCCCCTGGAGAACTGAGGGGTCTGATTGTGGGGTCAGCCACTGGTTCATGGTTTTTAGTGTAAATTGGCTAAGAGCAATCATAAACTATCAAGTCATAATCCCTATAATCTGTAAATATTAAAATATTTGGGAAAAGGGGGGGGTCTCTGTAGACATGATTAAGTTAAGGATTCTGGGGACATTTGGGTGGCTCCATCAGTTAAGCCTCCGACTTTTGGCTCAGGTCATGATCTCGCGGTTCGTGGGTTCGAGCCCCGCATCGGGCTCTGTGCTGACAGCCGTCTCAGAGCCTGAAGCCTGTTTTGGATTCTGTGTCTCCTTCTCTCTCTGACCTTCCCCTGCTCATGCTGTCTCTCTCTCTCTCTCAGAAATACATAAAACATTAAAAAAAAAAGTTAAGGATTCTGAAGTAATGGATGGAATTGTTGGATTGATATGTTGTAGACCTGAAGCAAATATAACATTGTATGTCAGTTATACTTAAATGATAATAATAATGATACAAGTTAATGATTTGGAGCTAGAGGGTATTAGCAATAGTTGGCTTTGGCTGCCATAACAAAATACCACATCTGGGTAGCTTAAACACCAGAAATTTAGTTCTCATGGTTGTGGAGAACACAAGTCCAAAATCAATGTGCTGGCGGGATTTGTTTCTCCCTAGGTCTTCCTCCTTGGCTTGGGTATGGCTGCTTTCTCCCTGTGTCCCCACGAGGACTTCCCGTCTTCTTGTAAGGACACAAGTCCTATTGGATCAGAGTCCCACCTTTAAGACATTATTTAACCTTAATGAGTTATTTTTAAAGGCCTTATCTTCAAGTACAGCCACGTTGGGGGTTAGAGGTTCAACAAAATAATTTTATAGGGGACACAAGTCAGTTGTCAAGGGGAGGATCCTGGATCTTCCAGGAGGGCATGAAATGCCATCTCAAGTGTCCTTGTAAGATAGAGGCAGGGCGATTTGAGGCCAACACGGAGGAGGAGACACAAGAAGAGGAGACAGCAACATGGCCATGGAGGCAGGGATTGGGATGATGAGGCCACAGGTCAAGGAATGCCTGCAGCCACCAGGAGCTAGAAGAAGCAAAGTTGGGGCTTGCACACCATAGGGAGCATGGGCCTACTGACCTTGATTTTGGACTTTAGTGTCCAGAACTGTGAGAGAATACATTTCTGTAGTTCTAAGCCACCCGGTTTTGTGACGGCAGCCTCAAGAAACGAGTACCATTGGGTGGTGCTGTTCACAGACTGACACCTGGGGCTTTGGCTTCTTGTCTTCTCTCTCCGCCCTTGTCCACAGTGAGGTGGCAGTTCTCGATACACCTGCCTCCTCTGTAGACCAGAATCTTCTCTCATGTGGGCTGTCCCAAAGCCTAGGCCAGGGAGTGGGAATGGAAGCCACGAGGCGGAGAGCATTCACAGGGCCCTTTGGTCCCTTATCGTGGCCACATCCCACAACCTGGCTTCATCAGGCTAAAGCTCAAATTCTGAGCTCCGTCTGCCTAACCTATGCAACCCTCAACTGGTACTGAGAAGAGGGATGTTCCTATGAATCCCCTTAAAAGTCCTAACAGAATGCATGGGACATGGGTCTGTGGAGTGGCTCTTTTGTAGACAGAAGGTGGCCTGCCGGGACCCCTGCCTGATGAAAGGCAGGGGGGACACAGATAAGGAACTCTCTGGCACAAGACCACTTGGGTTCAGATCTGAGCTCTGACCTTTTCCAGCCATGCTACTGTGAGCAGATCCCTTTTTCTCCCTACCCAATTCTCCCATCTATGAAATAGACAAATAAGAACCCCCTCTGCCGTAGGTGTGAGTATTAAACAAAGTAATTCACATAAAGCACTTTGGACAGCTTAGGCACTAAGATCCGTAGCAAGCTCCCAGTAGATGGGAGCTGTTATGCTTTGGAAAAAAAATAGTCTAGAGAAATGGAAAAAAAGCAGTTGCTTTCAGATGCAGATTTAAATTCTTGTTTCCCTAGACGTGCTTGGGTAAAACTCAGCAGCATTTTAAATGTCTGGTTCTGACACGTTGCTGAGGTGATGGGTAATGACTCGAGGCCTCAGGAGGGTGAGGAGAAAGGGCATCATGGGAATATGCAAGGAGGGCCTCACTAATAAGCCTCTTGTTTCAGCCATTAAGGGAGACAGTGAAGCTTTGGCCGTGAAGCGAAGAGGTCTTTGCCAGCTTCACATCCCCGTGTTTGAATTAATGTTATGTTAAACTTATCAGTACAGCGTTAGATGGGAGTCACGTTCCTCTATTTCTGATATTCAGAAGTTCTAGGAAAGAGGGAGGATCATTTATTCATTAACACATATTTATCAAGTGCCTGCTGTGTGGTTTTTATCAATGTACTCTTATAGCAGAGTACGTAGTAGGTGTCCAGTGCAGTGAATGAATGAAATTCTGAGTGAGTGGGTGAATAAATGGCCCCAGCAAGTGAATAGGTGTGTCCCAACTGTGCAAAAAAAATCTCAAACCATAGTACCTATCACTAAAAAGAAGATAGGGGCTCCTGGGTGGCTCAGTTGGTTAAGCATCCAACTTTTGGTTTTGGCTCAGGTCATGATCTCACGGTCCATGAGATGGAGTCCCACGTCAGGGTCTGCGCTGACAGCACGAGCCCGCTTGAGATTCTCTCTCCTTCTCTCTCTGCCCCTCCCCTACTTTCTCTCTCACAATAAATAAATAAACATTAAAATAAATAAAGGAGATAGATCTAGGACATTAAAATATGGGCTCACAGCTCTGCTCCCAGCACAAGGTTTCCTGCTACAGGAAGTGGAGGAAGATATTCAGGGCCATGGTGTCCCTTCCTAGCAGCCTCTCTCTCAGACATGAGAGCATCAGTTTTGCAGAGATGATATGCATGGAAACAGGTTAATTGAAACTTCAGAGTCAGTCAACATCCCTTAACTTGTGTGCTTGCTCTCACTTCCTCCTGGAGGAGGATCCAACCCAAAGCCCAAGAGATGACATGGTGAAGCAACAAGCAGTGATCCCTCACAGGAAACTGAGGAGCGTGGCTTTCGGAGTAGAGGGCACCATGAACTCATCTCAGGATCCCTCCCTCGGGCATACCAGGGTGCACTTGACTGTGTGCTTCCTCTCCTGAGGCTGATGCGGTAGTGATTTAAAAAAAATTTTTTTTATATAGTTTATTTATTTTTGAGACAGAGAGAGATAGAGCATGAGTGGGGGAGGGGCAGAGAGAGAGAGGGAGACACAGAATCTGAAAGAGCTCCAGGCTCTGAGCTGTCAGCACAGAACCTGAAGTGGGGCTCAAACCCATGAACCATGAGATCATGACCTGAGCCAAAGTCAGACACTTAACCGACTGAGCCACCCAGGTGCCCCACAGTAATGCTTTGATGTAAGTGAAAGTAAGAAGTACCTTGAACAAAATTGCTGTTTTCTTCTGAAGTCTGTCTGCAGCTTGTTTATTCCTCCAGGGACATTCTGAATTTGGCTGCAAGAATATATTTTGAGACTATTAAAAGACTTTCTTAAGAACGCTGGCAGAGAGGAATACCACAAGAGCACATAACTACATGGGGCTGGCAGAAGCCTGGGTGTCAGTGAAATCTTGAGGTGTGGGGCAAAGTTTCCAGAAGAAAAGAGCTTCTGGGAGGGGAGAGCACCTTATAGAGGAAGCACTAAGTAAATCCTTACTCATGCAGTGCAAGTTTGACAAAGAAGTGCATGGTTTACAGGGCATCGGGGCCAAGGAAGGCCCTGTAAGTTTCCATTAGGCTTACAAGGAAGTGGATATTAAATGAGAAGGATGAGGTTACATAGAGAAAAGAGGCCAAGGGAAAAGGAAAAAGAATAAGAAAGGAGGGTAGAAAGAGAGAATGAGTAGCAGAACAAGAGAAGACATAGCAGTGGGGCGCCTGGGTGGCTTAGTCGGTTAAGCGTCCGACTTTCGCTTAGGTCATGATCTCGCGGTTCGTGGGTTCGAGCCCCGCGTCGGGCTCTGTGCTGACTGCCAGCTCAGAGCCTGGAGCCTGTTTCAGAGTCTGTCACTCCCTCTCTCTCTGACCCTCCCCTGCTCACGCTGTCTCTCTCTCTCCTAGAAATAAAAAAATATATATATATAAAAAAAGAGAAGACATAGCAGTATGCAGACAAGTTGAATCTTCCACCTCCCTCAAGCTTAAAAAAATTTAAAAAATTTTTTTTAGTTTGTTTTTTGGGGGAGGAGGGGCAGACACACACACACACACACACACACACACACACACACAGAATCTGAAACAGGCTCCAGGCTCCCAGCTGTCAGCACAGAGCCCGACGCAGTGCTCGAACTCACAAACTGTGAGATCATGACCTGAGCCNAAAGTCCATGTTCAACTGACTGAGCCAGCTCAGACCCCCTCCTCAAAACTTTTTAAAGCACAACACATGCATCTCCAAGAGGCGATTTGATCCTGAGGGATTGACTTCAAGCACAAGGATGCTCATATTGCTATTGGCTCCTGTTGTTCAATGCTGTGTTTCTCTCACCAAATTATTGCTTATGACCAGGCAGAAAGAAAGCTTGCCGATTACCACATGAGGATGGGATTGTCTGGAGACCACATGAGGAAGCGCAAAATCTTTTGCCACAGTAGCAATAGCGCTCACTCTGTGCGAGGCACCGTGCCAGGTTCTGGGGATGCACATGGCTGTCGGTAAGACCCAGTACTTGCCTCCATCGAGATTACGGGCCGGAGCGCATGATGCATGTGAAATGAACCATTGTCACATTCCGCACCATAGTGTCACATTCATATTTGTATTTTACTAAGATTGCTCTGGCTATGTTGCGAGGAATGCATGTCAAAGGGGCAGAGATGGATGC